>NC_135501.1:121140535-121481561 GCF_052857255.1 Amblyomma americanum | reverse complement strand
TATGAAGGTACAGATTTTATTTAGGAATTTGATGCAGCGGTGGGTTCCTTGATAAAATAACCTGCGGCGTAAACACAACCGAGAAAGGGCAAAATGATACTCTTGAGACGAAACTTTGATAAATGTACGCCTACACTGAGCGAGGTACGGCTGATCAGGCATTTCGTTTAATATGGTCGATGTGATGCTAACAGCCCGCGTAGTGGACAGATGCTGAAAGCGTGAGTGACCTAAGCTCAGTTTTCATCCCTAGCAGGCTCTACAGGGCGCCACTTATTAAGCGGGCCAATGGTGAAGTGTTTATACACTTTTCGCCTTTTTTTTAGGCCGCCGCGGTGGCTGAGTGGTCATGGCGCTCGGCTGCTCGCCTGAAAGCCGCGGGCTCGATCCCAGTCGCGGCGGTGGAATTTCGATGGAGACGATATTCTAGAGGCCCGTGTACTGTGCGATGCAGTGCACGTTAAAGAACAACAGGTGGTCGAAAATTCCGGAGCCCTTAACTGCGGCGTCCCTCATAGCTTGAGTCGCATTGAGACGTTTAACCCTCATAAACCTATCCAAACTTTTCGCTTTTTAGCGATGGTCTATCCCAATAGTGCGATAACTATTCTTCACCGGTCTTCCGACGCAGAACACGTGAACAATAACTTGACACCATCTCGTAACGGCGATAGAGCCGTCCACGTTTTGCGTTGTGCTCCCGAAGGCCCTGTAAAAAGTACAAAACGCATAGATGCCTTTGGCCCGTTGTAATCAGCCAGCTAGTTTTTCGAAACGCTGCTCCTTCAGTGGGTACGTCTCCTCCATGGACGAAAATACAGGTGATGATGACATTTAGTTCCAGAACAACTGTCATAGGTAACTAACTAAGCAGGGGCAATGACAGATAGGAAAAGGAATTGCATGGTATGCGCAGTTTAGCTCCCAAAACCTGCCGAAGGGGTTATGAGGCAAAATACACGGCGATTGATGGTGTGATACGATGTGAAGCAGTGAGCATCGCTCGTTTCTGTGGCCTCTCATATTCCGCTGCTGACACAAGCAGAAAATCCTCGAGTGCCGGTTTCGTTTCCCATTAGCCTCCATGCTCCGCCTTCGTCACGATGAAAGTCACCTTGCAGCGGCACTTCCCTTTCCCAGCCCAACGCAGCTGGCGCGCGCCTTCACTTTGGAGCGCAGTTCTTAAGCGCCCGTCCGTGGGGTGCGCTGCGTCGGCGTTGCCCAGCGTAACTGAGCGCAAGGGGACCTCGGGAGGTGCTCTTTCCGCTGGCACATCTCAGCGCAGGGTCCCCGCCAACTTTTCTCCGCGACCGCGGCGAGGCGGCGCGCATGAACACACGTTCGAGAAGGTTCGTGCCCTGTGGAGAACAAAGGGGGAGGGAGACGCAGCTTAACGTGTGCTGCGGCGCCTACTCCCTCTCTCATCGCCGCCATGCGGTTCAAGAAGTTTCGCAGTTTGTTATTTGAGAGCATGAAAACGTGTTTCATGCTGTTATGCGGTTATTGGTAAGCCTGCGTCGAAAGAAGCAGACAGACCCAGATACTTATTGGTATCATCGAGTGTTATCAGAGGGACGGGCTTCCGCTCCATAGGGAAAGAATGGTTTTCACCTTAAGGCAGTTGTATCTGAAGGATGAGCTACCGATTGGGTAGAAATGCATCGTCTGCCGCTCCTGCTAAACGAGGTGCCCGAACAGAGGCTCAGCGCCGCGGACGCCACAATCCAGAGGTGCGCGCTGCCGAAGCAGCAGCTAAGCACCGCCTCCAAGAGGACCTGGCTGTTCGCGCCACCAAAGCCCAACCTCTCAAGATGCAGCCATTCTGTGTGTAAACTTCATCGCTGTCACGACCTCAAAATCAAGAATACTGTCATACTAAAAGAAGTTGGTGCCAGCTTAAATCAACGCCATGTTCTGGCTTGTTGAAACTACTTGGGGTCATGCCCGATTTTAGAACACTGGCTGGCGGCTGACACAATTGCCCAAGGGTAGCCCCCTCCATCAGAACATCGGTTGCAGCAGCACATTAAGATGGCCGCCCAAACTGCGGAATATTTGTGGCAACGTGTGCGACTAAACCTTCCGGCGAGAACAGCGCTCCAGTCTCAAACAAAATGCTCAGTTATGGCCCTAGGGGATGGAAGACCTCCAGCTGACGGAAAAAGTGAGAAGAGACCCGATTATAGCTACGAGCCTTCTGCTAGCAGACCTCTGCCGCTTGCCATGGCAAGAGGCATAGCTGACCGGGCTGAAGAACAACAAAGGGTCCGAATTATCGATGAATGTCTCCACTGCGTTCTCCATCTGGCAACTGCAACAGGAAATCAAAAAGATCGCAAGACGGCTTGGACAGTCTGGCCCTATGGCTCTTCAGAGTAAGAAAAAAAAAGAGGGGGTTCGTTACCATGCCAAACGAACTGTTTGACCAGAAGGCAGCTAGTGATAACAACTCCAAAGTTGTCGCAGTTCAGCACTCGTCCTGTTTTCTTTGTGTCTAGTCATCCCTCTTTCCTTACCGCCGCACCTCTCCATGACGACCCTGCCGTTCGCGCCAGCGAAGCACAAGCTCTTCGCCAGTGCTGAGAGCAACCTGCCGTTTGCGCCGCCGAACAACAGAGCTGCGTTCACATTTAGCATTAGGGAGTATCGTAATCGTCCTTAGAATTTTTTAGAGCGCAGAGCGCCGGTTCCTGCGTTCCGAGCGGTCGTTGGCGTAACCGGTCGTCTAAGTAGCAGAGTGAAAAACCACGTGGAAGGTGGCTAGATCCTAGAGGATGCATAGCAGTGTAACACGCCGCCTTCCACTACGCGTCAGTGTAGTCATCTACGCAGACCACACCAACCTGTGACTTGCCTCCTGACAGGTAACGTGTAACCTGAAAGGCAGGTAGTAGCTAAACAAAACACCCATGCCACGAAGAAAGCAGAGGAATGGGCAGCTGGAAGGTGTCTAGGGGCATAACGCGCCACCTATCAGCGGTCGCAGGCGGCGTGTGAAGAGCTGTGGTCAAAATTAGCATTACCGTCTATCGTGGTCGTATGCTAATTTTTTCCTCCTCCCTGGTTATCTTTTCTTTTTTCGCTTCGGCTGCTACTTTTACGAGCCCGCGCTCTCTGGGTGGTTCTCCTCGGTGTCGCGCACTCTCTTTTTTTGTCCTTCCTTTCATATTTGTCTTTCTCTCTGTCTGCCGTTCTCATTCAGCGCGCGAGCGCTAATGGTCCTTCTTCATCTCCACTTTTTCCTGCCCTTCTTTTTATGCTGGCCTCCCTGTTTTCTCGCAGCGCTGTGTCTCTCTGCTGCGCCAGTTCACTAGAAGACTTTGTTCTTTTGACATGACCCCTCTAATGATGTCCATTAAAAGTTCTTCGGGTGCGAAGAAAGCAAAAACGCGGACAAAGTAATAATATGTAAAGGTAGGCAACAGTTAGAAATTAGTCATGTATGTCGAGGGCTCACAAATTTTCCAAGTGCGGCCTTAATTTTAAATGCGCTGCATCTACTTTCATCTTATTCACAACTAAACGCAATGGTTTTTTACTTGAGTTGTGTATGTGTTTGTTCAGCACTTTGCCATTCCTCCATGTAAGCGGACACGGCCAGGTACGTCCAGTCCTTTACAGAAATTCAAGGTACGACCTGGATATTACATATAAATGCGCATTTATAATGATATGTGGCTTCTTATACGGTTATTATATGTGAATATGTCAGCAGGAATATGGAAAAATATGGCCTGTGAAGACCATATATGGCGCCATACGTTGATCTATACCAGGGTGTTTTGGGAAGTGGACCACTAACATTCAAATATAGGTTTAGAAGCTATCAAGACAGCTTCTGCGGCAGAATAATAGCAGTGTCGGAAGACATCCCAAAACAGATGAATAGAGTTAACTGATTAAAGGGTTAACTAACTTGTGGTAACGAAATTTTCAACTATTACAGTTAGGCATGAGCTCTTTTTAAAGGTTTGTTGTAGTAATAGCCATGTAATATTTAGAATTTCGAAAATCCGATTAGCCTCGACGTTGTAGCTCTTAATAGTTTGGTTATTTTGACAAGCTGCATGCACTACAATGGTTGTTTTGCCAGCAACTTTTCGAAAGCGCATGTATTTTGGTAGGATAAAACAAAAATATGTTGATCCACAACTCCGCGGGTAATCGCGTTTTTAAAGTTCTAAAAACTGATTTGGCTTTTACTAACGACCGGCTCTCAATCTCTAATTGTAACAAGTTGCTTAATCGGGATTATTAAACACCTTATTATTAGAATTAACCACCAAACCAGCCAACTTTATTCACCTGTTTTATGATATCCGCCGAATCTGGTATTATTCTGCAGTAGAAGCCATATCCATAACTTGAGAAGGCTATGTTTAAAAGGTATTTGACCGGCTTCCAGAAACAACAGGCATAGCCACATAAAGCCGCAGATGAATCTAGATATGACCCTCTGTATAACATTATACAAAGTCCCTTTCATATTTCGGTGCTCTTATTTTGTTATAAGCAGGAAGGTCCCTATATAGAGCTCTCTATCTCTTATATGGACGTATCCATTCGAATATGAAGACATCACTGTTATATAAAGAACACTTCTTGAATGTATTGCCTGCTGCGGAATAAGAATTTCTTATTGCCATCAGCATATTAACAATAAATCAAGGTCATGGTATACATCACACATCAAGAACTAATTATTAACTCGTGCTGAGATCAATCACGTTGGAGCCTATACCATAGAATAAACGTGGAAGATCAATTCTTCTGCAAATGATTTCATTAACTGTACACAGACGTGCAGGTATTCCTTTCCATACCTGCTCTGATCGACTTCGGTCTGATTTGGGACTTTCCTTACTTGATGTGAATGAATGAACCGCAGCCGTGGCCTAGTGGCACAGCACCCGCCTCGGCTGCTGTAGGTCGTGGGTCAGACTCCCGCTACCGGCCGGTTACACATCGGTTTCCTCAAAACGGGTACAAGCTATGTACCAGCCAGGTGCTCGGCGTGCTAGGGTTACATGACTTGGCAAAGGAGCCTTCGCCTTCAAATCCCGTCTCTGTGGGTTTGGAAAAGAGACAGCACTCTCTCTTTCCTACGGTAAACTTACAGATGCCAGCTCTGTTTGCCTGCGGTAATTTTACAGGTACACAGATGCCCGCTCTGAGATCGCGTACCGCGCGGCAAGATATCTCCTCTAATTTTTCCCTAAGAGACGCCCAATTTCAAAATACTGCTTCGTCTATAAGAGTTGGCGCTGCTTAGCTGAGTGAAATTCAGCCGCGCAACAACCCCACGCCTGGCGTTCCTGACTTAAGCGAGGCCTTTGATTCTTTGAAGAGTCTCAAGGAAGCAGTTATCTTGAAGCAAAACAAAAACAGGGCGCGTACTGCGCCGTCGGCTACCCGCACGCAACTGAGCAAGGAGCGGAGAGGCAGAACAATGCCCTTGTCGTGATCCCCTTGCCTCGCCGGGGAAGCTCTACTGCCGGATATTTATACAGTAAAGTAGTAATTCGCCCTATGAATATGTAGGCTTATACTATATGCAGATACTAATACAGTACAGTACAGTAACCGGATGTAGTAAAAGTAGAACTAGTGGAAGTACTACATAAAGGGCAGTTCAGTGAAGGGCACTTCTGTGACAAACAAAAAAACTAGTTATTTAATCAGAACATTGGTCGAAACTGTTCTCCCACAAGTTGCTATGTTCTGCGTACGGTATGCTGGCGTGGCTTGTTAAATTTTCGCACCCTACAAGAATAAAAAAAAAACTATATGACTAATTCCTGACACCAGTCAGAACTACCAGATTATGTTGGCCGTAAACCGCACGCTTAGGCTTGGGTATAATGCACATTATGTGCACAAGTTTCGCGAGGTTACGGCATCAAACAATCCTGCTTGGCACACACAAAGGTTCACAATGAAAGGCATAAATCAGAAAGAATCATACAAGCGTGGCACATGCACTGCACCTACTGAAGTAAATCTTGTTCTGCCCTATATACCCTGTAAATCTGACTCTCAGTTATGTGCTAGTGGCTGCAACCCGCTGAACTAAGATACCAGTTTTAATTACCAAGTTGTGATTTTTGAAGACTTGTTAGACTACCTAACAGCACGTAGCTGCAGAAAGGTTTAATTACAAGGCTATATTATTCACACACAAGCCTGTTTCAATTGTATCGAATGGCGTTAATTTAGGGTTAAATCGACGGTTACTAACCAGGTACTAACTAACGACCGTAGGTAGTAAAGAGGTAGGAAGCGCTTAATGTTACTAACTACATTGAAGAGGGTAGCAAATAGCAACCAGTAGTAAGACGCAGTTGGAGTCAACAAGTGCGACACTTACTACCTCTTCAACCTTTTTTAAGGGTGTATGGTTTTCTGTCTGATATTCTACGCCAACCAGCCACACGAGTAAAGAAATCAGCGTTTAGAGTGTGTTTTCATAAATAGGCGAATAATAATAAGTGGTTTTGGGGGAAAAGAAACGCGCAGTATTTGTCTTATGTATCGTTGGACACCTGAACCGCGCCGTAAGGGAAGGGATAAAGGAGGGAGTGAAAGAAGAAGGGAAGAGAGAGGTGCTGTAGTGGAGGGCTTCGGAATAATTTCGACCAACTGGGGATCTTTAACGTGCACTCACATCGGACAGCGCACGGGCGCCTTAGCATTTTGCCTCCATAAAAACGAAGCCGCCGTGGTCGGGTTCGAACCCGAAAACTCCGGATCAATAGCAGAGCACCCTGAATTCTCGCCTTGTAGCTTCATTTTCTGATATCGGTAAACCAACACACTGATACATGGGTCATATTTACATATAAACGTGGTGTCAGACATGGATATATAGCAGCGAAGATATATCGGATGTTCCCAATTCCCACTATCTTCATATGTGATTTCTATATCAAACTGACTATGACATTTTAAAGAGGGATAAGTTTTCAATTCATTGCAAAAATAGCTTGCACGCGGACAGGCTCCATTCTTTATTGGAAACCCGCCATTTGCTATTGCCTTCGAACCTCCCGTTTTACAGGTCAATACATCGGATGGAATCAAGTGCTACAGTGCCTTCGTTACCTCGAAGGGGTACAGAAGAGGCGACCCGTCATGGCAATTAGGTCTGCCATTCCTGAGACGTGCGTACACCGTGCTCGAAGCGTCGCTACAAAATCCAGCTAGAGGGCGCGTGGGCTTTGCCCATGTCCGCGGAGATGGTGGCATCGCAGCTTGAGCGTCGAGGCCAACCTGACAGGTGTTCGCCCATTCTTCCTGCTGGATGATCTCCTTTAACACATTAAGAATTTCAAAAGCGAGCACCTGAAGCTGCACTTCTACATGTTGAATAAAGGGTGACCAATGGCAGTTTGTAAGCAAAGCTCTGACGACCTTTGGCGATATAGATTTCAGGATTGCACGTCGAATGGGAATATGTTATATATGTTCAAGCAAGAAGAAGGAAGGTTGATGGAATAGTCTTCATGGCTTAACGTCGGCTCCTTCATATGGTGATGCCGCCGCGGTGGCTGAGTGGTTGTGGCGCTCGACTGCTGACCCGAAAGACGCGGGTTTGATCCCGGCCTCAGTGGTAGCATTTTGATGAAGGCGAAATGCTAGATGCCCGTGTACTCTGCGATGTCAGGGTGCGTTAAAAAACCCCAGGTAGTTGAATTTATCCGGAGCTCTCCAGTACGGCGCCCCACATAGCCCGAATCGCTTTGCGACGTTAAACCCAATAAACGAAACTTCTTATAGTGATCTTCGACCAAACTTCTCGTTATTATAAAAAAAAATGTTAATTTTCAAAGGAATACTAAGCATAGCATTGGGGGGCAGCCTGTAAACATGAACGGTACGAAGGAGCTTGAAAAGGGTGTCAATTGTGCTTCCGTGTTTTGCACGCACATGTGCACCTGCATCCGCTATGCGGCTTTGGCGTCCGGCGGCTCATTCGGAGGCCCCGAGATCGAATCTCTGCGGGGGCGTCAACTTTTGAATGCGGCAGAAATGAAAAAAAAAAACGCACAACCAGTGCGATGTCTGTGCACGTACCCAAAGTAATGGAGGTTCACCGGGAGCTCTGCACTACAGTATCTGTAACAAAATATCTGGACGCAAATTAAGGCCAGCAGATTGTAATACCATCCTATTTATAGTTGTATGTAAAAATCTGAGAAGAAACGCTGCTGTCAAAATTTTACTTTTTCACGCATAAATATCTCGCTTTTGGTTGCCATGTTTTAATTTTACAAAATCAAACGTATTCGAATATTTAGTCCTCTCATCTTGTATCCTAAAACTTTGGCTGACGCTTGCGTTTAGGTAAAGATAAAAAATACATTATTCCTACGCATCCCTTTTAACAGCCCAGCAGAGTAATTCACTGCTGGACTATTGATGACAACTTTCAACCGACCCTAAACAGGTCCATAGTGCAAAGTAAATACGTGCTGAGTTGGCGGCGGCATAGGGCTTTTTGGATGAGGAGAGTGGATCGGAGAGAATGATACACGTATGGAACTTCTTGTGGTCACTAGAGAAAGTATTTACAGCCAATGTTTTTCGTCCTCTAAGTAAGCGGTTTAGATTTATCACGCGTAGAATTTTCCGAGTGCCTAGCTCTTGGTTTATCGCGCTTTACCCGTTTACGACTGTACATCCTGTGAATTGTGTCACGGGCGAGAATGCTTCTTCTAGGCCAAAACGCCTGGTGCTGGGACAATTTTCTGGTGTAGCCGGAAATTATAAAAGAAACATTTAGTGAATTCTACTCGTGCAGTAGTTTCGGGAAAATGAAAAAGGCAGAAATGAGTCATATACAGAGTTTGCCTACAGGCTTATGTCAAACATGCAGGAGTGGCTCAAAGAAGAGAAAGCGTTTGGTGACCACGAGAAAATTCTGCAGTGTTTCGGGCTGGAACAGTTTTATAGTCGGTTACCTGAGAACGTGCGGTACTGGGTCTTGGATAGGCCAGACGTTAGTACAGTGGCTAAAGCCGCCGAGCTAGCCGAGGAGTTTGTGACGCGTCGGGCTCGCGGAGCTAAGGACGGTCAAAAGGGTGAATTTGGCTCCAAGTCTGAGAGGCCGAAGTTCACACCCATGAGAGCAAGGGGGGACACGCGTAGTGCGGATGCGAGTGAAAGCAGTCCGACCGAACGTAAGGAGACGGCGGGAGCAGAAGCCGAACGCAGAAAGCGGTTCGAGGCGAGGCAAGCGCGCGTGTGTTATACGTGCCAGAAGCCGGGTCACTTTTCGGCGCAGTGTCCAGAAACAAAAACAAAAGTCGTGTGTTTGTCATTATGTAGCACTGACGAGAACATGAAGCTTCTCGAGCCTTACATGCGAGACTTCCTCGTGAACGGGAAAGAGTGCCGAGTGCTTCGTGATTCCGCAGCTACAATGGATGTAGTTCACCCCTCTTACGTAGAACCCGATATGTTCACGGGCGAGTGCGCATGGATCAAGCAAGCCGTGGAAGCTCATAGCGTGTGTCTGCCCGTAGCAAAAGTGCTTATTGAAGGACCTTTCGGAGCACTTGAGACGGAGGCCGTAGTGTCATCTAGGCTGCCCCCCCAGTACCCGTACCTATTTTCGAACATGTCCGATCACCTCCTGCGCGAGAAGGGGCTTTTGTTTGGTGAGGCTAGCGTTCAGGCCTTAACCAGACCGAGAGTTCGGGAGCTCGCTGCAAAGGCGGTAGTTGCGGGGCCGACGTTGTCGAACAATGAGAAAGGGTCGGAGGCGCAGCAAGCTGATATTCCGAGCACGTCAGAACTGGATAAAATTGAGCCTGTAGCGTTGAAGGCACCAGGTACTGGAGAGGAAATGCCCGACAAGGGAAAGTTAGAAGAGCTTCCGGTCGAGCTTCCGGGACTAGGCTCAGTGACGAACAGGGAAGACACTGATCAGGTCATTAGTGACTTAATCATTAATGCACCGCTGTCGGCTGAGCAGAAAACCGAACTACACCAACTCTTACAAGAGCTTCAAGGTCAGTTCTCTGAGAGGCCTGGTAGGACTTCTGTCCTTACTCATGATATAGAACTTACCTCCCCAGAGCCAGTACGATCCAAGGCGTACCGGGTGTCACCCCGCCAGCGCGATATTATGGAGGCTGAGGTAAAGAAAATGCTACAGCTCGGTGTTATTGAGGCGGGTGAGAGTGATTATACCTCCCCTTTGATTTTAGTTGAGGTACCGGGCAAGGAACCTCGTCCTTGCGTCGACTACCGCAGGCTTAATTCCATCACTAAGGATCAAATTTATCCGATCCCTAACATCGAGGAGCGCCTTGAGAAAGTTAGTAGCGCTCAGTTTATTTCCACCCTAGATCTTGTCAGGGGTTATTGGCAGGTTCCACTTACAGATGAGGCTAGTAGGTATGCGGCGTTCATTTCACCAATGGGAACATTCCGTCCTAAAGTTTTTAGTTTTGGTTTGAAGAACGCGCCATACTGCTTTTCAAGCCTCATGGACAAAGTGTTGCGAGGACAGGAAGAATTCGCTTTACCGTATTTAGACGACGTAGCGATATTCTCCGCATCCTGGTCTGAGCATATGGCACACTTGCGGGCAGTGCTAACCCGCCTGCGCGAAGCGGGCTTGACAGTCAAAGCTCCCAAGTGCCAATTAGCACAGGCCGAGGTTGTATACCTCGGTCACGTGATTGGACAGGGTCGTCGCCGCCCCTCTGAAATAAAGGTGGCCGCTGTGCGAGACTTCCCGCAACCGCGCACGAAGACCGATATTCGGTCGTTCTTAGGTGTCGCCGGCTACTATCAGAGGTACATCCCCAGGTACTCCGATATCGCGGCTCCCCTGACGGATGCTCTAAGAAAAACAGAGCCCCAAACAGTCGTCTGGAGCGAGACAAAGGAAAGAGCTTTTAGCGCCCTAAAGAGCGCCCTAACAAGCCAGCCTGTGCTACGATCGCCAGACTACACAAAAGGGTTCGTTGTTCAGTGCGATGCTAGTGAGCGAGGCATGGGCGTTGTACTGTGCCAAAGGGACAATGGAGAAGTGGAACACCCCGTCCTGTATGCTAGTCGTAAGCTGACCTGTCGTGAGCAGGCGTACAGCGCCACCGAGAAAGAGTGTGCGTGTCTCGTGTGGGCCGTTCAGAAATTGTCATGCTACCTAGCCGGCTCGAGGTTTATCATTGAGACGGATCACTGCCCTCTCCAATGGCTGCAGACCATATCTCCCAAAAATGGCCGCCTCCTGCGCTGGAGCCTCGCTTTGCAACAATATTCCTTTGAGGTGCGTTACAAAAAGGGGAGTCTCAACGGTAACGCCGATGGCTTAAGTCGAAGCCCCTAACGTAGGAATCCGCCTCAAAGTTGTTGGTTACTGATGTTTTCTTCCTGAGGCAGGATTTTTAACATATTGCTTTTGTTTAGTGTTTCAAAGTGATTATGTGCTTTCTAGTGCAATTTTCCAATTTGTGGACGCGTTCTGAGTGCTGCTTGACTACTGTAAGGAACTAGGCAGTAGTATAAAAGGGGAAAGAGCCTGGCAGAGCTTAGTGAGGGTTGTGTCGTGATTGCTGACTGAGCGGTTGCGTTTCGGCGTAGTTCTAACGCTTGCTGGGAACGAGCACAAAAATGGCAACTCTCCCGAAGTGACTTTGCAGTGTCCTATGTGATCCTGAACCCGAGAACGAGGCCTTCTCTGTGCGCTGCGCTCAAGCAACGTCGAGGGACGATCGGTTTCGATTACGAGCATCATCGAGCGACATCCCTCTGGACAGCGGATGCAGTCCCCTGACCCTCGGGATCTCCTTCTCCCGGCGGGGCGGTCTGTTACGTCTCGCCTACAGCGCGCGGTATAGCCGGCGCGGATGCACCGGATGCCGCGGCTTCGTTCATCGCTGCCGCAACGCCTCCCGCCAAGCGCGTCCAGGCAGGTTTCAGTGCCACGTGTCGTCGTGCGTGCGTGTGTGTGTGTGTGCATGTTTTGCCCACGCTTGTCAAAGCGCGGCAGCCGGGGAGAGGAGCTCCCCAACTGGGAGGCGAGGAGGTCTGACCGGCGCCGGCCTGGCGGACGCGCCCGTCACGTCTGGACATGTTCAAGCGTCGCCGTATCGGACGCCTCTTCCCCAGCCGTTCCTTCTTGCCCTCGACTCCGAGGGTATAAAAAAAGCCGCTGCCCCGGACGCCGAGGGAGACTTCGATTTCGCCCTTCGAGTAACGTGGTCGCCCTGACCGGCTGCTCTTTTGAGATGCCAGAATAAACAAGTTGTTCTGTTGCCAGTCGACTCATCCTTTGCCGGGACCTTCGGATGTTTCCAGCTTTGCCCCAGGCCGCCAGGCCAACGCTACCCTTGGGGCTTGCAACCCAAATGCAACAAAAGCTACCAGGACGTTCATTTCGATGGAGTCCTGAGACTGGTCATGAGGACCTTCCCCTTGCTCAAGGACCTGTACAACGCGAGAATTATCGCGAACCCCTGGCTTCGACTCAACATCAGTACTGATGAGAACATCCCACAAGAAGCGTCATTCGGATGCGACAACGAGGAGCATTTCGAGGGACCGCTAAGCTTCTTGAACACGACAGGCATCTATTACCAATTCAACATAACGAGGTGAGCCAGCGTTTATTGTAGCGACTGGCGTCATTAACCAGCCGGCATCTTGTTTATTCTCAAAAGTTGAATGAGTACCTTAATACGAACGTAGTTTTTGTCTCCTTTTTCAAATAAAAAAATTGCTTCATCAAGACTCGATTTTACAACGTATCCCAGTTGAACAGCAATGGCCGTCTACGAAGCTGTGTTTTCATGGGCTCGAACTGCGACTTCACGCAACATAACGTTAACTGATTATTGATGCGAAAGCGTTATGAACGCCATTGGAACAAACGCCGGCGTCCGTCGTAAGTCCATGGCAAGAAATTCCTCGCTGACCCCATCATGCCCTCGCAAAATACGCCGGGTAGATCAAAATATAGTGACATGTCCAGCAAAGTAGAAGAAAATAGAATTTCTTGCGAAGATGAGCGGAATTCAACTTTCAAATTGCGAGGCGAACGCGAAACCCACAGTCAACAAAACCACTTTGTTTCTTCGGCGAATAAAAATCAACCTTGCGTGTGTGTTTTCTTACGACCGTGTGCTAACGAGTAGAGGTGTCATTAGAAAGGAACGAATTTTAAATAAACATCGTAACAAAGGTCACAATCACAAAGTGCTTTCGCAACCTAAGCATTTAAACAGTCTTAAGTGCCCTCAGTAATTTTTACTGCATCTTGACTTGCGCACGGAGATATCTTAATTCGGCGGCCATTGAAATCCTTGATAATAAGCGCGATGATCGTCATATAATGTTAACGGCGTTAGGCTCCGGAAGCAATCGAACCACGCGCTGCACTGCGTATCTAGTTAAGATCGAATTATAACTTGGCTTTTTGAAGCTGACTGCTGTGTTAAAGTGAAAAGATACTATAAGGTGACGGCAGTTTGAGACAATTAGTTCAGAGAAGCTGATTTGAGCTCAAATTCAGCCGAGAAGTTTATTTTTCGGACATCGAGGCTTTCAAAAGTAAAATAGGTAGTACGTCATTAATATTCAATTCCCAAATGAGCTTTTGCCGTCGCATCTGGAGCACTCTCACTTGACCTCCACCGGCGGCTCTCCTGCCTTGGACTGCTACATAACGGGGTCGAACCCATCGAAGCAACTTGAGGTTTGCACGAGCTTGAGGGTGCAGAATTAAAATAAATATTGTTGATCAAGCCTTGTGTTAAGCTGAAACAAACTCTCGCGCTGTGCATCGCACATCGTCGTCTTCGTCAACTTCTATCTGCGGCGGGAACAGATCAGATCGGCTTAACCTCAATCAGAGCTTAACCTTAGTCTAATATCGTCGCCGGGCGTACCGACGACCTAGCAAAGCAAAAGCATTCGCCAACCAGGCTAAATGCATGCTTTCGCAGGTCTACTCGGTTTAGGTACGTTAAAACTGCAGCAATCTATTTGTCTAACAGAGAAATTCAATACTGCTTAATTGAAGCTTGATAAAGTTTGACAGTACATCGAACAGTACCTTACCGCTATAAGACCACTCTAAAAACACATAAAAATTGTGCTGTGGTGAGTGAAAGTGATCAAAGGCATCAAGGAATGAGACATCTCTGCGGACGCCTCCTCTGGTTCGAATCCTTATACGGGCTGATGTTTCCTTACGTGGGATATCCCTGGTAAGGAAGGAAATAGTCCTGCAATATCTGTTCAACTTCCTGTTCGGATTCATGTTCATGGCTGTTTCCGGATTCTGTTTGCCCCAATTTTCTTGGAATGACAGCGAAAATTATTCCATGCTGATATGCAAGCAAGACTTTGCATTCTTAGCGGTATCCTAAGCTAGGTGTTTAAATTAATCAAGACTGAATGCTGTGCACAACGGTTACTTCCCCTGCATGTTCACATAATATTACTGGCTGAATGAGCATGTTTTGATCATCGAGAACGTGTTTTGTTTCCCACTTCGTGTCCATTCAAAATCAACAGCAAAGCAATCATGTTGTACTCAACGTTAAAAAAACGCAAAATAGTGCTGATCACCATTTAGAGTTTTCAGTACTCATTCCACCAAAGTCCTCTCTGTCCTGCGGAGCAATCTGGGTGGTCGGCAACGTTGCAACGGTGGAAGGTCAGAAAATGTTGTCAGTTATTGCAGTATTTTTTCAGGTATCGTGTCGTCATCACTGATCGACTGGCATGATTCATAAGTGGTCTCAGTCGAACAAAGCGTTGACACCTAATGCGTTTAGCACCACACCCAATAGGATGCAAATATGCTGTATCCTGTTGCGATTTCAATCCTGGCCCGTGACGACATTAGAGACGCTGATGGTTTGTTTCTTACTTTAATGATAGTACTGCGGGTTATGATGCTGATATGTGGAAATTAATTCTAACCCCATGCTTCTCTGTCTTCATTGGAAGTCCCCATTCCCGTTTAACCCAGGCGCCAGCCCTACACAAGTCAGACAGCACAGCTTTCTAGAAAGGGGCCTCAGTATTCAGTCCACAAAAAGCTGTTCATCTATGCCTCCTGTACATAAAATATACACGCCACCGTGTTTATTTACGGCCTGTTAATGTGCGTCCTTGCCTACTGAATTCATATACTGCCAGCTCACCTCCTTGTCTTTTGCGCATTTTAACAGGAATGCATTAAGACCGCCGTTATGCAGAAATTCGGCGTCTTCGGAGTAGGTTAGGACAGCTGACCAACCCCAGAGAAGCAATCTAGGGGGGCTACCTAGATCGCGTGACCTGCGGCGTCATTACAACCTGCCCCCGGATTTTGAGCAAACACCAGCCTGGCAGGTGGCACTTAAGTTAATGCTTATCGCGAAACACTGTTCGGGCACATGGGACGTCCAAGACGCCTTGGTAGCAGCACCTTCCATCGCAGGGCAGTGGCGCATCCCTTTAGCGAAGCGCCATGGCGCATGGATTAGTACGAGGACACCTAGGGAGCTATGAATGCGAAGTTCAGAATGAAAATTGCGCATATAGTAGCATTAATTCATTATCGTGAGAAAATTAACGTCAGAACATGACGTTATCACGTCGGGTTCTTAAGGTTGAGCTTAAGTCTCCCTCGAATTGTTTCTTCCTTGCACGAAACCAGAAAAGGCACTACCTCTGATTTTGGTATCTGCTTGTATGGCAGTATGAAAAGAAATATTTTGATGATAAACTGACTAGAGGCTGAATGTTTTCGATCAGGGGTGTTATGTTTTACTGTTGTAATTCCGGCGACATTACGTGAAGTATAAAATCCATCAGTAGCAAGTTTATTAACACGAAACCCACATCTTCCTTTGAAGCCTGCATACCCAGATACATCACAGACTCGTTCATGCGCCAACGAATATCAATGTATTTTCATGCGGATATGTTATGAGCGGCGCGCGCCCTTGGGGAAAAAAACATGCTCTGTAGAATACCTCTAAATGTCTGGAAACGAATGCTCTCAAAAGTCGGAATAAAATTACAGGAAGAAGTTTATCGTGACTTCAGTAATTCCGGTGTGATAACACCATTGTAACGTTCACGAGTACAATAGTGGGCACCAGATTTGACTTTAGAATAGGGGACGCCCAAATTTAGTTGCAACGCAGGCTGCATATATGCATCCTCTCCAGCCATCGTATAATATGTAAAAAGTTAGTGTTATTGCTAGCGAAAGTTTTTTCCCGATTTAAGTAGCTCTTGAGAGCAGCGATAGGGTGGATCCACCGCCCATACAAATGCTATTCTTCGAACGCAACGACAATTCGACCAGCGTTCCGGAATAACTTTACCGTTCTACGTTCTCTCGACAAGCCAAATTAATTTTTGTTCGAGTTCACTGTGCTATTTATCTTACTTGTGGTGAAATTAGGGGCACTCATTGTAAGGTGGAAGCAGTGGCCACTTAAAGTCAAGAGGACAGTTCTGTTTTCAATCTCCTATTCTTTGAAACTGTCTTACTTAATGAACCCGCCGCGGTGGCTCAGTGGTTAGGGCGCTCGACTACTGATCTGGAGTTGCCGGGTTCGAACCCGACCGCGGCGGCTGCGTTTTTATGGAGGAAAAACGATAATGCGCCCGTGTTCTGTTCGATGTCAGTGCACGTTAAATATCCCCAGGTGGTAGAAATTATTCCGGAGCCCTCCACTACGGCACCTCTTTATTCCTTTCTTCTTTCACTCCCTCATTTATACCTTCCATTACGGCGCGGTTCAGGTGTCCAAAGATATATTAGACAGATACTGTGCCATTTCCTTTCCTTTAAAAAACCAATTATTACTTAATGACACCAAAATATAGATCTAATCACATCGAAATGTGTGTTTTTCCTGTTGGGTATTTATTTTGATTGTAACGGTCACTTGTAGGCAATTTTTAAATCCCTTGACATGATCAGTCACATTCAACTTTACTCGACGAAGGCTCAGTTGATAACATTCACTTCAGGTCTCCTGAGGCCACGTTTAGATTTTTGTAGTTCATGTTCATAGTCAGTGGGCTTTTGCGCAAACACAATGTCATTCAATGTTCCTTTGCAGTACCAGTTCGACTGCGGCTACAAGCCAGCTGAAGTTTCTTCACCATCGCCTCCAAGCAGTTCGTCCTTACCGTTGAAGACTACGTGCTAAAGGTACGAGCTCGAACGAGAAACCTGGTTTGAAGTTCGTTAGATAGAGTTTTCAATGCACAGTGAAAAAAAAAGTGTTAAGCGGTGGTGTTTTCAACAATTGCTAAATCGTTGGTGATCAGCTCCCAAATGAGTCTGATGCTTCAGTCCAGTCTCATTTAGATCGATTGCTGAGCAAGTTAATGCATCGTAGGTCCTCACAATAATGAAAGCGCACACAAAAAAAGAACACACGTGTTCATAATCCATAGTCATTTTGCCGTTGACTACCACTCAAGCAGTCACTGACCTCGCGTTATGCGGGGGATCCCTAATGCCTACGCTTCCGGTCAGCTCGAAAATGGTAATGAATGGGTTCGTCCACTGCTTACCGGCGGTGTGCTGCAGTGCATGCTGTGAAATGACAAATGGTGTTCCAGTGTGCTCGGTGCGCCCTGCATCTTTCATGCTACCTAGTCTGGGCAGGGCCTTTGAAGTAATCTTTTGCATTTACAGCTGGAAACCTCAGCACTTTGAACCATTTTTAGTTGCATACCGTGAATAAATGATTGATTGCAATGCCCACCGTTCGGAGAGCAGGGGTTTGACAAGATACTTTGCGCGGGTTGAAGGCATATGAGGCTCACCACTTTACGGACTTTTTACGTCTTACAATTAATGGGTCGAAATGTTATTTCCTGCTTGGGAGAGGAGTCCCCTAAACAAAAAGGAGAATTCATATTCGACGAAAAATGAAATTTTTTTTGGGATACATTTGCGTTTTTAGAATCTTCTAAAAGATACATGGAGGAAAGGTGTGGTAATTACTTATGCCAACCGCAGTCTGTCTGAGCCTACGGGAACTGCGAAAATTTCAGGTGGAGTACTATCCAGGCGGGAAAGCGAGTGGGAAGGCGGAGGGGTTGTATTAGATTAGAGGAGAAATAAGAAAAAAAACATTCTTTTTGGATACATACTGCTAGAAGCCATCCGCATCTTATGCCTCGGACGGGCTTGACGCTACGGTACACAGTATAGGAACTGTTCGAAGAGCACACCGCACACTTGGGCAGAATTCTATTCCACTTAGTGCAGAAAACAGGTGCATGCTAAGAGGAGAAACACATGTTTTTCGTTAATGGTCTAGTACAGTATTCGGGACTGGACTACAATATTAAATAAAATAGTTATCAATCACTGCTTTTTACTTTGTCCTTGAAGAAACACTTCAAAAAAGCCTCTACGTCGGCTGCGCCATTTTAATCTCGGGTTAGTGGTAAGGTACATGTTTTTTACTGAGACGAGTAATGCAGAAGAAAAAGGCAATACTCACGCACGCACACACATTATGTCCACAGTATAAGTAAAGAAGAAGCCACAACGGTAAGGCCTTGAGATAAAGCAGCTATAGGTGGCGACTATTATGGCATCTATCATGCGGTTCCAAAGTAAAACGGCTTCAAAAATCGCCTAAATGTCTATATGAATTTCTATATATGTGAATAAGATAATGATACATTAGATCGTTTAATTCTCCGGTACATAAAATACAGGCAGACGGGGAGCTGTACCAGCCATAGGACGAGAGTCTAAAAGGTTAAATTACTTATTCACTTACATCAGGACTTGTTAAGGCAGAAACGAGTTAAAGAGATTATGGCTGAGACTTTGAAAGCAATTTTCTGTAATGTTCTGCATATACCAGGAGCCGACTGAATGCTCAACTGATGACCAGAAAATGGCAATTTTTTTGTCGGTCTTGGAATGCTCCTTGGAAAAACTCAATAGTTTTATCGTCCTCACGCCATTGACTCGCACTTACCGCGTGAAGAAGCTTTAGCAAAAAATAAAATCAGATTACTGTTGGATTTTGGCTCGCGCCCTTAGCCTGCTGAACTTGAACATCCTTTGATTTGTACTGTGATTCGCAGCAGTGATTAGTTTTCAGCTCAGTCATAATGATACGGCAAACTTTTCGCATTCCTTTGTAGGCGTCTGCGGTAACTGTGGCGCTACTGCTCAAGTGCAGTTAGCACTTTTGGCTACAGCCAGCAATAGACTTTAAGTGACTGGACGGGTGTATGGGTCACGGCCAGAGCCTATTTCTAATTATGATACCGTATTTGAAAGTCCATTTGTTCATATTTTTTAGGTTTCCACGACTGAAGGCACTAAGTGCTACAGTGCATTCAAGGACAGCTATCGCTTCGACCGTGGCTACCCGGAGTGGCAGCTGGGCCTCCCATTTCTGAGACGCGCCTACACGGTACTGGATGCTGCGCTAAAGAGGCCTGGTCGGGGGCATGTGGGCTTTGCGAACGTCCGCTGTGGGCGGCGATACTGTCGCGACAGTGCATTCCAAACCCATATAAAAAGCTGTCAATGTTTTTCGGCTCACACGTTTTGTTCAGTGCAGTGTCATTGATTCCAAAGAACGGGTCAAGCTGTATTTCCCCTTCTTGATAAATATATAGCTTCCTATATAGAGCTGATTGCTATCTTTTGTGAGAAGGTTGCTGATACCTAGAAATGTAATATTTCCGGCTTTCGGTTTAAGTAAACAAACGCTATGCAATAGTCCTCATGAAACCTAAACTACACTGTTTGCAGGTACGTAAAGTTTCTGTAGTATTTGTTTTATTGCCCTTTATATTCGTGTGATTATCATTGTACATGGGGTCACCTGCTTTTACAGTCACCCTACGACAATAAGTGCTGGTTGAATACAATTCAACTTCCTGAATTCTCACGCTGAATGGGCTACATCACTGCCCAGGATTTTGTGGTTCCCTTTAAAGTTATTTTTTTAACATTCATGTAGAGCATAAGTGCGGAAGTAGCATTCACCGGGACGAAGTAGCGAACCATTTGAAATATAAACAAAGGTCCTGGCTGCAATTTCTAATACGCTGATCAAACTGTCCCCAAGAAATAACAGATGACGGGTGAATAGATTAAAGCGCTGAAAAGCTGCGTGCAGCTTCAAGCTCTCGTTCAGGGGAATAAGTTGCCTCAGGCGTTGGTCGCGAGGCGCCGGATTGGTATACAAGTTTATATAGTATAAGTATAGTATGGTAGCATAGTATAGTTTAGTAGAGTATGAAATGTATAGTCACAGGTGGAGCGTTGGAATTGAAAAGTCCTTAAAACCGTCTATAAATTCTGATTATGACGTCGCAAAATGACTGAAACGTCATACGACATGCAAGTATAAAAAGTAAGTGGATTGCGCTAAAAGGAAGAAGGGATAATTAGAAGGCATTCGAAAGCCTGACTCTTGAATTACGACTCAAACACGCTACCCTTAGGGCTGGCTTTTTTTTTATTGTACCCCTAGGCCACGCAGGTGCGTTCATAAGGCTTAGATAAAGCAGAGTTCCATATGTATGCCGTGTGGAATTTTGACATAATGTGGCAGCTTACAACTGTATGCTAATTCATTAGAGACAAGCACTAACAAATGTTGCTGTGATTAGGCGAGTAGTAAAGTGCATGTCGGTGAGGGAAGAGTGTACGCGAAGGACTGTATGCTTGTACCACGCGATATTGGTGTGGCATGTGATGTAGTAACATTAGTAGGGCTTGTGATCGGGTAATATGCTGCTGAGATCAAGTGGATTCCCTGACAGAAGCCATTAAAGCTACCCCGTCATACCCTTGAACACGCAGCTTAATTATCCTCATAGTTTTTCATTAACAACGTGAGTTCTGCAAGGAGTATACCGTCAACGAAGACATGTAAACTCATTCTACTCCAAAAAATACCCAAGATGGGTCTGTATTTCCTACATTAGAAATGCGAACAGCCTAATTCTATAAATCTGCAGCGTATCAAATCCAACTCAACGAGCTTTAAAATGCGTGCATTTTACTTTCGACATTTCAAACAACATTGCCTTTTAAGAGAACTTAAAAACTAAGCTCAATTCATTATTGCCGGCGTTCAATTGCATAGGAAAAAATTTTTGCGCTAAAGAAAATTATTAAGTTTATTGGTCTATTTTTTACATATATTGGTATAAATAATGAGCTCTATCACCTATTTAATGTCTGCCTTGCTGTATATTTTACCTGCACAGACCGCGCCAACCTACCATTAACAGTTTGCAAACTAAAAACCTTTAAACCCTAAAATAGCCATCTAGATAATCGACAAATTTAAGAAGAGATGGCTCCGAATGCATGTAAAAACAAGTCCGGGTTCTGTGAATTCTTGGTTGACGCTAGCTGTGTTGCTAGTGAATTCGCCCCATAGCGTAGTCTTGCCAGCTAGTTCGGATGACCTCAGAAGAGGTGTCATGGCAAATAACTTAGGGAAATTCAATAAAATTTCGGATTTCTCAATTTTTCTTTATTTAGTAATCCTTCCGTTATCTTATGCCTTCGGACGAGGCATTGCAGTGAAATATCCAGCACTGATTTATCTAATGACATTCTTTTATAGGCGAGCGTCGAAAATTGCGAACAAATCGCGCTTATGCTGGGCACCGACGCTTTGTGGATTACGCGAACTTTATTCGACGAAGCACTATTACCTTAGTACCACTTTAAAGAGGACAGCTAGAAGCTTTCAATATTTGCAATGGTGCATTTTTCGAGAGCAAAATCAGAGGTACACACGATAATAAACGAGAGAAACAAAGAATAATCTGATGTCACTCTACTGATGACTACTGATTCTACTGATGTCACTGATACCTTCGGCATTTCCTAACGAATGACACAGGAATTAAACAGTTTGTTGGATGGGAATAATTAGACTATGAATACTCAATGTTCTAGATCTTTAGATGTACACATGCACTAGTTCAATGTCATTTTTGTAAGAAACTGTGTTCAGATGCATGCCAGAGTTAATCTTTGATTACATTGTTTGCTGGGCACCTAAACAAAACATGAACAGCTTTATTGCAAACAACGGCACTTTGTGGACATGTAACATAAGAAATCTGGGCGCGTGATTTTGCATAGTTCAATGTCCCATGGATAGTTTTAGGTGAGCGTTAATTGTAACTGCTCGTCAAATATACCAGTCACCTTAAATTCTAACGCAGTTCTAAAGTGAGCACAAAAAGGCACATATCTGCGCCTTATTTGGTTACGTTGAGTACTTAAATACCGGAAATAGTTACGCAGCGGCCCCTCCTTAAAGAAGACTACAGCCATCGTGCGCTGAACGGAGTATTCGAGCCAATGCAGCTTCGTAGTGCACAAGCCAGAAAATTTCACTCCTCTCCCGGGAAATTGCAGTGTTTTTATTTGATTTGTTTTCATTGACGAAAACACCGCATAGAAATTTTCTGTACAATCAAAAGGGAAACTGATGATCCGCAAAGTAAGAAAGCGCTCACATCATCAATATTTTCCAGTGAAATATGCACTTGTGTTGGCTGCTACCGACTCTAATGTTAATGCCGTCATTTCCGTTGACGTGACCAACGTACGCCGCAAATATTAACGTTATTTTTCAGCTTGTGCCATGACTATTTGCATATAAGGTGTAGCACTAACCCTTTTCTAGGCAATGCAGCTCATGCCAGAGGGATACAGATATCAGCCGGTCGACAGCCTATTTTGTAAACACTTATGAAGGTACAAGAAATATTGCCAGCCTTTTTTGTAAACATTCTAATAGCTCATTCTCATAAAAAGGTCGTTTGCAACAAACTTGATGAAATCAGTGAGCAGCTGAATTTTTCATTGATCATAGCGTCGTCTAGTTATAATCTCCGTTTGGTAAAGTGCCTACTCAATGTACAAGATTTCGTTATGCACACCATGTTAAGAAGCCCTACACTGCTCTTAAGTCATCTAAAATAGATCACTAGTAAGATTTGCTAATTTTAGAATTTGTCAATATATTTGCTAGCTTTTTCTCTCAATGCCTTGTTCTGTCGACTTCAGCTGCGTCTCACTGTTGTGATGCTTTCCTTAGACACTTCTGACAGGCGAGACGGACATACATGAATGAAACTTTCTATTCATATTTAAAGGCTCCTGTTGACGTGGCGATATAGTCAGCTGTTTGCTCTACATGGGTGCTATTGAGTAAAACCATTGAGTAATAATTTTAATTCCAAGCTCTTGCACTGAATATCACTTCGTCTTGACTGAGGTGAGAAAGAGGGCTAATTTCTCTGGAGCGATATCAAGAAGAGAGAGTGAACGTTATCAAAACTCAAATTTTTTTAGGCGTTGCGGTGGCTCAGGAGATATGGTGCTCGGATTCTGACTCGAAAGACGGGGACACGATCCTAGCGGCGGAGGTCGAACTGGGATAGAGGCAAAATTCTAGAAGCCCGTGTACTGTACGATGTCAGCGCACGTTAAACAATCATATATGGTAAAACTTCCGAAGCCCTGCACTACGGCGTCCCTCATAGCCTTAAGGCTTTGAGACGGCAAACCCCCAATAAACATAAACCATAAAACTCAGATTTGGTCTGCTTTTCCAGGAAATGAACGAACACAACCTTTGAGTCACAGTTCCGGCTTTCCAAGAAATGTCTACATAGAAAGAAAATTCTTAATGCCGGTGAACAAGAGCGAAATAATCAACACAAAGTTCTTTTTGAATTTTCCCTTTTTGGCAAGTGACACCACTTCCCTCTGTGTTTCTTCAAACAAATACCATCATCCGACGTTAGGCGGTCTAATGCACATTGGAATCTTGCGCTTCATGGAATTTAGGCAAATAAAATAAAAGCAGTGGGCGGTGGTTCGGAGGTGCAATAAGCACATTTTTACGGACCCACTCGGTGCTAAAGCGCTGCAAACACAGTGCTTGAAATTAAACCCTAGTGTCATCGCCCCTGCCATCTCCTGCGAATCGGCATTTTTTACTTGCGGTGACAAATTAAGAATTAACTCTCCAATTCTGCAAAACTAGAAAGATACTCGCTTAACTAGCCCTATGAATAGCGGCTTATCACTGAGGGGCGCTACTGCTGTTCGACAGCATTCCATGCCTTCACGCCAGAGTGAAAGCTCAGTGTATAAATGCCCCCGGCCTTACCAATTTGAACCCATCACACGCGAAAGTATAGACTGCAGTGGCTGGGAGGAAAGAAAATTAACTGAAGACTCCCAGCGCAATTAAAACAAAAGAAAATTCTTCTTCATAAAATACCAAAAAATCTTCATCGCGAAACTACATGCTCTGAGAATTGGTTTCCATTGGGAAGCCGATGCGATTTACACTACTCGTGATTCCGCTAAGCATAGAGTGTGATTAATAACGAGGCTAGATACACCGAAATTTTCTGTAAATGAGGAGCTTCCTAGAGAAAATCTCGTTGTGGAAAAGTCACATTGAATAACGCATGTGGTATAACTATTTAACATGCGCCAATGGAACAATTGGAGGAACTCTGAGAGCAATGCCTGTTAGATCATTCGCTTTGAATGAGAGCAGCGCTGATACCTCGTTAGACGGTAATCCGCGTTGTGGCCGGCTGTTGTAAGGTCTGTCAGGAACCAGCATTACGTCACTTGAGATGCGGCACTGCATGACGCTTGCGATTTTATCAGTGACGCGGCGCAAGCAGGCGGCTCACTGTCGTATCATCAGCTTTCCAAAGGGAGTAACGTAGGAACCTGATTCACAGGTTATTCACAATATTATGCTATCAGGCTCCGGGGAAACTGGTGCCCGGGGTGTAAGTGCACCGTTGCAGCGGTGTCGCACGCAACATGTCACTGCCGCAACAACTCTGTGCAGCTTTGCGGTACAATAGGTGACATGGCTTTGTGCATGTGTTTCACCATAACAAAAATTACACTTGCGTACAGCAACTCTACTTCTTATGTAATGAGCCCAAAAGAGGGGACTTTAAGGATACGAAAGTGAAGCGATGTTCCTGTATAGGCTCTGTTCAGCTTAAGCGTTACTAGCGTGTGAGCCATGTTGCTTTGAAGGCATCCAAAATAAGAATGAAAACACCGTTTTGGCTCCAAGAGCTGTTGAAGCGACGGAATGGTAAAAGCGAGTGCTATTTTGCTTTGCTCTAGTTAAAAAAAGCAAAAGTGACATCAGAGTGAGTGCGCCAACGTTCAACTACACTGGAGTCAGCAGCAAGGCCTTGCTTATCGAGATCTCAACTTGATTTTGCGCGATCTGCGGCAAACATCCGCAGTCACTGTAGCTGTCTTTTCAGAATAAAGAAAAAGTAATGAATAAAATACCCGGTCGTCGGTAGGCCAAAAACGTGTCAACTTTCCACACGCCATGAAAACAAGGCCTATAAAGCGATAGAAGAGAATACTTGTGAGAGGGCCTCCAGTAGCAGCCTCGTGCAATGCTCAGTAGAGTTACTGACTGACTGATGTTGCTGAGAGGAAGTAGGAAAAGGAAAGAGCATGGGCCTGCCTAGAGTGCTTGGGTTCCCTGCCATACATGGATGCCTTAGAACCGGATTACTCAATTTGGAAAATATAGGTGCAAACGGCGTGTGGGGCAAGGAGCCCCGACATCCGGCTTCTGCAACAAGAATATCTAGCCAATTAAGGAAGACCAGCCATAAGGTGTGTACAAACGCTAGGAAAGAAGACAATCAGCATCTAGTGATATTTTGATCAAGTCCTGGCAAACTAGATATCTTCTACTATTTAACTACCTTACTCGTTACCAAGGCGCTACCACGGCAGCATTTCTCAGCGCTAGCTCACGTATCGGGCTGGAAAAAGTATCTTCAAGGAAGGTGGGAAAGGGATGGAGAGTGCCCTTCTACCGCAGGGCCAAAGACCTGCTATCTAATCCTCTAGCAGAAGTGTTGCGCATAAGCATATAGATAACAATACCTTCGAGTGCTGAGACCCCCTTGTACTAGAGAGGGTGAGGGTTTTTACCTTCGACAGCATGTCTCCGACACTGCGTGCACATTTGGGTTGTGTGAAACAGCGGTCGTTCCGCTTAAGATGTTACGAACTTTTTAAATCTAGACATTTTGAGCGAGAAAAGGTTTTCCCACATAGCATGGTCAACGGTGTAGACCCTCCGAATACGGCCAAGACAAGCTATTAGGCTGGTGGACGAATGCTGATTAGTTCAATATTTATTTCTGAGTGTTAGTCTCCTTATTTATTGAGAGGCGTGTAACTAGCGAAAAGTATTACTCATAACACTTTTCGATTTGCGAAAACAGTGTTATCCTCGCCGCTGTGTCCCAAAAAATATTGGCTACTTTTCTCCAAAATGCATGCCCTTTCATGAAACTCCGGCAAAGCAACGGCGGCAAAGCAATCAATCCAGTGCACTTAACGCTTCGCATTATCAGAATTTATTTGAGCCACAGAGCTGAGGATAACTGCTGTTGCAAAATTATCAAAGCTGACATTAACATTACGGTGGGCAACACGCCTCTCAAACAATAAGACGGCTAACTGCAATCGTTAAAAAGTTCATGGCTCAGTTTTAGGTAACCAGCCTACTAGTTAACACTTCGTACAGGTATTCTGAAGCACTTACATCGCTCACAATGCTACACCGAAAAAAGCGCTCCTGTAACTGAAAAGCCTAATTTTAAAACTTGCAGAGCATCTTAGGTAAAACACCCGGTGCATAGTACCGCCAAAAAAGTGTAGCCCTTCCGTGCCGATGTCAACTTATCTCTGTTCACTATAGATATCAGCTCTTGGATTATGTATCTTTATCATTAAAAAAAGATACAGCTTTAATGTAACGCCACTTATTGAGCAGGCCGTTATTACTCATGCTAAGTAAATCTGACCATCGTGATAAAGTATTCATCACCCCCTGTTAAGGGTGCTGCTACAATGTTTAGCGAATGATAGCGGTATGTTAGCAACAGACTGATCTACAATTGATGTCGCTAATTATTCTGAAACCGACAATGTTGACCTATTCCCTCTTCATGTTCACTCAAGTCATTCCTTTCTTTCACTGCGCCTAATTTCGATGCTCTCTCAGCGTAAACGACAACCGGACTCCATTATAACAGACATAGATAATGTCGTTCCTCAAACTTGCACAAAATGTGCAATGGGAATCAGCTTACATTAGAGAAGAAAGAGAAACTTATCCTCGTGTTTGGGGGCAAATTCCACAAGCAAGCATCCTGTAAAGAAAATCTGGTATCTTAAGATTGCTCACTGTTCAGCCGATAAAACACGTGCAGATGCCGTTATCATTTTCTTTTACTGACTGGTGCTGGGGGCCTACAGGGGGGCTAAACAGCGTGCGCCCACAAAAATAAAATACCCTGCAACTTCCCGTAAACCACTCATTGTGATCACTAGTACTTTTTAGTACTACGACGCCTTTACAGAAATTTCTAAACAGGCCTACGAGACCCTCTGGCTTGACAAAGCGCTTTGTTGTCGTTTCTTTTTTTTCGGTCATACGCGGGACCACATAGTCTATAAGCAGTGGGCAAGGGTGGTCCTTTATATTGTCACGTGGTGGTTGTGGTAGGTAAGCAAAAAGAAGACAGTTCGAACCTTTCAAAGGCAAATATTTACTGCGTGAGCCTGAGCCCTGATATGACCTAGGCAGCGGCGATAGCGGCAGATGTAGTCTTTCGTCGAAGAACAAAGTTTGCCGCCGGTCTCAGCTGAAAGCTTAAAAGAAACTTTAGAGATAAGGCGCGCAAGACGTATGAGAATGCCGGACATCTCTGAAGCAGCTAGGCGTGGTTACAGTCTTGGGAGGAAAACCTGGTCCTCTCGCGTCAAAAAATGATCACACAGCGTGTATGCGGCTTTAAATTGAACAATAAACACCAAAAAGCTTCGCGCAATATTTTTTCAGTTAAGTTCTATGCTAAAATTTGTTGCACGTCATTCTAGTTTTATACTTTTCTACTATATCGTTAATATTTAATTCCATCTTAGATTGAACAGGCAGCCGCACCTAAAACGTCTCACAGACATGTGCGACATATGTGCCAAAGCGACAAACAAATAAGCAACCGCCGAACAACATTGTGCAAAGTCTTTAATTTTTAACAAATGTACTGTGACACGTTCACTTTAAACCTCAAAAGCTTATCGCCCATGCTGCATTCATACACTACAGACTAAATCCATGCTTACATTCGCATTCAAACGTGCAGCCCTGGGCGATACTGTCTACGCAAAATAACTTAATATTGAACCCTGCATGAGTAAACATCCTGCACCTCTACACTCCATCAGCTCTGCATGTAAAGACGACAGCCGTCAGCCTCCGCAGAGTATGGGTCACGAGATTGAAGCGAAGTGCTCAGATTTACAGCAGAAACCGAACGCTTAGGTAGGGCACACTGACAAAGGCTGCACATTTCCTGAGGTCCCAAACGCCTAGGATGGGATCGGCCACAAGAAAGTGTGGGAAAATCGTTGGCCAAATAGCAATGCGGCTCAACTTTCGAACGGTGAACGGGTGCGCTCAGCATTTCATAAATAATGCCGTTTCAGAAGCATTAAAACAACTGAGGAATTTGTTCATCATGTCTTCTATTTGCCTGCTACTTTTTTTACTTTCCATTTACTCTTTGCTTCCTCTGCAGAACAAAATGGGCTGAGTTGAGAAAGCAGCTCTTGCAGGCCCATTAAAAACTCTAGAAATTGTAGCATGAAGTGATCATCATCGACGACATGACTGCTGCCCTAGAGCTTGCACATTAATGCAGAAGGCAGCCACATTTAAAGCCGAGCAAGGAATGTGTTTGAAAGAACACGTAAGGAGGATGATATCCGTCGTTTATGCTATGATATCTCACACTGCAAGCTCAGGCCGAAGTGAAATTCTTACTTTTCATAGAAATACGTGAAATCATGCCAGATTGTTAGTTTAAAGTAAAGCATGATTCTCAATTTTCTGCACAAAAGCAGCCGCCTTTACGAGTAGCGTGAGTGTTTTGTAAAAGCGTTCATTTTTTTTCCAGAGTGACATTTTCAGACAGTTAGGAGAAATGCTGTTTTCTCGCACATCAAGGCGTGCTCCATAAAACTGTGCTAGTTTCCAGGGTACTTGCAAGAAATTTACCTGTGACTTCACAAGCAAGCCCAAGGAACTCTGGCCTGCACACAAAAACTCTAAAGGCCGTTAATTAATTTATTTTTCCTGGGGGGGGGGGGGAGGCTTCACGTAAGCAGACTCCTGGGTCGCCAAGCGGACGGCTTCAGCTCAAGGTAAGCGCGCTTAGCTCGCAAGGATAAGGCGAATCCACGTTTTAGCGCGTTTACTGCAACAGCCAGCAGTCCTCCGAGCAGGCACCCACGGTGACATGGTAAACTAACCAAGTAAGCACCACGCGCACAACTGCTCGAGGACCCATGCAACGGCGTAAGGGAACCGCTGCGATGGAGGTCCACAGTATTTTCATAACAGTGCTAGGACTTTTGTGCCTCTCCACTGGCACATCAAGCAGGTAAGTGAACAAGCTTATAAATGAAAACTTAATTATCCTCTTTTCATGCAATTTCATTAACCTTTCTGAGTACGTACGCCCCGGGGTTAAGCTTTGACTAAACGCGGAAGATAGAAATCACTCGAGCTTTAGCTGTCCTAGACAAAACATTTCGAGCCTAGTTTGTTTTTACTTTGCGAACAAATGTGAAAGCGTTGCATGCTCATGGGTCATGTAGTTCTCTAGAAGATTTGCCTGCTTACATGAAGTGAAGTGGGGTTTAAAAATGTGTTGTAGACGTTTCGAACAATGAACATAAAACACTGTTTCAAGTGGCGATCTTTGACGAACTGGTACATTTTTTAATTCGGACATCTAAGCCAACTTTTTACAATTTAATAATCAAGTCGTGATGACAATAAACAGGGCGCAATAGCTTATAACGGTGAGCATTTGAAACCGCACGACAAATCGTTCACCTTATGACAAGAACGCAATCTTCGCAACGTGTTTGCGCTCGGGCTCGAGGGAGAAGGAGCACACGAGGATCGAAAGCAGATTGTGGCCACCACTCGCAGGAATTGATAACTAAGCCAGTTTCTCGAGCCTGGACAGGTCATGTCAATAACCAGCGGGAAAGGGCTCGAATGCTTCGAGTGCTGAAAACCCTCTCTCCTTCTGCGAGAATTCGACTTTTGAGCCTGAGCTTCCCAGGCAGGAACATGCTTTTAGGATATTTTTACTGCACAAAAAATTGTCGATGCTTTGTTGCCGTCGGAACTGCAAAAAATTCGAATGGCACTATTCCTATATTTCGAGTGGTTGACAGCCTAATTTTACATTAGGTAACTAATAAGTTCAACATCGCATAATAGAGTTATGAGGCTGTAATTCTGTTGCCCACTTTCTCAATTCAAGTTTGTTCTTCTTCCATCGGTGAGCACGACCACCAACGTCTGACTGTCCGTAATGACGTCGCAATGCGTCATTACCAATGGCCGAAAATAAACACAGAAGTGCGACCAATGCTTCAATTTCCATTTTGCGTAATATGAAACAGTTTTTCTGGAACAAGATCGTAACACTACACTTGGGCTGCTTTGCGGATTCATTAGGAATGGCTGTGTGCAGCAGTTTAACATCGTTTTTTCTTGGGAATCCGCATTCTTTTTATATTACAGCTCGCGCTCGTGTGGAAGATTCACGAATGAACGTGCTGAAGGGTCCGGCTGTGGAACGTTCGTGGTGCCACTCAGAAATGACAATGACGTAAGGGATAACAATAATCAACATACCTTACCCAGGGACACTAACGCTAGAATTGACGCTAGTTATTATGCTCAGAAATTTCAGTATTCAAACAAGATTTCATTTCTTCCCTGATGTATGTGCGGTCGATACACAAAATGCAGCGGCATAATTCCGGTGGTTATTATATTTGGAGTATAATGCTTAGTGTAACTGGTGTAGAATAATTGCATTAAACTGAACTCTGTAAAAGTAGCGCAATATTATTCACACCATTAAGAGCGAAGAAAAATCTGGTTTTTGCCATCTTATGGTCAGAGCGTCGATTTACATAACAAGGAAACCCGGGGAAGTCTGAAGGCCTACTGACGATGCGGAATTTAGAGAAGCTGGGTCAAGAAACACGGTAACACGATAGTCCTTTCTTTTACGCGTAGCAAAAAAAATTCAGGAACACCAACTTGCGTTTGCTCGCATTAAAATAGCATTAGATGCTGTTGGTACCTTTATATCAAGATTTTTTTTATGGTTGTGTTTGTGAACTCCTGCCCGTCTGTCTGCCCACAACGAGACATCTCATCTGGACGTCTAGCTGGTGGCTAGATGTTTCCCCAAAGGGGTCTCTAGGTGGCGACACAGGCGCTATGATCCTACATCCAAGCCTGTAGTTGTGAACACTCGTCTGGTAACGTCACTTTCGATACTGCGAACTGTGTGACTGGCGACGCACGTTTTTCCCGATGAGACTTCTGGCTTTCGTTTGGGTTTAGGCATCTGGGTCTACACTTCCAGCATGGTGTACAGCATTCTCTTGTCATGCGGTGTACGCTACATCACCCACACGGGCACGTGCGTCAATTAGCGATTGTGGGAGCACAAGAAAAGCCTGAAACGTGACACGGGCAGCAACCTAGTCCTTCATTGCTGTGATTCCGGGCATAATTTAACCCCGTTGTTGTATCAGTAGGAGATCAGAAATGAACAGAAGGTCCGGGAGATATGCGAAGCAGCACACATTTTTCAGAAGGGCGTAGATGGCATGAGCGCCCCATCGTGTCCCTGCACCGAAAAGATATATCCGATATTTTAAGGCGATAACTAATTGACTTGTTTTATAGCGCAATTTTCAAGCGCATGTCCGTGGGTTTAGCACCGTCCCTCACCGTCGGCCTCGGCGTAACCGGCAGAGTGAACGGGCGCAGCGAAGGGTGAAAGAGAGCGAACGCGGAGCGCAGCGGAAGATGAAAGCACGGTGATAGCGTAGAGAGAGCAAACTAGAAAGTGGAGGAGGAGGGTACGGGGCAGCGTGAAGATGTGCTCCGCGGCGGACATCCGCTAAGAGATGGCGGCAGTGCAGCACGCGCCGTGCACACATTAGTCTGTTAGAGCTGTAGCGGGTCACTCGCTGTGCGTGCTGCCCAAGCTGGCACACTGAGCCGCCTCCCTTCGGCGCTGCGTGTTCCGTATGCGTTCCCGTACGGTTCAAGTACCACAGCGGCAGTTCTCAAACATCACATCCCCGTGAAGCGTAATCGTCAAGTTTGTCCTCCTTTTGTGCATTTTTCTTTTCCTTGTCATCACACCCCATCCTTCACGAAAATGCCCGTGTCGGCTACAGGATGGTTTGGTTATTAACGCCGCGCCCATTGTGCTCCTCCCAAGTCCTGTTTTCGGCAGGCCACTCCTTCCTGTGAAGGCACGCCTACACTACTTCACAGGGTCGCCGGAATCACGACCGGAAGCATGGAGTTCGAAGACCGTTCGCCTTAATTTCTCACTTGTTAACCCCATCTTTTATTGTTATGACCAAAACATTTTTGAACTATTCATCCTCTCAACTTGAATCGTAAACGTCGGTTGTAACTATGTAGGAGATCAATACATAGCAGATCGGTGTGCATCTCCTAGGAGCTCGCTTATTAACCACAATGCAGCATTTATTACGGTAATTTAGAAGTTTTTTTTTTTTTCACAGGACATAAGTGGAATGCACAGATGCGACGAATAGGCGTGAAGCGCACAGCTCTATAAATAAGCTGCAATGAATGAATCGCAATGTTATGTATTTAATGGTGCGCTGTATTTGTTCAAAGTTTTTTCATTCAGCATTTTTGGCCGTCTGCCTAAACGCTTTAGACGCATGAGGCGTAGAATTTACTGAAGGCCAAGCTATCGCTTGGTTGTGAAATGTGTCATTTCAGTGAATGCATGATGTAGGCTGAAACAACTTATGCCGGGGCGATCTTCCTTTGTAGCTACGCATGCCACTCAAAAGGTTTACGAATTCTACTCGTCAAGCAAAATAATCGTATGGAGTGGAACTGGCCCGTTTTTGTAGAGGATGGCACAAAAGTAACCATCGGTCATTCAAATGGGAATGCCCGAATCCTCCCTCATTACCCCCCTATCCCAAGGCTGCCGTCCTAATGGGAATCCGTCCTGTCTAGCACAGCGCCGGCGTGACTAAATCTTACCAGTCACCCAGATAGCTACGGCTAATGCGGCCCTGGACTGAAGGCTCCACCCTCTGGGGGTCTCCCTCCTAGCTGATGTTAAACAAAAAGTACTGCGGATTCAACTGTTTAAGTGATTAATCAGTTGGACGTGCAAACACTGCGAAGGAGGTGAGCTCCATATTGTAGCTGACCTTTTGACAAGTTCGCAGAAGCCAACTGGCGATTCAATGGTTTTGGTTCTCCCGCATGACTGGTCGGCCATGAAATTCCTCACGTTTACACAAGGGTGCGCATTTTCTGCAGCGTGACACAATGCAACAAATTTACAGGAGCCGGAAAACAAAATGTAGCCGTGAATGTCGGCAATATGCCTAGCGATGAATGAATAGCGGCAGTTGGCCTTACATGCAAAAATTCAGAAATTACCACCAGGTGGCTTTAAGTGGCACACTTGCTAGAGATGCACGGGGCTGATAAGTCGTAAAAATGCATTTAGACTCTTGAGCAACATGTGAATAATAAAGCAAAATATTCTTAGATGAGAACGCTTTCTTGAAACAAGCAGCATTGATGCTAGAGTCCTTCAGCACAGCTTTAACAAGTGCTTTCTTTGCACTAAGGTCCCTCATAGATTGTTTTTCTTGTATTTATTTTTTTTGTGGCCGTACTCTCCTTTCCTCGTTTTGTTGCAGTCTTTGCGTTTTTAATATTGTGTTAAAATCTCACAGAAAGCATTTTTATCCTATTTTTGCTGTGTATTTGGTTCATTGTATTGAATATCGGAGAATTCAAAAATATATCCCCATCAAACCGCTGCAAGCGGTAATCCCGCGCGTGGAGCAATCGGTGTGATTATCTAATGCTTTGACCTTGAATGTGCAGTTCCAGTACTCGTGGGACTTGCATATTGGTTCTCCGTGGCAAAACTTCACGGCAGTATTCGACACCGCTGCGAGGACTTGGGTGCTTTCTTGAAAACTGCCACGACGAACTATGTCGTGAGTTTATTTTCTGGGTAGTTACTTTGCGGAGGAAATGTTAAAAACATAAATTCAGGTAAAATAAATTTCTATTAGGTAAAAATTGTCTGATGTGATGTTGTATACTATGAGCCTTGAAATCGTAAAAATCTGTAATTAAACTGACAGTTTGCTGTAAGCTTCCTGCAGCAATGCGACCTACGATCAAAGACAGGCCCTTCTGTTTTTTGGCTGAAGCGCATGGCCTTGCAGTATTGCAGGAAATGTTGCGGCATAGTGCAGCGTATGCGAAGATGTCGTGACATAAACATTTTGAAGACCGTTTCTGTTTTGGGTGCAAACGTTAAGCCGGAAACTCATACCAAATATCTGTTTCAGCCTATAGGCCGAACTAGCCAGGAATCCTCACCTCAGTAATGACAGTGTCATGCGCGATCCGCGCTAGTGTCGCTCTATCCGTAACTTGGAAACGAAGTTCATGCTGAAGAGAAAGGCACAAAATATCCAGGAGTTAGCATCTGCCGATATATTCGCTTTCCGAAAGCCCTGTAAGGATACTGGGCCACTTATTTTCTGTTCCGCAGAAGCCGCCTCAGTGAAAAAGGTGAGCAACTGAGGAATCTTCGGGAGCCATATTTTTTTACGTCATTCAAGCCGGACAGCACTTAAAGCGCTGAACATTCAAACCCGATTTGAAAAACATCATGCACGTTTCTTGTTTCATTGTATCCTAAAAAAAGAGCAGCCATTTCCCAGCAGTACAATAAATAATCAGCTTATACCAGCATTGGGCCTGACAAGTGTGACATTCCTCTAATCAACTTTTTTAGCGAGACTGGTAACTAGCAGACCTCGAAGGAGCTAGACATCCAAGCTCGATTTCAGAAATCTGCATGCACGTTTCTTGTTTCTTTGCACCGCAATTAAAGCGCTCCTGATTCTAAAAAAAAATAAAATATTTTTTTTCAGCTATAGATACAGATTTGGTGCACCTTGCGCGATATTCACGCTAAACAACTTTCCGGTGAGGCTGAATTACAGCAGACCTCCAAAAAGTAGAAAAACTTTGAAAATATCAATGCTACACAAGCTGTAGTATGAGCGTTCTGATGCTTTTGTGTAATGCACGCATAGGTGGACGCCGGAAGTTCCATCCCCGTCAGTCTTCCACATTCAAGGACACTACTGTTATAGGCTCCACACCCTTCGGCAATGGCACAGTGGAAGGGCTCGTCTCGTGGGACCGTCAGCAAGTAGCCGGTGTGACGCTTCCGCGGCTGCCTATTCTTCGGATCGGTGACTTTCAGGGTAGCAAGCAGGGGCACAAGGGCTTGTCCTTCAACGCCGTCCTCGGTCTGGAGCAGTGGCCAGGCTCTTTCTTTGGCACACTTGTCCAGGAGCGTGCGTTAACCAGGCCCTGGTTTAGCTTCTACTTGAGCCCAGATGACAAAGTCAAGGGAGAGGCTGTTTTCGGTGCCGCCAACCCGGAGCACTATGAAGAGCCTCTCATGTTTGTACCAGCCACAGGCCCCTACTGGAGCTTCCATATAGACGGGTGAGCCATGGCTTGTGGGTATCATAGGCACGTGTTAGCCCCAGGCACTAGAAGTGATCGGGGCTTTCTTGTCTCTACCAAATCGTGATCTAAGCCAGAGGAATTAACTATTTTAGTGAACTTTTGTTCACTCATAATGAACCTCCTTCAATACCACACCGACTGATTCTGTTAGTCTTAGTTTTTAGATTATTCTGATGGTGGTAGAAAGCTGTTACTACCAAATTCAGCACTCCCCAGTCTTTCGGCAGATATGAAGATCCTTCGAAAGCGATTCATGGTGAGGGAATTGTCTAGGAAGTAAATATTGCAAAATCAATCGCTGAAAAGAATTCGTTATAAGGTTCTTTATGTCCGCATAACCAATGGTCCGTTATCGGAGTTTTTGTTTAAAGGTGTTTCAAGTGGTTCATATTTGAAAAGTGAGTTAAAATACTCTCTTAAAGATCGTTTAATCTCCCTTGAACACTTGGCATTCGTAAAACCAGTTGCCATTTCAAAATCATGTGTTTCCTCACCGCCAACACGCCCACGTTTCAGTCACAATGTTGTTGAGAGCAAAGTTTTGCTATTAATAAACTAAAATGTACTCATTCGTTAAGCACACGGTTGGAAACACCTGGCTATTCCCTTGTTGCGAAGGCTGTCGGCTCTACTTTTACGAAGGCCAAGTTCATTTTTTCAACGGATGGGTTAGTATTAGGTGGCGGGAACCAGATTTAGCCTTCAGATGAACTGTCCCCTGCTTCTTGACCTGTCATTGGCAATTTATCTTGAACCTCTTTGCAGCTTCACGTACATATACCAACACTACCATGTTTTCAAAGTTAATGTGGGTTTTGGCTTAGGCGCGGCTTGATTTTTGTTTTCTTAATTCTGGCAAAAAGTGTTATTGTTTTGCACACGTATACTTTCTTCCCATTTTCATCTTACTCGTTATTCCGCATGTTAATTTCAATGTTCTTAAGAGCTTTTTTATGCCCTAAGAGCTCAAGGAAGTACCTGCCTGAGAACTGAGTGCTTGTCTCTGTTGACTAAGTCAATCATCTCTATATTAAGTGTTCCTGGCTTCTGCCTACTGGACCCAATTTTTCATTCAGAATCGAGATGGCAGAACACGGACACTACTGCTTCAATGGCTGCGTCGCGAGGCCGGCCACAGCTGACTCGTATATCGGTGGCCCTCCAAACGAAATTCAGCGTATCAACACTGACATCGGGGCCATGAAAGTCGACAGTGGAGAGGTACCTCCCGCTGTGAAGCGTTGCTGCATGAAGTTGCGTTGTTTTGAGAGGCTGGGGGAGAGTTTTATAACCGCAAGTTTCTGTCGCCGACTGAATCTACGAATACCACGGGCTTGAGAAGAAAATAAGGAAAACCATAAACCTGGCGCCGTATTCCATAAGCTGCTCATTTTTCGCTGCGCATTTTACTTCAATTTTGTCCTTTGTCAATAATCACTCAGATATACGCGCGGCTATCAAGAGTCTAGGGCAAGCGAGCCGGCCAGTAGGCGGTTGGCGACCCGACCTTACTATTCCCTGAAAGTGGATGTAAGATGCAGTCAATAGTGAGGTGCATCCCAGCGCTGTTTCAACAGCAGGTGACCGGACCTGACCACTCGCTACCATTAGCTACAATATGCAAACAATGGAGATATCCTGTCCGCAACCAACGAATGGCTGGGTGACTTGTCCCAGAAGCTTGAAAGCCGAGTCTATATCAGAATAACCACTGATAGAGGCCCGAACTGACGCGAAATGGAAAACGAAAAATGGGCACCTTATACGGACCCTGGCATATGAAGGCTTCGACCGACATAACTAGTGTTCGCATTTTTTATCCCCGCCTGATGTTCAATGTGAAGCATGAAATCCTTCTGTACCTCTTTTTTGCGATTTCACAGAAAATACGTGACAGCACCTGTGGCAAAGCCTACCACTCCAACACATGGGGGAAGGGCATTAATACCTATCACAATTATCTCTAAACCTTTAGCTATGAGTAATCTTTGCTCATAATGTAACCAAGCAGCCGTGATGGAGGGGGATCGGAGTCGCGGTCGAACGGTGGCACTGTGGTCTCCGTGGATGGACCCTAGTCATCGGCTGCAATTGTAAACTAGCATTCGTAAGCCTGCTTCCTCGCTGTGCTTCTTTGAATGATGGCAAGTAGGCGGGCAGCATGAGCTGTCAGTGATTTCGCGCCTTCGGAGTGCTGTCATAGTAAGAAAGAGCGCACACTTACGTTAGTCAGTTTACGCTCGCTGGCGGGGAACGGAGGGCAGCGGAAGATACAGCAGCACCGCCGCTCGCCTGCAAAGCCCGCTCCAGCATAGGGTAATGTACAGTAAACTGCTTAGGCGAGAACACTCTAGTAGGCCCCTGGGTCGATTTACGCTCTCAGTGCAGCTAGCGGAGGCGAGGAACCGCACCAGCTTTCTAGACGGCTGCTCCGCCACGCGCTGACAAAACTCGGAGGCAACTATTTCACTTTCCCATGCCCGCAGACGCTAATTTTTAGCGCGAATGCGCTACTTCAGTAGCGAAGCTGGAAAATCAGAGGTATCTGGGAAACCTCAACCTTTGACCTTCGAAGGAGGAGGCCTTGCGCAGCTGCTCCACCAAAGCGCGCATCCAGCACACCCTCCCCCCTCCCCATGAGCGGCTGTCGATAGCGGCTGACGATAAGACCTTGCATGCGGTTGCCTTTGAGACGAAGTTGCCTCAAGTGTTTGCCCACGTCCTACTCGGTTTAAATACGCTCAAACCGTACCATTCTTTTTTTTTGTATTTGCAATGCCACGTAGCAAAGGTGTAGAATGCCGAGCTAGGACGCGAAAGGGTATGAGTGTCCACTCATAGCGTTTACGCTACTCTGCGGCTCCACCTCCTAGCGCAGGTGCTCGGTTGTGTTTTGGCAAAGAGTGGTAGGCTCGTTCTGAGTGTCTTCTATGCTATCAGTGCTGGAAGCCGTTGATGAGGTTGAATAATTCGACAGCCAGCAAGCACCTGAAAATCTAGCTCTCCAGTCAGCGTTGACATAATGTCACTGCAGCGGTTGGGCGATCGTTTACAGCGATTTCCTTTACCCACATGCGAAGATAGATGGTTGGGAAGGCTCATTCGCTGTTCACTGTTCATCTATAGCTTGAAAGCGCAGACGTTGATAATCATTAAGCCGTTGATAATCAGGGAATGACATTTTTCACTTTCCATTCTGCAGTGGATGGTTAACTGCAAAAGGATACGGCGGCTTCACGATATCAAATTTTCTATCAACAACCGCATATTCATCCTGAAGCCAGAAGACTACTTAGTTCAGGTATGTTTTAATAATCCTTGCCTTCAAATGTCGATTATGAAGATATGCGTCATGTAGCCTAACGAGTGCCATCGCTAAAACATTTAGACAGGTCATTACTTTTTTACTTAAGCGTAATAAAAAACGTTGTGACGCCTCTAGTACCCCAAAATTGAAATATCAGTGAAACGTTATTCCGTTCATAAGAAGGAACCAGCAGTCTTTGTAGAGTATCTCTTTAAATGAGGCGAAAGAAGCTCAATGCGCTAATTAAATAGAGCACGGTCCGTATTCTAGCTGCAAGCACACAAAGAACGGCCCTCCTCGAGAGACTCAGAGTGCTCAGCAGTCGATTGAAGCAACAGATTCGCTAACAGAGGACTAAAGTCGAATAAAAAAAGAGAAATTCTAACTGTAAGCAAAATCCTGAATATCGTGATAAAATACGTCGTTAATGCAGCTTTGTCGATCGCCCAATATAATCTACTTTTAAGCCACTGCATTTGATCGCAGGTGCTACGCAACTGCTTTGAACCCTAATCTGCATAAACATCATAAATATTCTGAAATTGGTGGGCCCCGTACACCATCCACGCCTTCAGGAGTGTCGGAAACCAGGCAAAGAGAAATGGCGTCGCCGAAGCGAGCGCGATTTGTTTGCGACGCCTACCGTCGTGAATGCCACGACAAAACTTTGCTTTCCATCGGAGTGAAATAACCGCTTCTGATGCTTCACTCAACTGCTGAGCGCTTCAAGGATCAATTTCTAGAAAGACCGAAATTAGGACGTGAGGCTTGTTGAATGTTTAGCTGTTCGTCACTTGCTGCCTATAGAAGGATAAGCGTTGTTCACGGCCTATCAAGGTTGGCATACACAAGAGAAGCCCAACCTTAGTGGAGCGCCATAAACGCCACTTTATACCAGCCTATTGACTTAAACGGGACACTACTACTCAACACCTGATCTGTTATTAAGAAAAAAGCTGTTTGTGAAACAAAGCTTATATTTGCGTTTACTTGAAATCTTCACTGTGTATTAAAATATGTGTATAGCTTCAGTGATAAAAATGTGCCCGTGCGTAAGGACTATCTGGGATTTTACTATGCCTCTATTGTGTACAGCCTTATATAGTATATATTCAACACTTATGTGCGGTCACCTTGAAGAACCAGGGCAGTAGGAAAGCCTCTTTTAGGATCGAAACATATTTTATGCGGCTTTGATACCTTGCACTTGACAGTGTATTGAAATGTATAAATACAAATATAGCGCCAAAGTATCGGAGACTATGTTTGGTATGACAGTTCTCCAGACACGCCTGTACTATACTAGAAGAAATTTCACTTGGTCCTGGATGACTGTGAATATTCTGAGCACTGTTTTTTTCGTGCAAACGTCTCGTGTCACCTTTCCCTTGCAGCGAGACACACCAAACGGGAAACGCTGCTACAGCGGCTTCATCGAGGTCGTCGAAAAAGGAGGCGTCACCTGGCACCTGGGTCACGTGTTCCTGAGGCGTGTCTACACGGTTCTGGAGTGGCCATCCTCTGGGAGCTCAGAGTTTGGACAGATTGGGTTGGCGTACTCGCGGTGAATAGTGAACGTTGTGCCCACATCGCCGGCTTGTGCTCGCCACGTGTGCCAACGAATTCTTTCTTCGTGGGGGAGGCGAAGAAACGAACCATGCGTAAGCTTGCTCTTGGACCCGAAAAAAAAAATACCTCACGAAATAATTCAGCTACCAATAATCGCAGTCGGAAAGCTGGATGAAATTCATGCCGTAAAAGCATCATAGTTTACAATCCTTGTGGTGCATGTGTCTTGGCGTAACATGCCATACGCTTAGCATTTGCTTCCGAATTACAAAATGTCAGATGTTGCGAGTAGTACTGTTTCATTAAAAAAGCTGTATATTGTCGACGTTTTCTCTACCCTACATTCTTCGCTTGTGGGCCAATAAATAAAACGTATCTTAAAGATGGATGTGTATTCTCCTCTCTTTGGAATTTGTGTGACTTTCGCGTGAAGTTTTTTTTGGCTGTGGTATACGTAAGGTATATTGGGTCGTTTCGGTTTAAAGATTACTTTTCGTGACTTCCATCAGCACTTCTGAGCTTTCGGTGATTTTGATTTTTTCATGTCGCAAGGGCGTCTGGGCAAAAAGAGCCCCATGACACGAGGCATTTCTCTTCTCAAAGTGGTGTCAAATACCCGTTTCCCAAGCATTTCATCCTGGATAAGCTGAGCACCAGGCCAGAGGTAAAGTTGTACAATGTTTACCACCGATGAGTTCCCGACGGCACTGGGGATCGAACCCCGCAACTCACGCATGCAAGACGGGTGCTAAACCACTAGGCCACCGCCTGCTACGGTCTCTATGAGCTTACTTCAGGGAATCCTCACGAGTTAATTTCCGTAATCCAAAACCGGGGTCAAATAATGGACAAGTACTTTGTCTTTAATTCCATTTGTTTTCCTGGTATCTTCAATAACTTCTTCAGAAAATCGATATTTTGGGGGTCAAATTTCCGCCGTATCTAATATTTTTATTGGTGATTTTGCAGTTTTCTTATGATCCTGGCTTTCTTGAATTCTGAATGATTATAGAGGGCGCCATTCCCATTTCATATGTCGTCTTAACTAGCGTCCAGGCATGGAAAAAAGGTTGCGGAATAGGGTTTCATGTAAACAGATATTATTGCGCGATCATTGGGGGGGGGGGGGGGGGAGGGGCCCATGTCGCTGCAAACCGAGTGAAGCCCTACGTGACGCCTCGGGAGTGATGCCCTTCCCAAATTAATCGTGAGCAAGCTGCTCTCCGTGGCAGGTGGCAGCCAAATAATTGATTGGTAGCAACAGGTTGCCGGGAAGAGAAAGTTGGTTCGCACAAGCTACACCGATGGCAGGACCAGCCTTTGCAGTGCAGTGGCGCATCGCTTGTCCTCCACATCACTTCGTCAGGAGTGATATTAGGACTCCTCGGTTCCTGCTAATGTAAAGTACTGAATGACCGATGTCACGGCGTTAACAGATGACTAGAACAAAAATGGCAGGAACGACAAATAAAATTAATTTTAAAAAATGATTGTAATCAATGAGCGTAGTTCGTAACGGCAACCGCGCACCCATTTCCGTCGTGTCGCCCAAGCGAGCGCCGTTGAGTTTTCTTCGTTACTTCGGTAGAAAGTAAGCTGGTGGTCGTTCGAGCGCATGAAGCACGTATGCACTCTCATGCAGTTATGCCTTGAATCGCATGCTTTGCTTCACCACATAGAAACAATTCTCTTGCCACGCATCCACACCTCGACAGCTATTGTCCGTAACCATACAGTGCATTGTTGAATATTGATAACCTTCCTCTACTTAAGCCTTAAGCCTTGGTTTCCGTCATATTTAGATTTATGGTGCGTTCGTGCATAATTCGGCACGGGTAATGTAAATACTGATAATATATCTTGGCGAGGCACTAATGTTTGCTACTGAGCGGCTGGCCGTTCGAACTTTGAGGGGAATTTGTGGCGTTTTGTCCCCTCGCATTCTACAGTGAAAACCTTATCGCCTTTTAGCTTACGTCAGCCATTGAGGAAGACTTATGTGAGCGGCCTCTAGCTGTGGAACATTGCCGTCACCTAACTGCACATCTTGTGGACATTTTAGCTTCAAAAACAGTGACACCGGAGGCATTTTTTCGTCGTGCACTATTAAGAACCCGTACGCCGCTCGTAACTGTTACAGTATCAACTTAGTTGGACTAGATCACTCAATTCAGAACCTCCTTACTATTCTTGATAAAATTCCTTCAGAGCCTTTGAATAACAAAAAAACTGCTTTCATTGTGTTAATTTTTAACACGCCTACAGCTGAACTAAAAAGCGGGTACGGGAGGAGTTCGGCTTGAGTGCAGACAAATGTCAATGAAAAAAATTATGTGATATTTTATGCACGAAATGTGCATAATAATAGACAAGAAAGTATGTAATTATATAACTCGCCATTAAAATGCCTTTAGGAGTACCACAAAGACTTTAGCAAAGTTTGGTCATTTTTGCCCTTATGAAACCGTGTTTTCTTTCGCGTCGCTCGCCACCATGGATTAATTGGCACGTTTTCCCCATCCCTTTACCTCATGCCGGGTAGCAAACTAGTCTCTTGTCTTTATTAACCTCCTTGCACTTCCTACGTCTGGACTTTTTTCGGATTCAGAAGAAGGGAGACTGTATCTACATATATGCCGACTCATAAGTGAGCCTTTAAATTTCAAAATACGACGCCAAATGCAGTCACAGGACATCGCTCAATTTGCACCAGAATTCAGTAGTTTATGGCATCCTTCAGTCACTTTTGCTGGTTCAGCACGTGAAAAATAACCTTGTTTTATAGCACAAATGTGACCTTCCTTTGAAGCAGTTTTCTCTCTCGCTCTTTCTACAAGCGAATTATTCATAAGAGCCATGGCACTCCTCCCCGACTGAAATACAAGCATAACCTAAACTTCCCGACAGGACCACAAGCGCACACGCATAGGTAGAAGTTCCCTGCAACAAGTTCAGTTTGCAGCAACATCAAATTAAAACCTGCCTAATTTTGCATCCTACACAGCTCTTCAACACAGATGTAGCTTTGTCGTTTAAACAAAATGCGAATTCGACCTCTACGTAAAACTACGAGCCGTTTAACCCATCTGTGCTGCATGGCTTACCGACATTACAATTTCCATCCGGCAGCTGTTCTGAGTAAACAATGGTAAGCATGGCAGCCCCAGCTGCGCTAAGGCAATCATCATGGAACGCATCGTGACTGGAAAAGCGGTAAAGTGTTTGATGTTTAGACAAAAGCCACGGTTAAAAACAATGGCAAGGGGAGTGCTACGCATTTCTGTGGAGGCTGCAATAGCATGAATATGCGCTGAAGCAATGAGTGCGTATTTGTGTCGAAAAATTGTCCTTACTGCCTACGTGGATTCGCGTGCCTGGGGCCAGTTCTAGCATTGGAATATTCTCATGTCTCATAAGTTATAGCCAAGGCATCGCAAGTGAAAGCTACGACGTACTTCGTCCAAACGGTTGTGTTGACTAAAACATGACCTTCAAAGGACGAACACGCGACACCTAGAGAGTGCAAAACAGGACAAGACACGTTTTCGTAAGTAGAAGACTTTTCAGTGTGCTAACCGGGACTAAGAGTTGCATAGCAAGGAATGGGAATTTCGACCACCTAGCGTAGTTAAGACTACTCTGGCATCTAACAGAACATCAGCATTTTTGCGTATCGCCTGCATAGAAAGCGGCTGACACTACTGGGAGACACCGAAAGCCGCAGTCAGAAATAGAGAGCGCCGAGGCCGAAAATAATTTTTTTTGGAAAAAAACCAACATAGAAGTAAAAAAGAGTGACATTAAGGAAAACGCAGCAACCTGATTCAACGCCATATCGAAGCGACTATAACACCAAAGCGCTCCCCTCTACAAGGGCTTTCGATTTAAAATTTTAATGCAGACGCTTGGCTGCTTTGCTGCTTCTTGTGACGAAAGTACACAAAAGGAACAGGGACTTGCAGGAAAGTCAACAAAACAATCGAGCGCTTTATTTTGTATTGTGTTTGTTTTCATTCTGTTTTATGACACCGGTTGTGTTTTCATGAGCTCCAACAAATTCATTATATTTGCCGTTGTGTAGCTCCAGCAAACATTGTAATGTACTTCTTGAATACCTTGCTGGTAAAATTTGTAAGGTACTTCTGTGACACGAAAAAAATGGTGATATGTCAAACGTATGTGAACATCTAAACATGCAAACCTATTAACTTAGCGAGACAAAGAATTATTGTTTCTGCTGCCCTCAGAGTGTTAAATGGGAATGCTCAAAATCTGCCAAAACCTTGTGAGGCCTTCTAAAACACTGATAAAAAATACGCACTTAGCGCCACAGTGAAAAACAAGCCGCCATGGTGGAAGTATAGTTTCCCGCCCGCAAATTCTGCACCTGGTTGTCGTTAATGCCTGAAGAGTACCTCAAATCATAACTTTGCCTTTCCGCCCATGAGCCTGTGAATTATATATCAAATTGGCTTAAGTGATAGCGTCCTAAGGCATGACCAGTTTTATTTGTTTAGCACAATCTTCGCTTAAGAACTCTAAGAAAAGGTAAATTCCAAGCTGATGCCACGTGCTTACACACGCGTCGTTAAAAAATACGCGTAGCAATAACTTGGTCTTTAGGATGCCCTTCCCACTAAAACGAACTGAAACCATTGTCATGGGAGAGCTGTATTAATCGATGCAAAACATGCAGTTTATTAAAGGAGCCCAAACTGGGGCACTGAAGATTAGAGATAACCTGCACATTGTTTCAGGCGCTTGTTTCATTTACATTAACTGTTTTTTGTAGTACACAGAGCTTTCAAGAGTGTTATCTTTTCAGCCTGTAGAGGTTCTACGGTGAATTTATAAAGTCTTTATGAGGCAAAAAGCCAAATAGAGTAGAGTGCATCTCATGCACGAGCTACCGCTTTTATGATAATAAGCAGAGGCAAAATTGGCAGCATTCTTCCAGACGGCCAAACGGTACAAAACCATCATGCACTTCTATTTTCCGAAAAGAAATGCGCAAATGTGCCTCTTCGGTGTATGTCACAGCTTTTGTGCTGACGATGCGACTGGAGTTACTGGGATGAGCATACAACCAATGAAATACGCTTCAAAACGTAAACGTAGTTTCATACCTCCTCCCCCCCTTCCTCCCACAGACAAATCCGAAACACTGCCTTTCCAAATGCCTGCATTCAATTCTTTCTTCCGCTGTTACTCCTAATTTATGAGCACTAACCATTGAATAAAAAAGAGCAACTTTTTCTGCAGGTAGCATTGAGCAATTCAGAAAATCTTCATTGCGCGTAATATAAAAACAATTCGCGAACTTATCATGCTTGCCAAATGCACAAGGTTTTTAATGTTAGCATATATGATTAAACAAGTGCGGCTCCAGTCCCTTCGATGGCTCTAGTATGAGCGCGGTCACCAGGTGCTGTATGTGTTACGATGGTGAAGCATAAGCATGAACACGATTCACTAAAAGCAATTTTGTGTATTGTAGTAGAACGGCTGCGCAGCACCATGGAGATCACGCACTTTCTCTCACCTCTCCCCACGATGAACCGATTTGTCATGGGTACGAGCCCTGGGTCAACGCGCAGGTAAACGAGAATGTACTCGAGCTCGGAATTTTGTATGCTAATACAGAGGAAGCCGTAAAGCACACACAGTTCGTTCGACTACAGCCGCAGTGAGTAAAAACGTTACAGAAAATGTTCACTACATGCGAGTCAATGTGAAAGCACAGGTTCGTGTTGCGTAGAAAACTACGATGAATGGGGAACGCCGAGGGACAGAGTGCTCGCACTTCTCGGCCGTACAATCGGCAAGAGATTTTTCTAAGCTTTGAACCTCCGGATAAGTGCTTGCATGCACTAAAATACAGCCCGTTCTCCAAAAATGAACGGAACTAACCAGATGTACACGGTAGTCAGCCGGTTTCCTATATCAGTCAAACGTGGAAATTCCTGCGATCTGAAGATCGTAGCTACCTGAGTGAGAGGGCATATCTACGTTTCTAATAATGAGAATTTATTGCTAAATAACAAACACCAAACATATAGTTAGAGTTGTTAACAATATTTATACACATGTAATCAGCTAAGTCCGCATTTCTATCAGCATACTGCAGGCTACTTAGCAGATCCAACTCTCAGTGCGCCATGCAACGAGAAAAAAATGCGTCTTCTACTGAAATAAATTGTCATGTGTGTCTGTTCCAGCGGCTCCGAGTGTTCGCTGGACGCAGCAGGAAGGAAACATGGGAGCACGTTGGCTGTGTCTTGACCTCGTGCTCTGGTCAGCGATTGTAACACGAGCGAACGTCACGGATAGCCCGGGTGAGGAATACGCAGGTTAAGTTACGACAGTCATCGGTAATAAAGTCACCCCTATAAAACAGGAGAAACACCAAAAATAAAAAACGAGAGCATCAGTATAGTTGCGCTGGAGAGGACAAAAGATATTAAAAAAAATTGATCCTCAGCACCCTGTGCAGCTGTCTCCACCTTATAGCTGCAGGTCTGTGGAGACTGGTTTCGTCTTATAATTATTACGGGCTCCAGAAATAGCATCTTCTCCGGCGCAAATTTGCTGTAATGATGTAATCTCCATCATTTCGCCAGAATCTCTCCAAGTCTCCATGCCGTCATCAGGATATACGGCTAATTGTAGGCGATACGTTGTTGCTTACCTGTATTCACGTACGGTGCAGAATAGCCGAGGATAACGAAATGAGTTCAATTTATGTTCAGGAAAACAATGCGAGATATGAATGAAAAGTGACGGTTATAACGTTAAGAAACGATAAGAGGGCAGAGTAGGTTAAGGAACAAACGCGGGTTGATGACATCCTAGTCGAAATCAAGAAGAAATAGGTTTCGGCAGAGCATTTAATTCAAAGAAAAGATAACCGATGCTCGTTAGTGGTAACGGTCTGGATACAAAGAGATGCCAAGAGTAGCAGCGGGTGGTAGAATGTTACGTGGGTGGATTAGATTAAGCATGAGGGGACAGGGTGGCCGCAGATCATGACAGGGTTATTAGATGGGTATGGGAGAACCCTTTCTCCTGCACTGGGTGTATTGAGTCGCATGATCATGGCGATGAGGCGTGGCGGTAAGAAGAGGTTAGTGATCTGTGGCTCCAGTTTGCCAAATAATGCTGTGAAAACGCGGCACTACGATGTCAGATCAAGTGGCTACAGTTGTACGGGAAGTCATGGCGCCGGCGACTGACGGCTTTCCTCCCTTATACTACATTATTCTTCTTCATATCCACGTGAGGATATTTTTGTTAATTTCCCACTCGACCAATAAAGGACAGAGACATGTCAGCGAATGCTGACAGGTCTTTCATCTTTTTCGTTGATTCTAAAGTGACACTATTTGTGAGCAATTGCCATCGATTGTTCCAAGGCTACTGACACAGATAGGAGATCGAGTATTTTCCTATTCTTATTTAAAGGGGTACGCAAAATTTCGCGGTTATTTTTGTGCCTGTGTGGAAGCACTAGACTTCATAAGCCTCTCGTAATGATTCGGGCCAGTTTCTGAGGTTACCGCTTTGTTAACACACTTTTTGCTCGCAATGCTTTATTTGTGTTGATGCAGGTGATGTGTTTCTTCTGATGTTTAGTCAGCTTATGTACTGCGTTCCATCTTGCTCCTTATTTGTAGTACACAATGACTTTGATATATTAATTAAAATCTCAAGCGAAATAATTCTGCGACGACTGCAATATATATACAGTTCTCAAATACGGCCAATATCCGGACTCCAGAACTCTGTTTCTACGCAGCAAAGATAAAGGATACCAGCAGAGAGATGTGTGTGAGACCCATCGGTGCAAATATGCAGTGTGCGTTTAAAACAAAATGACAATGCTTCACGAGAACTGAGCTGAAAAAAAAGAAACTATAAATTTTGATGAGAGATGGTCAGACCAGGGATTAATCAAAGGATGAATATCAGGTAGATGACAAAATATATTACTGCATAATACGTGCTGCCGTAATTTGAAAAGCATGACCTCAGCGCATGACAAGTCTAGATAAATAGGCAACGGAAGAACATTTTTATGAACATGAAGGCCAGCGGTTTGCTCAGTATTGTAAGCACCAGTATGAGCGAGAAGTGCAGTTCTTTGAAGCGATTAGGCGTTATCTCTTATTCAAAAAAGGTACAATGAAACCACAAATCTGGGACAGCAGTGGCTATTGTGTGAAGAAAAAGCTTATGATAAATTTGGCACAAAATACAACAGAAACTCGAAAAATATAATTGGGACCAATTAAGAAATGTGGTGGCAAATGCAGAGTTTCGTATGGAAATCATTAAGAACGGGAATAAATCTTAGGTAGGAGTCAAAAACAATTACAGTAAGCTGACTATGTCCGGGGTCGAAGTGAACCCAGTGCAAAATCTCGACCCTGCGAAACACAACCATGGCATCCCCTGCGCCACCCGGGCGCGAGTCCCTGTAGAGAGCACACACCCCATACCACCGATTTTGCACTGCCATCTTAGTTCGTAAAAGACGCTCTGCATTTGCTCCTTATGTAACTCCACGCTAGGACGAGGGCGAATACAAACTTTGCATTGGGGTCAGCAATCAGCAGGCATACTTACTATAGCTAGCACAATATCGCTTCCGCCGCAAACTCCATCATTTCCTTGATGGCACATCCCACTAAGGACAGCTAAATGCCCTTCCAACCCCACACCTCTAGTTCTTTTATCGGTCGCCAAACTGATAATCGTTACGACGGGCAGTTTCAGAATGTTCATTCCATATTTCAGTACGGTTCACCGCAACTTTCGAGAATAAGAAATAGAGGAAGATCTTGTTAGAATGTGTAATTTGGCTGAATTATTTTTTGAAGATTTCGGCTTTGTAACAGCCTAGAAAGGTTTAAAAAATAGAATAAATAAATTAAGAAGTGCTTCTGCTGTGCTGCGTAGGCACTAAACTGCCAGTGTCCTTCCTCCCGTAATTTTCTAACGTCCACAACTATGTGGTCCAGTGTAAACCTACAGGCTTTATGGCAGCCTCGGATAGCACGAAGATCACAACAGGCGCACGGTCATCGGCCTGGCGCTGCTGACGTGGGCGGCATGAGTTACGTAACCGCAGGCTTGAGCTGTATTACCACTGTATATGGACTGCCTATATTGTGAATCCAGATAGAAGTGCTCCATTTAAGTAGCTTCGCTGTAAGAAATCAATAACGAACCTAATTTGTTACTGCGGCAACATAACTGCGTGCACATCCCGGGCTCCTGCTCGGCTGGCGGCCCTTATGGCGCCTTTGGGTGTTTTTACCAAGCAGGAAGGCCACGCTTAAAAGCGAGCAATTGACCGTGTATCTGGATAAAAGCAGTCTCCGCTTAGCTTTTCACGATGCCAAGCGCTGAGGTAATTTTTGGCGGCACTAAAGTTTCACCGAAAGTAGAGTGGTGTAGACTTATTCAGCTCGAGAAAGTACGCGCGAAAATAAGTAAGTTCTTATCATATGACAAAGGATGCGTCACCATAAACTGACACGGCTTCCTTTTTAAGATATCTTTCGCAACGACCAATACCACTGATATTTATTTATTTTTAGGTGCCGGCATCACGCTTGTTGCAAAGGACAGCGCCGTATATTATATATCAGTATTTGGCAAAGGAAAGATCGAATTTCCTGGCGTTTACGAGCAAGAAGTTCCAGGTGCGAGCTCAGGAAAACATACAGTGAAGTCTCCACGGCCTTACTCAAAACTACAGCCAGGGCAGCCTGTGTTCTTTATTCCCTTGCCACCAGCAGCACCTCGGCCTGAAGACATGGCCGCAGGGCCTGCTAGCGTTCAGGGCACTTCGGACGGAAAAAGAGGAGCGAAAAAGAGAGCGTTTTGCTTCAGCGCCGGAGACGCGGAGATGTGCGTGCACCTGGACCTGAACACCACCAGGATGACAGTCGTGGCTAGGAGACTGGACCAAACGCCGAGAAGGGGCCGCGTGGTCGTCGAGGGCGCTGTCAATAAACCGCGCTCCGTTGCTGCACAGACGGGGGCCGGAAGATCGTGGAAGGTGCGTAATCCCAACCTTCAACTAAATCCAATAATTACCCTAATGCACCACGGCTGGCAGCAAAATCAGTGTCTGATATTTTCTGTCCTGTCAGGCTCACCTGTGAGGATCTTTTTGACGGTTGCCATAATATTAAAAGGGCACTATTGGGTACAGTGTTCTATGAGCAATTAGAACAAAATAGACTAGAATAGAACTTTATATACATAACTGCACATGATGCAATTAACACCTTTATAACCGAATAACTCTTTTATTATTAGCTAGAAAGCACCGAAACACGAAGTACTCGCGTCGAAATCACTTCTCCATTTTGCAAGCGAACTGCGTGCACCGACATCGATTTTTGCGCGAAGCCCATAGACTACTCTACATCACTGTTGACTGGAAAATAGTGGCAACCAGTCCTCGGTGTACACGTCACGACTTAGAATTGGCTGGCTAGAAAAATTTTAAATTAAATTTTTTTAAGCCGTGAATCTGTCTGTTTTCACTGCAAAGAGGTTAATATACCCAGAAAAACCCAGAGAATGAATCAATTTTTTACAGAGAACAAGGATTGGATAGCGTTGTGTTTAGTCTCCATTTAAAATAACCAGTGCCTGACATACGATCTTTGCATCCCAACGCTGCAAGACATTCAAAACGCTTTCATTACTCACTGCAGGGGTCGTTCAAAATGACCCCAAAATCATCTCGTATCATTCAAGGATTTACTCATTGCTCCTACAAAATAAAATATAGATCTGGCTAGTGTTGTTATGAAGACGCGTTAAGCCAAAGGCCTAAAATCTACGTAATTTTCGGAGAATGGAAAGAGGGGTCATCTACATGCTACAAATAGTTTTCAGCGCACTGTGCCAATCGTCTGTGCGGGAAAAGCAATATTACATTTTTTCTAGCCCACCTGATGTTTGTAGAGAGCTTACGTTCTTATATGGCATTTAAACAGCAAAAAAGAAAGAACATTGCGCGTAGCTGTAAGCCACGTGTATGGCACCGACCTATAGTAATGATATTGCAGATTTAAAACCCTTATGGTGTGAGAAAATTCAGCCCTAGACAGTCATTGAGATATATAATATAATGCGTTCAACTACAACAGCCTTCAAAATAACGCGCTCAGAAAACGCCTTCAACAAATCGGTGTATACACCCCGAAAAATACAGTCGGGCTGCTCGCTAAACCTTAACCACATTTTTTTTGCTCCATCAGCAGCATTGCCTTAATCCGCGAAAAAACCATGGACTGTCTGAAGCCGCTACGTCAGAGGGCCCCCATAATGGACTGTGACAGCTTCGGAGCATACTATTGTCCTGGAAGACGCCACCCCAGGAACACCCTTCAGTGGGTGCACTTCCGGGTACCCACCCGTAAAAATGCCTCTCCTACATACGGGTATGAACACACCCGTATGTACACACAAATCTAAGTGCCCTCTCCAGCAGATTTCACCCCCTGTTTTATGAGTACGGAATGTTCCTCCCCGGAAAAAGATAGTACGCTAGAATATACCAAGCCACATTATCACTGGAGAAATATCCACATCTTATCTTCTATAGACGTCTACGCAGGGAAAGAAGCACAGAACTGAACCGCTCTAATTCTGTGCAGCTCTTGAGTGTTCCCATACTTTTTTCTTCCAACGGCAATATAATCGGCAATATATTCACTGTTTCTACAATCGTTTCCACCTCGGCCTCTGACGCACGCTCACTTCAGCGCTGTAGTACATTAAAAAGAGGAGGCAGCGATTATGCACAGACGTACGCATAGCTCTGCCGACACAGCCATCGCTCGATTCCGTAAACTGAAACCAATATATCATCATGAAGAAATTTTGTTATAAATTATTAAAACGATTCTACACAAAATCCTGCGGTAAAACATGTATAATACCACGTTGTGACACACGCTGTTGGGCTAGTTGGCGCTTGTATTAAGAAAATAGCCGCCGCGGTGGCTGAGTGATTATGGCGCTCGGCTGCTGGCCCGAAAGACGCGGGTTCCATCCTTGCCGCGGCGGTCGAATTTCGATGGAGGCGAAATTTTAGGGGCCCGTGTAGTGTGCGATGTCAGTGCACGTTAAAGAAACACAGGTGGTCGAAATTCCCGGAGCCCTTCACTACGGCGTCCTTCATAGCCTTAGTCGCTTTGAGAAGTTAAACCCCCATAAACCAAACCATTAAGAAAATAAAAAAGCCAAGACAACGCACACAGGAAAACTGAGAAGCTAGGAAAGAGGAGAGCCTCTCTCCTATCTTCTCAATTTTACTGCGTGCGTTGCTTTGGCTGGTTTATTTTCTTAATATAGTGCCTTATGTATCATTGCCAAGGACACAAGAATCACCAAAAATATTTCTCAAAAATTGCTGATATGAAACCCGTGCATTTACTAGGTGCTCCTTTATTTATGATTAAACTTCGAGCCTTCGTGGCGGAATGGTGGCGTCTCCGCCTCAAACGCCAAAGGCCCTGTTTCGATTCCCATCCTCGACACAAGTTTCATTTTTATTCAGTGAGTGTGCTTCGGGTTTCAGTGGCTTCCATAGATGCCGTCACGAATACTTTGGTTAGCGGTTAAGCGCGTAAGGATGGGTAAGGGTAAGGGCGGGTAAAGGTCGCTGTGTGGCTAGGCGCGCGCTGTGACGTCATGCCAGATGGCGCGGCGAACGCACGGCGTCCGCCCAGCTGCGACGGTTGCTGGGCAGTGGCTCAAGGTTTGTCTCTGTGCCTCCTCAGAACACCGCCACAGCGAAATCGCAAATTCGGTGCCAGTGTAGCTCTCGCTACAAATATTGAAGGGCACACTTAGCTCCGCCCTATAGGCTATGACGCGATAGCGTAATGAGTTGAACCCCATATATGGAGAAGGTCATTCGTTACATTCATAGGTATCTGGGAGTCCTCATACTCCTTCTGGCGCAGTATTGCAGACGTTAAGCTATTCGCCACTTCCCGGGGATGGCAGGTGGTCCGAACTGTGGGGCTCGTGCTACCCGGTTGCTCACCCGAGCGACAAGTCATTAATATAACTGACATCTGCCACTGTTGGCAGTTTGCTCACTATCTGGTAGGAGGGTTGTGATTACGCCGCAAGGTCACGTTACCTAGGTGACCCACCAGCCTCCTAGGTTGCGGTCTAGGGACTACCTTCCCGAATCAAGCCCCTTATTTTTCACCCACAGCGCCGATGCCTGCAGCGGTGACACCGAATATTGAACTTAGCGTGGCCTTTAACTTCAGCGCGTTGATAATCCCTAGTTAGAACTAATGGCTGCTTCAGTAACGTGCTAAAATGTGTCAGCTTTCAAATATTGATTTTATCTTTCCCGGTGTGGCGTTCATTAGGTTCCGATCTAGGTGTTATTCCAGGAGTGTCACATGCATTACTTTAAGAGGAGAATATTGGTGTGCCCTTCAAAGCTAGCGACTTTTTATGATACAAAAAATGTTATGAAGTACGCCACTGCTATATAGGCTAGTCTTCAGTTAGTTAAGTGGCCGCTTCATAAACGTAGCGTGTTTTTTTTTTATGCCAGCCTGGCGATAATGCAGAATTTTCTTGCAATGTCTATGCCAGGGGCGGAGTCTGGTTTGTCACTTCTGGTACCGTTGCGACCCGTGATGTAAATTTATATACCTGCTGTATTTATTTATTTTGAGGCAAATTTTTGTGACGGTTTCCTAATTAACGTCCCTGTGCTGTACAGATGTGGCGAACCATGCATCCTAGAAAGGTTTATTATTCAGGCACGTCACTCTTTTAGCGTATCCTAACTGCACTGAGTTGTGCATGAAAAACGATGAATTCGCAGATTAGGGGATTGCTTTAACCTTGCGAATTATTTCCTTCCTGTAATATACAATTGCCGTGTAAGTGTCATCCGCATTTTTCGTTATACCGAAAAAAACACAGAGTAATTTTCGTATGTTCTTTTTTGCCTCTTTTACATTTCTTCTTCCTTGTCCAGGATTTCCTGAGGGAAAAATTCTGGCCGAGCCTACCACAGAAACTTCTGGAAAGCCGCTCGAAATTCGACAGTGCACCTTCTGTATTCAAAGAAATAATAGATGTGCTGTCGTTTAAAAACCTCACACCCTGGCGCAACAGCAGGTGGATGGAAGCAATGAAGGCTACAGGGCTAGATGCCAGCACAGAAGCAGAAATAACTCGAGAGTACAAAGCAATGCTGCAGAAACCTGCTGAAGAAGATTCAAAGAAACAGCTCGTGAAAGATGTATTGCTGTTACAAAAACTGCTGCAGCTCAGCAAGTGGCCTGTAGAGCTTAAATGGAGGGGATTCGTCAATGGCTGCAAGTATCTGGTCCCGAGAAAGACCGCAAGAAATACTTGGCAGCCGTATGTTGAGGAGAAGCAAACTGGTGTCAGAGAGAACGAGAACACCCGTCAAAGGCGCATATCCAAGCGTATTTTGCTGAGAGATTCTTCAGCGGAAGTGGATGAGTCAAATGAACAGCCGGAGCTTATGGAAGACGCTACGCAGACGAACATATACAATGCGAGGAGAACAAATCTCGTGTGGTCACCGTATGGTCGCCTTCCTACGGATTCACGAGACAGGTATGCTGGCTTGAAAGACCACCACAAAGCAGAAAGAGATAACAAAAACTCTCACTGGGGGCGTCGGCGTTCACCAGTTGGCTATGAAAGAGCCGCTTCGTACTTTGCCGGTAATCCTGCGAACTCCCAACCTGACATGTTCGGAACCGACGAGGTAAGCAAGACGTATCGAAGGATGCCTGCTGGAAACTTTCGAAACCGTCAGCGCCGTCACAGAACGAATACGAACGAAATAGAGGATGCCTACAGAGCTGATAAAGGCCGTCGTTCGTACCCTGAATCCAGCTACAATGACTTGTCTTTTATTCCGAGGCGAAGTCGTGTCCTTGATCACAGCCGCTACCGAGATGCTCGCCAGCCGCTAAAGCGGCGTGGGCGGCACCGAAACGGAAGCAAAAGAAAATATGCGCGCGGGAGGAAGCGAATACATATCCAGATGTATCAGCAGCCGTCTTTAACTGAACTCGTGATGAACCGTAACGTCCTAGGCATGTCGCCAATGAGGTTAGTCCTCTTCGCGGAGACAGCTCGTCTGAGCAATCTGCCTATCGAGGATAGATGGGACGTGCTCACAATGGGTTTTAAGCTATTCAGCAACGAGAGCAGAGTCACTGAGAAACATATAAAGGACATTGTCGGAAAGTTTCCGGAACCGGCTCTTAACACCACATTTCACGATGTCATGAACAGCATGATCGTGGTCGATCTAATCTTCTTTAACCGCTCTGGAGATTACTACACATGGCTGAAACTGAAAGATCTTCAGCCGCCTATCAGCGCCTCCCTCGCCAAAAGCCGACGAGTGCAGAGAAGGCTGAAACGCAGTCCTTCAATATGTGAAGCTGTGCACGCACGGTACGACAGTGATCTAAAGGTTCTGATATTATTGAAACTCACCATTCTCAATATAAACGGCTCCTACAGTAATGAAACCGACAGCCTCCTGTCTAGGAACTTGACTGAAGGTATAACGGCGGATATGGTAAAAGACACACTTGACACCGTGCGCAAAGAAAACGTATCGTCTGGAGCTATCTCTCTGGAATACTCCAAACAGCTGAACACGATGATAACCGCTTGCGTATCATTCCTACATGACCCCAGAGGTGCCTCAGCGGAGTGGGCCAAAGGTCTTGCGCGATTTGACTCGCGCCCCATAAATGAGAGCAAGACTCTCGGGCTCGAAGTGGACAAGGTCATGAACAAGATCAAAGAGCTGAATCTAAGTCATGCCACCCAACGCGCCATGCACGAACTCGTCTTTCTTAAACTCCTTACACTAACCAATTCGTCCATTTTCGAGGCGCCTTGGCGGGACCTGCTTGTTACCAAATGGTCTAACGACTCGGGGAAAGAAGCTGCCAAGGCAACAAGCTTTTCACCGCTGACAGTTAGTCTCTTGCACGGTTTTGTTTATAGCGGTATCCGCTCTTATGCTGACTTCTTGATCGAACAGATGAGAAAAGTATCCGAAATGGCGCCTTTTGTCAGGAAAGCCTTTTTGAGCCAGTCAGAGCATCCGGTAAGTACGAACGCACTAACTGAAGAAGAAGAACAGAGCCGCATTCTCCACCTCAGCACTCGAGATATTCCACTTCGAGAGCCGTACAAAACGCCAACGCACGAAAAGAATGCGAGTATCCCCGCGACGCCACCGAATGCACAGGATAGTTTGAGTAAAGGAAGCCAGATAGAAAATAAAACGAAGCCCTCAAGAGAAGCACCTTCGGTGCCTTCATTGAGTGAGAACACCCAAACACAAGCCAGGACGTCAACGAGCCTTCCGGTTGATGGGACAACTCGTCCCCTAATAACGGCCATGTACCAGAATGCTTCTGCAAGCCAAATGAATGCGAGTACAGCTTCAACTCAAATACAAAGCAAGGGATAACCATACTCTCCAAGCCCACCTGTGACCAACGATATATAACGGACATCTGGCATTCAGCGTAAAATTGCCAAGGAGTATCACCAAAGCGTTTCAGGGAATTAAATAAAGAAAAGCAGATATTAACCAAGTATTGAGGCATATTTGTTTGAAAGCAAGAAACGGTAATATTTGGCCTAGTTCCGAAAATCCGCGAAGCACCTGCAAATAAAAGTAGTAACCAGGCTCAAAAATCAGATGCATTACTTCAAAAACGTTTTCTAAGCGTGTAAGACGAAAGTGTTCTTTGCATTGCTGTATTTTTTTTATCAAAAAGGATAGGACGTAACCGCAACTGACGACACAGTCCAGTTGCGCTGGAAGCAGAAGCTGGAAAAATATTCCTGGATACAATTCTTTTGCAAATTTTTAGTTTCACGAATAGTAAAAAACCACGAAGCTACCTTAGAAGCAAATTATCTGTGTAAAAACATGAGTGAGAACAAATTCTTATCACTTACTCGTTGCTTCTCAGCTTATGCTGCATCTTAGGATTCCATTGTTGCCTGATAAACAGAAAACAAAATTTGCTTATGGTTGGCCTTTACGGACTGACATTTTGCACAGCCTGCGTCAACCTTATATATAGCTCTCGAGCAGCGCACTGATTTCGAGTCGAACCAACACTTTTGTGCAACAGCTTTGTTCCAGAGGCAAAATAACGTTAGCAGTAGGGCCAACTAGACCTACAAATTCTGTAGGCACATGCACATTACTGGAATATGAATTTGTATTCTGTGCCCCACCCTGATTGATGAATCCACATAAGGGTGACGCCTACTGTATAAGCCTCGCAAAATAATCCACCCGTACCAGCACCAAATTTTGCCTAAAAACTTCTTACCACACTCAGGTGCGCTTTTTCTTTTAGCCAAAGGTACCGACATGTTTCCGAATGCCTGAGTTTATATTTAATTTCCTCGTCAACGCAAGCGTTGTCTTTCGCATATATGTCCATTATACTTAATTTAAGGTACACACCCGTGTGAGAATGTATGAAGCGTCAATAATGCTAGCGTGAAACACTATTAGTCGTAACTACAACAGCATACATTTGCGGACCAAATGAAGGGACTTGCAGGCCAGAGATGATTTTGAGTGACACATTGTTAATACATCATCATCGTCAGCCTTACTACACCCACTGCAGGGCAAAGGCCTCTCCCATGTCTCTCCAATTAACCCTATCCTTTGCCAGCTGCATCCACCCTTTGCCTGTGTACATACCGCAGTGTAAATATGGACGCAAAATATTCTATATTTATAAGTCAGCAAAACAATTAAAAAACCAAATCAATCAATCAAATGAAGCTTTGTTTGCTTGTTGAAAAAAATTAGTACAAAATATTTCGGCCGAGCGCATACATGCCTAGTATCCGGTCCAATAAAAAAGACATTTGGATAACCGCAAAAAGAAACGTGTCCGCTAAAATTTCTACAAAATGTGAACAGAAAATTACAACTGCGAAATCATTCTTCGCCCCGATTGAACCCAAAACACTGCATTTGGGCAACCGCATCAGGTAAGTGCAAACCGAGATTCTAACAAAATACACATAGTGATTTCAAACAAAATGCAAACAGCCATATAGAATAGCGAAATCACATGCTTACTTGCTTATGCAAGAAAAATAACTTAAAGGAGAGCTTAAAATTTTTCGCCAGCTTTATTTTCATTGCCAATAAATTCCTCAGCTTTAATTCCAATGCATTCAATCAATATCTCAACGTATGTATTGTTACGGATTGGAAAGAAAAATTCAGTAGCAGCATGCCTTTTGTAGCAAGCAGGTCGAACGAATGAAATACTACCGTTACATAAAAAGTTCAGTTAATATCGCACTATAGGTAGTAAAAAGAACTGTAACGTGTTGTTATACTTTTGATAGTACTATCGATAGTATAAGATAACTCAACACACTGAGCATAATCATTGCCGCATAAACTTGGCGACGTTTTCATGCAGGTGTTGGTAACAGTGATGGGGTGGTTCGTTCTCGCCGGAGCGAGCGCTGCAAGCGTATACCTCGCAGAGTCGGTGCGTAACATAATCAGAACACTGCAAAGGTCCTGAATGTGAAAGCCACAGACGCCAGCGCCGTCCCTAAGGCTTCCAAGCGGCCCGAGAAGCACTGTTGGATGCGCCTGCCTCTGTATCGCAATCGGATTATATTATTACTACGGCGGTGATGTTTACCGACTTGAGTGCTCTTGAAAGTTTACTTGTTACTTAAAAAAAGCAGTAAAGGAATCATTTGTGCCTGGTAAGCTTGTGCGGACCCCTCAGGTGCAGGACGCAGAGAATTTAGATTACGCCAGCCCAATGATTGCCGACACTTTGACACACGTAAGCCGAGCACTATTAATAAGACTGGCACTCTTCTACCATGCATTTTAACCTGCGTTAATCACCTAGCACATTGCACTCCCCGAAGTTGCCGGGATAGGAAGAATTGATATTCTGGATGCATTATTCATTCTAACTGTAGGCGAGGAGCTTGTAGCTTTTTGGGGATGATTAATAAGATTTACAATAAGGGCGTGGTGCAACTTACTCTTGCATATATACCAATTACATTGTCGGTAGTTATATATCGCGTGACGCCACGCAATGCCTTTCTTATCGTGAAAAAATAGCTGAAAGGGAACGCAAAATTTTCAGCGACAAAGCCGGTCAGCAGGAAGGCCGCAACTGCCGCTTTGCTCTAGGATCACCGTCATGTTGAGCTGTGTTTCTCAAGAAGGCAAATTATAGGCTTCCGGACCTAAAAGAAAGCGACCATTTGCTTTGGAATGATTGAAAATGGGCCATAGAAGTAAGGCATACTTATTTAAGTTGCGTTCGGTGAAAACTCTAATATAGCATCTAAAATTAAAATCGACCAGTATGAAGCATGTAAAAAATTGGCGGTGGTTTAGCTCTGGTTAAACCTGGAGGGACGCGATTGCTACAGCTGGCCGAGTGGAACTTGATCAGTTGATTTGCAAAGTCGGAGTTTCGCCGCTTCATTTCGCTGGGCGTTCCTTCTTCATCTTCGTCCCACTTAACACACGCATGCGCACAGCTGTTGCAGCTCGGTTTCATCGGCGCGCCGTGCCGCCGGCAGCAGCAGCTGCTCCGCACCACGAGGCTGGTCACGTGTCCAACCACGTGACCAAGTGCTGGGCACGTCATAAACCACGTGACCACATGGCGGTGGTGGCGCCACCGCCGCCATGGTCACGTGCCACCGCTCCGCTGAAGGCTCGAAATGCTACCGTAATGTAGCTGTCGCTGCAAAAGCGCGCCGCGCACCGCGGCAGCCGCTGTGTTCGCAGCCAGCGCGTACGGCGAAACTCAGAGGCAGACGCTCCCTGGCGCGTTTACCAGGCGTATGTACACTCTTAACTGAATGGAGTAGGAAGGAAGTGAGCTCTTCTCTAGCGCACTCTCTTGTATGAAAGGAAGTGCGCTAGGGGAAACCTTACCCCGTTCTTACTCCCATTTAGGCGTATTCCTGCTTAGAGGTTATACATGGTATGTAGGCATTGCTCTGGGCGGCGCTGCGGCCGACATAGTTGACGCCACCGCATGCGAAGAGCCAGCTGAGACGCTCCTCGCCGCGTCGAGTGGAACAGACCGCGCGTGGGAAACAACCTAGGTAGGATACGAGAACGATGATAACAGAACACTTATAGTGGCTGAAGCACCGGCACTAATGGTACATCAGACGCACCTTCTGACATGTCTTATGCACCAAAAAGAAAGCGCATAGGCGGCTATGCAGGTGGAATTAGTGAACGGGGTCACGCAAGGTGAGAGAATGCAGGTCAACGTGTGAAATGAGACTACTGAAATTCACTCCGATGCATTAAACAGAGGGGATGATTATCGGGAAACACGCATTGCTTGTCATATCTACGTGGCGCAAACTGCCTAAAAACATGGTTGAATGCACATCTGTGAAAGCGTTTCCTTCGTTTATTCTTAAATTGATTTTATCCCACGATTGCATAATTAAATGTACATAAGCGTGTGTTTTTTACGCTTGTATGGCTATCCCATGTGTTGTTCGAATAATCCCATCACTGACTAAGCCACGTGTATTGCTTGATTTCATTGTGCGTCCTATCTGAAACGCGGCCTCCTGGTGCTGCAAGAATCCTTAAATAAAGAACGAATATAAAGGAAGTAATTAGAAATCCTTTGCACATTGTCACGACAGGTGACCCCTGAGTTGCTACAACATGTACTACGATCTTTTACGCGACTAGTGAAGCGGTGACCGAATCATGTCATAATTAGAGCACAGCAGTTAGAATTCGGGCTCTCAGCTATGCTATTCCCTCGATGCGGCGCATTCTCTCCAACTCATGCAAATGTTTTGCCGCAAACAGCCCTTATCCTGAGTTACTGATTTATGGTGAGCTTGTTGGCATGAATGTTTCAGCTCGTTTGTGCCTTCCTGCGTTTGTGCTCGTGTGCCGCGACTGGGCTGCGAAGCGCTACAGGGGCACACCAACGACGAGGAGGTCATGGACTGTGAGGTGGTGGTGGTGGTTGGTAAAGGGAAGGGGGATACTGGTCCCGACGTATGTTGGCCCTTTGGGCATTACTCTTGGGGAGGGACTGTGAGGTGTGCACGGCTGCTGAAACAGAGACTTACCTCGAGTGTGATGCATGTCGCGAAAACGAAACGAACGAGAACTGTCCGCATCAGCGGTTTATGCGTAGGCGGAAAGTCGCGACCTATTCAATGCATTCAGATTTTCAGGGCAAAAAAAACTTAAGTGGCTGTTTTGGCTTGTTGGTCTGTGATCGTGGTTAAAGAATTTTCACGAAAAGACAAGAGAAAACGAAGAAGTGGACAGGACTAGCGCTGCCCTGTCCACTCCTTCGTTTGTCATTGTCTTTTTGCGCTGCATTCTTTAACCACCGGGGCAAAACAGCCCAGGAACAGGACAACTGCGGCGCATACGTCGATGCAGAAGAAGAAGAGTTTCTGGAACATTGTGGCGTGCGCGCTCTCGCAGGAGCATAGCAGCGCACAGCCCCGATCCTCCATACGGCGAGCTTGGCGAGGCGGCGCACGCGGGCACAAGGTTCAAGATGGTTTGACGTTCGAGCACTAGCCAGAAGACTGGGGGAGAAAGACGAACGGTAGCCCGTGCTGCGACGCCTACTGCTTTCCTTAGCTCCACCATGAGCTGCTTGAAATTTCGGGCCTCGTTATTTAACAGCGCGTTGTGTGTATTTATGAATTCTTGATGAGGCTTCGTGGAAGGAAGTAGAAAAGCGCCGGGTTTCAGGAAATTTTGAACTGCCAACAGCGAGCTCAAGCATAACTTATTGTGTTTGCTTTGCTAGCTGTGTACTAAGTGCTCTAAGCTTTGTAGCTGAGTGAAGCTTCTGTATGTTTTGTTCGTATCTATTTCTGCAGCCTTATGCATTGCAAAAACAGCGCGAAAAAACACGAAGATGGAACAAACACGAGCGCCGACTTTCAACTGATGATATATGACGTACCGTCTTTGACAAAAGTGACCGGTCAGCCGCGCCGGAGTAGGTTTACAGCCGAACAGCGGCGCTGCACTCTCTGGCACTACTGCTGCTCCCCCTATGTTATTGTAAACAGGCTGAAATAAGACCGCACCCTCGCTCGAAATCACAGCGCTTCGAAGGCGCGAAGTCGCTCGCCCAAAAACTTCCTACTTATTAGTTATCCCCTAAGGAACGAGAGCAAGGGCGGAAGTTTATAGAGAGTTTTAGCTTCACGTACGTAGAGGCTTCACGTACGTAGAGCTCTTACGGGTGACCAGTGCGCATGCGCAGAACGCAAAGGGTATGCGCGAGAGTCACGTACGTACGTGAGATTCGGATTTTTACGTAGCGGTCTTAGCGTTGCTTGCGTACGTAGCGTTGACAATCATGGCGGCACACTGCCCGCCGCTTCACGGCGATAACAGCTTCGTCGCTAATCCCTCGACGCGATATCGTGTTCTAAACTGTTGTATTCGCGTTCGATTTGCCAATTCTTACCCTAGCATAAGGCTTCAAGCGACAAATAGCTTTTGTTTTTCAGACAGAAGGGCGATTTTTTCAGCTGTTAAGCCTGACGAAGTAGCGTGGCTCGTCGTCATAACAACGGTCTCGCGAGATCTCGAACTGAGAGAGCCCCAAACCAGCCAAACATAGCCAAACCGCCAAACACGAGGACAGACCGAATGGCTTGACTTAAAGACTTGTCTTGGATGATTTAGGCTACAACCAGTGTCGGTGTTTCTTAGTAGATGGTGCTAGGAGTAACGCGCGGCATGCTTCGCGTACGTGTAACTATAAGGGTTTCAAACGACCTGCGTGCAGGCTACGTAGACTTCTCACGTTTGCGTACCTGAACCCTCTACGTACATGAAACTAAAACTCTCTTATGTTTACACTCAAGCATGTTTACACTCCCATCCGGTGAGCAGGGGTAGGCGCCGGGCAACGCATGCCGTCGTCGCGGCCGACGTTGGCTCGAAGCACAGCGTCGGTGATGGAGCCTCCAACAATGCCCGCTGCTTCGCGGCTGTGTGTGTAAATTGGCTGACGTAAGCCTTCGCCCGAGCTATCCCTCCTTCCTTGGATTTGAATTAAACAGGTGCCACTTGGGACAAACTATTTCACTTTTTGGAAGCGACGTCATAGCGAGCGAGGGCACAGCCTTGCGCCAGCCAGTCTACACTTGCAGCCGGGGAGTAGCGCCAGCTCAGGAGACCGCAACGGCACCTCTCGGTGGCGACCACGCTTCGGCCGCCGACGCGGCTGCTCTGTTACTTTGGAAAAAGACGGCACATTTATGCCTAAGTGACCTAAAAGTGACTGGATAGCAGCACACTTTACGTTTATGAAAATGCGCCCTCTAAGACCTCAAGTTCTTGGCTGACCACCGCAGATAAACGTTTGCTAACGCATGCCGAACCACACTTATCGACGTGGTACGCTTCTACTAACTGTCGTAATGTTTGATACCTATGCTTGAAAATGACAGACGCCTGATGAAGCAATAAGGCGCATTCTTGTTTGTCGTGCGAACAGTCCTGAGCCAATTTGGAAACGGCTGCCTTGTCCAATGAATTATGTTCCCTCGGGCTGTAGTTCAGACAGTGGCTTGTCTCAGTGACATACCCCTCACTGCAGTCTGCGTGTTTCTCGCGCTGTTTTTTGCAATGAATAACAGAAATCATCTAGCACTGCTTTATCTTCTATGTAGTGTTGTTGAACTATTATTATTAACCCTTTGTTGCATGCGGAATTATTACGTGCGCGAACTGTGATTTTTTTCTTGTTTCGTGTCTTTCTGCATCAGAAAAAACGGGAAAAATTTTTTTCATCTCATTCAAATTTTTATTTTGGAAGATACAGAATGTCCACTACAGTGGACAACATGAATACCAGCTCCGGTAGGGGAAAGTAAAAATGTTTATGTTTGCCTTTTCTTCCAATAACATAAGGGCACATTACTCTTCATTATGAAATAAAAAAAAACAGTCACTTTTGCTGTCAATGCACAAGAACACTTTGCACTTCCCGCAGAGGTATGTTGTCTTCCGCTTGCAGCCATTCATTTTGCCCCTTTGTGCTGCACACGTTTGCTGGCGGGAGAAGTGGCTTACGCTGTCGTACCGCACGTCTGTGGACACCGAGCTTGCTTTCGCAGGCGGCATTCGTTTCGCTGCGGCTGAGCATGCTAGTGCAGTAGAAATATCAGTTTCATCAACCGCGGTCCTTGATTCTGCCTTGATCAGTGCTATCGCCACCGATACCTTGAAGTGGCTTAGCTGCATCTTACACTCTGCTGCAACACAGCGGTAAAGCAGCCATGCGTTTACGACAGCCAAATCGGTCAGGCGAAAAATTACTCTTTTGTACCATTTTTTTGTCTTGAGGTGGGTCCGGTACATAGAAAGCAGCATGTCGCACTTGTCGACGCCGCCCATATTTTCATTGTACCTTGCGATTAGTGCAGGGCTTTCGACCTCAACGTGTTATTCTTGTTTTCGGTCAAACCGCCTCACTTTTACAAGTGGGTTGACACCATGCACATTTGAGGCCACCATTACAAGCCTGTTATCGTACCACTCACAAACGATGATGCCATGCTCTCTATCGACTTTATAGTCGAACGAGCCCCAGCCTTGTTTTCTCAGCTCTTTTTCAGGCATCAACGGGCATTTAGCTGTCCTGTTTCTGCGCAGGGTGCATGTCGCATGCAGTCCCTTATCCTTTAGGTGGGCCAGGAGCTCTGGGGACGCAAAGAAATTGTCAAAGAAAAGGAACGTACTTGGAGGTACAGCTCTGGCAAGGCGCAGCACTACGCGTCCTGACGGGCCAATAGTCTGGGGTGCGTCAGGCGGGTCGGACTTCAGGTTGTCTCCGTGAAACTCTATTTCGTGAACATACCCGGACTGACCGGCCCTTACCCAGACTTTGTATCCCCATTTTTTTGGCTTGTTTGCCATGTACACCTTTAGCGAGTGCCTTCCTTTGAAGGGGATGATCTGCTCATCTATTGCCTGGCAAGACTCTGGTTCAGCCAAATTCTTGAATGAAGCATTCAGTTGGTCGATCATTGGACGAACTTTCTGGAGGCGATCGAAGCCTTCCTCAGAACTCTTCTTTTCTAAAGCAGCATCGTTGAGGTGAAGAACTGATAATATTTCCTCCCATCTGTTCACCGTCATTGCGTCAGAGCAACCATGTCCTGCCTAGTGTTTGAGGACCAGTACGAACGCCTAAAGGAGATGTCGACTATTGACATGTACAAGCATATGCCTACAAAAACCTCCATTTCATTCTTTGTTATCACCTTCATTTTTGGACGATTAAGTATTCTGTGCCTGTTAGATTCAAATGTTTGCAGCTCAATGAGATCCTCACCGTACATGAGCTTGAACATTTTCAGTGGAGTTTTGCCTTCAGCAGCTGCAGCCTTAGGCTTCAGCTCGTTGTGCACTTTGGTGCAATGAGGAATATCTCTCTTATCCCAACGCCATACCTTCGGCTTTTCCTTCTGAATGCGACGCTGTTTTGGTGCGCCCTCGCCTTCAGCATCGCTGTCAGTGTGAACGTCTTCCTCCTCACTCGCACTGCTATCGGTTATATCACTCCATCTGTCCACCTCTACTTCGTTCTGACCATCATCTTCACTGTCAAGGCGATCATCATCACTACCAGATGGCAAGTCTTCTCCAAGTAGCGCATTCACCTGGTCCCGTGGCAACGGGACATCCAATAGTTTATCGATTTCCGCATCGGTTAATTTCTTCTTTGAAGCCGGAATCCTCCTAATGAGAACAAAGTAAAGCTGCGTTCAAAACTATATCGAACATAATAAATAATGCACTCAAATCTGAGCAGCAGCAGTAAACCCTTACGAAAAGCCTCACATGGGCATGTCGTTTTCCCGCCATGCATGGTGTCCACCACAGTGGACATTTGAAAGAAGTTGTTCGGAAAACCCACCTATGTTTTACTCAGTCGTAATATCAATGGCGCGTACCTAACAGTATCTCTTTCCTTGTTTCCGCATAATTATACATCGCAAATTAGGGAAATGTGCGAATGGTAAGCCAAAAAGTGAAGACAGACGTCACTTACCCGCTCGAGCAGAGGGCAGCCATCTTCGTAGCAAAATTTCGAGGCAGCCGCCGTATGGTGGCGCCATCTAGCGCATCGAAAACGTACCTTTTTTGTCCACTGTAGTGACCAGCATGCACAGGAGCACCTGGCATGCACTGAACTTGCTCTAAAAATCGCAGAATTTTGTCCACTACAGTGGCCAGCATGCAACAAAGGGTTAAGTCCACTTCCTCTGTTGCTCTTTATGTCATTCGCTCGTCCATCGTCCGGCTGCCTGCTACCTGTCCTACGCCACATCAACGTGTACGGAGAAGCGAGTGAAGAACCTGGCCTTTATTTTCTTAATAGAGCAGTGCAAAGTCACATGCTTTAAAAACCAATAAACAATAAGTCTGTTAGATAATACTTGTTATTCGCCTCTTTAGGTGGCAGAAGTATGTTTAAGTATTGTTTTCTTTACTTTTGTAACCATGCAGCGCATATCGAAAAAGTGTTCTGGAGAAACTATCGCTTAGCCCTGTTAATTCAGCTAGAAGATCTCATAGGGGTCTAATTTTGGTATCATCTTTACCGGTTGTTGAGTTTTGCCTTTGATGAGCAATGTTTCCGCTTGTACTCTTCTTAGACCATTTGCAGCTCTATATTGTAATGGAGATGCTCAGTTCGATCAAAAAGACTAACTGCTCTATTTACCGTTGCCAAAGCCTCTTTGCGTCTGCTTCACTTACGTCCCGACGCGGACTTATTACATCGGCGGTTTGCCTGATAATATCCCTTTGCACAGCTTCACGCTCTAAAAAGAAATAATATTTTAAACGTTGTCATTTATTTATACCGTGGTTTGGGTACTAGCAGTGCGACATTTTGACGACGCGCTTGGCAGTGATACTTAACTGACGGCGGTCGCGTTGATCTATAGTCAATATCTCGGTTAACGAGCTGCATATAAGGAGAAAGTACTTTCTGGGCATTTCTTTGAATATACCTATTTACTGTTCCTCTGAGTTGAGCGTGTCCAGTGACGCCCAGCTGTACTCGTCACTTCGTGGTGCCGGGTGTCTGGATTTCCCTATCCCAACGGGGTCTGCGGCGCCCGCTGCTTTAGTCTAGGTGGCACAGTGCGCTACAAACTGTCGCGTACTAACTGGCGCTGCTGCGGGTGGGGCACTGCCGTGTATTCTTAAAAAGGCGCACTTAATGGCTAAAATTTGCAGAGATTCCATTCAAAGCGTAATTGCGGGTTGTAATTGTAAAAGCTGTTATGGCTACTCCCACTGTCAAGATACACGTCTCTAAATTCAACCAGGTGTCAAAATGCGCTATTAAAAAGTAAGATATAGTAATTGAGTAACCCAGCTTATTATTTAGCATAATTCATATGGTTTCCGAAGCGTGCCACCACTATCAAAAATCTACCGCGAAATCCAAATTTCTAATTGAAATATTATATTTTCAAAACCTAGTTACATGTTTTGCTGCGGTGCCCGGTACTGGGTTTCAGAACTAGGAGACTCTGGCTCATCGAGTCTTTTCCTTGCAATCCTTACTCTCCGTCCGTATTAAACATACCAATTTGAACCTTAGCGAGCCAGAACTATACGTCTGCAACTCCTCCTTTTTAGACAGAGGCCGTCTAGGTCAGGCGTGGTAACTACGGGCACACCTGAAACTTGATGTAGAAAATCAAGTAATGCTCAGAATAAACGATAACCAGGCTATTAAGCGCGTGCTACCGAAACGAACAAATGATTTCGAGGACGGTCGAGTGCCGCGTACTTCTTAGAAAAGCATTGTTAGCTTATCCTCGTTCCTCAAAATTCTTCCACTAAACTTTGCGAGATTCAATTTATAACTGTCTGTCCGAACTCCATGTTTCTTAGCACGTTTCACAATCTAAACATAAAGAAATAAAAATGGAGAAAGCTGCCCTCTGGCTCACTCCCTATTATGAAATGGTGTGCGCTACTGAATAGTTTACCCTCTTTTTACTCTCATACAAGATTATTTGTGTTTAGAGTGTTCATTGACGCAAGAATGAGCGCCGTCCAGATGTAACTAAGTAATACTGGAGTCCTCACCACAAGAGAAAGTCTTTTCTTTCCCTCCACTTGCCCCACGTGCCCTTCCACGGCACGGAGAGCATATCTAGTCTAGCTAGTGGTGAGGTGCCGAGGTCAGCCGCGCGTTAGCGCAGGAGCAAAAAATACAGCACAGCCTCGCAGTGTTGGCAGTCTGGCGAGCATCGTCAGCAGTGGCGATTGCGGATTTGCTAATTGCAATGTTTCAGCTAGGCTGCTCGCATTTCACACTCGGTTTACTCGGCGCCGCTAGGTGAACCGCGGTGCGGCTAGACCTGTGGAAAAGATGAACGCTGCGCCGTTGCATGCGTTGATGCGCGTTGGCGTCGTTCTGCTTTTTTGTGCCGTCCAATACTCAAGGTAGAGTACCTGTGGTCACCTACTGCTCTTCTTTGTTCATTTGTTATTTTTTCTACAGCAACAATGCCAGTTTTGGCGGCGAAGCCTTTTGTTTTAGTAAGCGTGGCCTCATCGTGTATTTGGTACGTAGTAATTGAAATCCCCGTCCGCTGCCTGATGGCCAGAGTGTTGTCTAGCAAAGTACCAAGATTTGGGAATCTATAGGGTGGAAATAGAGTATCCTCCAGTTGTGACATCGCCCAGGTCGATCTGCAATGTGCTGCCCTTATAATACCCTCATAAAGTGAGACCAGGAAATAAATTTTATTTCTTCTAGGGGTCCGCAGAATGACAGACTACTCTGACCGCTGGAAACATGAGCGTACCAAATTGGAGTTGGCGGAAAACGTCTTCATTTTAGAGGTGCAGTGGACTGGTCTCATGATATGAAATGGGGCTCAGTAGTTGTCAAACTGTCATGAAGCGAAGTTAGCGGGGAATAAATCTACCAATTGTACAGTTATTGATGCGAAGAAACAATAAAGGTGCTTTCAATATAGCCCTCTACAGCCTCAAGGAGCCGCACAAATACTGCTGAGTGCGCACATTGGGTTCGTGGATAGAAATACGGGTTAGACGCATCGTTCTGAGTCTCGCTGTAATGAAAGTTGTCTATGGAGGGTACGGACGCGTGCAGGCCCGGGTAGAAATACACAGGGGCAATTTTTTTTAGGTTTAAAGAGCATAGAATGCTTTGACGCTGCTTGAAACATTTGGGCTTGTTCTAGCAGGGTGGCAGGCTGCTGCGGATTCAGGCACTAATTTTGCAGCTGCACAATCAGGAGGCATTTTTATTCGGCGTCCAGATGGCGGAAGCGCGATCCTAGAAAAATTAGGCCTACATCCGTCGAAGCAAAACGACTCTTTAGCAGGACTCCTTGATCGAGTTAACGATCAGCAAGAGAGAGCGAATGCAAGAAAAAAATTGTAGAGCTAGGCTTATACTGAAGTAAAGCAGCAAGATTGCAGAGTTCGTACTGAATCATGATTGAAGAACATTACTGTGATAGAACAGAGACAAGGACTAACCACGTAAGGAAGAAAGAAGAAGCGCAGGCCTTTCTTCATTCTTACTATTCGTTCCTAACGGAAACAGCTTCAATTGACATACATACATACATACATACATACATACATACATACATACATACATACATACATACATACATACATACATACATACATACATACATACATACATACATACATACATACATACATACATACATACATACATACATACATACATACATACATACAAGATTTATTCTCCACAGAGAAGTAGAAGGAGCTGGAGGGAAAAGCCGTACATTTGCGGCTTTAAATAATCCTCTGCCCCCTTACAGTGTATACAGCAGCAGAGTGGGGCAGTGGACAGTCACATTTTTTTTGTTGCAAAGAGAAAAGAAAAACAGCACTGTATCGCATCAGACAACAAAATAAGCTTAAATAAGAGTTTCAATAGAGCACTGGATTTGGACGTCTGGAAAATTTTTTTCCCAAAATCAAACAATGTAATGTAATTGAACATAAGGATAGACCTTTGCATTCATTCACAAAAAAGAGTATGAGTAGCAAAACATTTGTACATATTTGGAAGAGACATATTGAATAGATCAGCACCTTCTTTTTCTGCAGCATTCAATAATCGCGGAAGATTATACCGGAGTGTTTGTTGCCCATAGGCAGTGCGACATTTTGGAACTTTCCATCGTTCTGGAGTTCTGGTGCTGCACGCGGGATAATTGGGTCTTAATTCGGCCATTTCCGTAAAAACTGTACTCTCTCGTTGGACACTTAAACGATACTGCGTGTATAATTTGTATTCGTATATATTTCTTACTTTCAATAAATTAAGCGAAGCAAAGACATCCTCTTATATGCCGGTGCTATTTTTTTTCATAAATGAAAAGTATTGTTAAGGGTGCTAGTGCTGTTAGTTACGCTAGAGACAGATGGAATAGTAGCTTGGTAGCCGTGTTCTGAAATATTAATGACTCTTAATTGTTTATTAATACATAGTTCGGGGGCTCCGATGGGAAGCTCGGGCTGCTTTGTGTGTAGCCTTCGGCAAGGCATTAAGAAATCATGAAAAGAGTATAACGTAGAAGTACTCACCTTCAGGCTACTAAGAATAGGCTAATTTCTTATGTTTTCACTTTTTGTGGTGAAATGTGGCACTCTCATATATGGCAATAATCCTTTCATTAAGTCTTGATGTAGTCAACTAGAATCCTAGCCGTGAATAAGTAAAGTTCAGGCCTCGGAACGATTCCTCTGTACGACGTGTGTTCAAATAGCGCTTCAGATTGAGATGAAGTTTGTGGTTTTTGAAATTTTCTTCAAGTTGCTGGAACGCGAGTGACGAAATCCTCGAGGACGCACCAAAGGCATCGCCCCAGGACGGTACGTTCTCGGTGCCACTCATCAACCACAACAACGTAAGTAGAGTGGTGATTATTCAGGTGTCGAACTTTATTAATACACCACTTGCAAAGACGTGCCCTTTATCAAAGCCAGTACGGATAACTGAATTGAGCTGGTATTTTTACCTTTAATAGTTCCCCATATTTACTCTAAGCTGTGGGACTCCATTTCAGAAGAAAAGGCGTAGTTTCCTCCTGGAAGGGGTTTATTCACGAAATTTTTATGAAACGTTACTTAGGGACAAGAACAATAACCGCAAGGTGAAAGATTTCTCTTAATATTTTACGCTCTCAATGAACACCGCCGCGCCCCACTATCTAGTGCTAGTAGGTAAATGTTGAAATCAGATGTTTTTTCTTTTTTACTGAGCAATCAAAGCTTTCTACAGGTTTCCGTGTTGGACGGTTTAGAAAGAAGGCGGCTTGCACAAGATGGAAAACAAAATTGTGGGGGAGAGAAGCTGGCAGACGCGTTTTCTGCATTCATGTCAGTCTCCACACACAGCTTTGTAACCATATTCTGCATGGTTCATCAGTGGCCTTGGATTCGAGTTACGAACGCCAAGGTCGGTGGATTGAACCCCGGCTGCGGCGGCCGTATTTCGATGAAGGCAGAATACAAAAATGTCCCCGTCCTGTGTGATGTCGGCGCACGTTAAGAACACTACGTGGTCAAATTTAATGCGCGGTACTGCAATACGGCATCCATCGGAACCTATACGCCGCGAGGAACGTGGATACTTGCAATTTAAAAAAAATTGCATGTGTATCAAGGTTTTCTAATTAATTTTCTTCTTGAACATTTCCGGCGCGTTCAGCTCTTTTGTCGAGTACATGTACAGTACTCACGGATTGAAATAGGACATTCGGAGCGTGTGGCCGTCGCTTCATGGAGCGCCGCCCGTAGATACTCATGGAACCAAGGTGGTGCATTGTGGTATGGCGCAAGGGGGAGAACATCTACAAAGCAGAATTGTTGCTTCCAGTAGCCAACGAGCTGGCCTGTTGTTTACCACATGCCTGCGTGGCACTGCAAGGGTGGCGCTCCGAATGTCCTATTTCAATCCGTGAGTACTTTTTACCTGCACTGACATCGCACAGTGCACGGGCCTCTAGAATTTCGCCTGCATTGAAGTTCGACCACCGCAGCCGGGATCGCACCCTGTACAGTAGCATGCAGCCGGCTTTGCCGATCTGTCGAGCTCTCTGGGGCTTTTGCAAGAAATCCGCGTTGCGTTAGACATTTCGAGGATTGTGACGCTGTAATCGTCGTTTCCCATCAGCCGGTGAAGCCGTACTCTGAACGAGCACGTGCATGTACACTGTGATGTTACCACGGTTGAAGGGTTACTGACGAAAGTGCTAATGATTCATGCATACTTTCTTTTTGTCAGTCTGGTATATGTTCACGCGTTTGCTTTGATGGAATCACTACCAGCGCCTCTCAAGCACAGCCAAGTGTTATCAAGATGACCAACAACACCCTTTAAATAGAGCCCTCTCGTCACGTAATATCTAGGAAGTGGGGTTTAAGCAAAAAAAGAAAAGCTTAAAATGTTTCCGTCAACCACCTGACACTGGTCTAATGGTGTGTGGAGTCTGTAAAGTGATATGCTCGGCTAGCTATGGGGCGCTCTTAGAGTTTTAATTCCATCTGTAGCCAGAAATTCCGTGGGCAGGAAATGTAAAAATAGCTCTTAGAGACGCGGCGGCCTGTCAGCTTATATTTCACCAGTCTAGCATGTTGCACATCAAAAATCTCTCTATATTTTCAGTTGCAGTACTATGGCGCCATGAGGGTCGGCACACCGTGGCAGGTTTTCAGAGTTGTTTTCGACACTTCCCACCTTACCTGGGTGCCATCGGTGAAATGTCAAGACCAGCTCTGTCGTAAGTGCCATTACGCATGCTGAAGCATTAATTGAAACAACAACGCTGAATTTCCAATAGGGTAGCCAAAATCTCCTAGAACTTCAATCTCACTTTCCTGCCTCTAATCTTTATTGCACTGCGATGCCTGTGGAGTAAGGAACTTTTTGTTTTCATTAGTCACATCAGTCATTTTATTTTGCAATGCATTTTGAGCTAGTTTGTGCATTTAAACATAAATACTCAAGCCAAAGTTACGTTTTAAGACTGCAACGTAGGCAGTTCTTGTCGAGATAATTTTCCAGTAGGGTTTGCATCTTGAATGCAATGCGCAATAAAATAATATTTCCTTTCTCTGTCATTCTGAATACGGGATGTCGAGATACAGGACGTAACACAGGGCGAACGGGAAAGGGTATGGAAGAAGTTAGCGCAAAACTTAGACAGAGACCGAGAAGGAGACAGAGACATCAGAGGCTTTTTTTCAGAACCTTGTCATACATTTTTGTAAGGGTAATTTGATGGTTTAAAAGTCAATGCAAACGGCACGGATTCCTGTTTGCTTCTTTCACTCCCACCTGTCTCCCTTCCCTTACGGAGTGGTCCGGGTGTCCGCCGAGATGTGACACAATTACGGCGCCATTTCCTTTTATCAAAAAAGAATTTTCAACAAAATGAGTTCGAATGCCACGTTTATAACGACGAGTGGTCAACCTAGTCGGCTGGTGCAGTCGACCGTTGAAGCTCTGGGGTGAGTCTCAGCAGATTCGGCGGTGAAAACACCAAAGTGAAACAATACGCCTAACCCCGGTGGTGGCCCAGTGGTTAGGGCACTCGCGTACTAACCAGAGTTCATGTGATTAAACGCAGCCGCGGTGGAAGTGTTTCGATGCATAATAATAAAAATGCGAAAAGGCGCCCATGTGGTGTGCAATGCCAGGGCACATTAAAGATCCCCTGGTTGTCGAAATTATTCCGGAGACCTCCACTACAGCACCTCTTTCTTCCTTTCTTCTTTCTCTTCCTTCTTTATTCCTTCCCTTTCGTGGCGGTTCAAGTGTCGGCCGATATATGAGACAGATAATGCGCCAATTCTTTCTCTCAAAAACCAGTTTTCTAAGATAGGCCCAGCAAGAGGTCAAGAGGTCACAAACAAAAACACTTTGGCGAGAATTTTTTCCAAGTCTAATGCGTCCCAAGTGATTGCTTTCATATTACCCAGGAACTCGAGCAAGATTTGATGCCTCCCGGTCCTCCAGCAACGGCGGGTCCTTTTACGGAGTCGAATGGTTTTTCGGCAACGGCAGAATCAGCGGAACGATGCTCAAGGATAAAATACAACTCGGAAACGGGCCTGCCATAGGCGATTCCTTTATATGCGAGGTATGAGCTCGTCTTCATTGAAGTTAAATTCCAAGCTGTTTTGCAGCTGTCGCCACCTGTTATTTACAAGTATAATCAATGGACAGAGTAATTTGCGGGCTGTACAGGACGGGTTAAAACAAAATGTTGAAGGAATAATAATGCAGCATAATTGATTTCTGATCACTATTTATGTAATGCGTGTCGCATGCTTAGGATTTCGCATATGATGATTTGACTGCAGTTGCTGCTTTACAAATATTAATATCTTGTAATATATATAAGAATAATAAGGCTAAATAAATATAACGGGCGGCACTAAGACAGATATTTATGACGAACGGAAGCAAATCACAGGAGGGCGATGGAATTATGACGGTCAAATAAACACGAAAACACTACCCGGAGCATAATCCTTGTTGATAGGGGCTCCACAGTCAATACTGCGTAGTGGAGAAGCGGGATTAAGGCTGGAACGCGCGCTCGTGACTGCAGGAGGCGCACTAGTAGCGGTGAGTATAGACCGTCTAAATTTCAGTAGGATTGCGGCCGGATGCGAAGTTCTAAGCTGAATGAGAAGCCATTATATCTTCGCGAGAGGATTTAAGCTCTGGTTTTGGTGTACGGCAATGCATTTGATTATGCATTCAACTGTTGATAAAAATTGTCTTTAGCGCAGCTGCAAAGCGGCGGGGTGTTAGGTTTGGGTGTCGGTATTTTTGTTGCAGGTCGTGGACAAAAACGCCAGGGTGAGCGCCGGAAGGCGTTCCACTTCATTCACCAGGAGGTGTTTAAACTCTTTTACAATGGAATGTGGGCTAAAGGAGTAACCGTGGAAGCAGGGGCTATGACGAGAGATACACAATTTTGCGCGCTTCACCTGCGGCGGATGCTGCGAAAGAAGCAACTCCTGAGGAGAAGCTCAGCTATTCTGGCAGCTGACTCGACAGGAAGAAAACGGGAGGTACTTAAAACTGCTTACTTGCTTTACAAGCAACAACTTTAATTTTTTATTCATATTTTTCTTCCTATCTAGTGGGATAACTAATTGTTATCATACAGTCGCTAGACAAGACATACACTAGGGTCACCTTTATTCGCAATGATGCAACGCCGTTTTGTGTCCTGTGGGTCGCTTGCTCGCCTGGAAAACGGAAGGCCTTTGGTTCAATTCTTTGCACTCTTTTTTTGCTGATGAAGTCAGTGGCACTTTCTGGCGCAATTTTGCTTGACGCCGACGACGACTCCGGGTTTCGATGCTAATGGCCCAACGCTTCCTTTGGCCTCGTCGATCATCTTTTTAGCAACGGCTTGACGGCGCGCGTTTTACGGATAGCTTCTGCAAAGCCAGACATCCTCCACTTAAGCTTTCCTTCCGGTACTGAGAAAGTGCCCTCTTTTTGTGCGCTACGCACAATTTCGCAATCACAGGGGCCATGTCCGTGGCACTTTTGGGCATAGCCACAATGTGCATATACAAATTTAATATCTTATTTGTTATCTCAACATAACACGAAATAAAACCACCCTTCACTTGTGCTGAAAATTCGCGTTGCCATGCATCATGACCTTCTAATTTGTTTTTTTTCCCTCTATTTTTGCTTGATCAGAAACGCATATCAAGCCTTCTATGCGTAAATGCGGGTTTCAACCAAAGTCGCATGTTTTCCTTAGCACAAAATTAGCTAACGTCATTGTGCATTCAAGGCAAACGTGCCCAAAAATCAGATGTAATCGGCCCTTTTCTGCGAAAGGATGGTTTCACTGTGTTCCTTTGTAGGACCGGCCTTTGCCAATACGTTTCCAATATTGGGCTCATTACCTGCGCAGCTTGGAAACGGATTGATGAGATCAGCAACAAAAAAAAGCTTCTTTTACGAGGGATCAACAATACTTATTCTGTCCGGCTGCACAAATAAGTGCTACAGCTTAGTACTCTCTGAGCGTTTCGACTTAGCAGCAGAGGCTATATATAAAAAGCTTTTTATAATCGCAGCTGCCGCTCAAACAAGAAAATATAGCCCAGTACCATGGTTTTAGCTCGAACAGTACAAACGATGCAAACTTGCAACACAAACTTGCAAGCCTATTTAATTATTTGGCAAAAGAAGGTTGAATGAGGTGCCGTTGATGAATATTGATGCCAGGCACCTTGAATGTGACCATAAAGCTATCGCGTAAAATAAGCGCCCTCGTAGTGGAGTGTGGCGGTGGCATTGGCAATGTAAATAAAATACAAGCAACCTGCGCATCGCATTACGAAGATAATATGTAACTGGGAGCAGGCAAATCGTCTCCGCGTGCTTTGAAACGGAAATCATTCACTCAAGCTTAATCTGCGCCCGATGAGCCGCAGAAGCTGTTGGAGACGGTTTTCCTTTTTGGCCAGCAGATGTCAGCATGTGCCGTGTTTCGAAGTTACAGGAGCGCGCCTTGATAAAAGAGCTATAGCGCAGAGACTAAGATAATCTGAGAGAATAAGATATATATATATATATATATATATATATATATATATATATATATATATATATATATATATATATATATATATATATATATATATATATATATATATATATATATATATATATATATATATATATATATATATATATATATAAACAGCAGTGGTTTGATTTTCATGCCCCTACTCGAACGGTTAAAGCATGTACTCTGACTTTGTCCGATTTAACAGCCAAAATGCGATATCTTTCTTCAGAAAGTAACACGTTTTGTGGCATAAATCTGTGGGACATGGGCTGGCAATATTGCGTTTGTGAAGTAACGAGCTTTCAACGCCTTGCTAAGCGCCCTGCATATCCTTGAAAAGAAAGTCTCTAGTTGTTTTTTTCACTTCAAGGCGTTCATAAACTGGCTGTTACTTTTACTCGTGGCTATAACCATCCAATAAGCGGATGAGTTCTGCCGATGGCATTTTTGGCGTCAATTTTTTTGTCAAAACACCATCTTCATTTCGGCTGTCTCTTTGCCGTCGAAATCTGGTTAGGGCGAATATTTTAAAAAGCAATTTGTTATAAATGAAAGACTACGCATAACTAATCTAATGCAATCATGAAATCATAATCTGCTCACATCCTACAGTGGCAGACTAGCCTCAACACGTCTCACAAACTGAATTTCATTTAACCAAAAGGATAACTTAGGACGGTGAATATAGTGGAGTACTCAAGGGGAAGGTCAAGGATATGCCATGAAAATATTATGCACGTGAATCATCTTTTTGGACATAAAAATTTATTCACATACATTGCCGTTTCTTGAGAGGCTTGCCGAGTGCATTCTGCCGAGGGCTGTTGTTTCTTGAAGAGCTTAGATACCCTTGCGAGGGACTTTCCTCGAACTGTGCACGCCCGACTGGAGTACATCACACTAGCGCGATCACCTTACCTTACTCGAAGTCTGTTACAACGATAGCGTAATGTAAAGTGACGCCATGAAAGAAAAAGTTTCTGTAAGCAACAAAACACCCAATACTCGTGTGGTAAACTGGCGAACCGCCCTGTAATTTAAGAAATATTTCGTAACTATCGCTCACTGATTGTAACACATGCGAGGTCTGATGAAAGAAAATCTTTGCGCGCCATATTGAAGCGCTTAACGCTCCGAAAATCTCAGAAATTTGGTGATAAATAAGCACTAATATTGCTTCAAAGAGCTTCGTAATATTTGTGAAATAACAAAAACTCAGGTTTTGAGAGCTTACTACATTCATAGAACCGGTCTGAAAACAGTGTTGATGGCAAGGGCTCTACGAAGCACGCATTTACCCTATGTAATCGCTGTGCTTGCATTATTAAACTAATTTAACATATGTTCCGCATGTTTACAACGCTGTTTTCTCTAATTCGCTTTCTTTACTTACGGGCGGTTGTGACGAATACTGAACGCCAGTAACTACGACGTAACTGTTGTTTGTCTCCTCTTTATCGAAGGTAGATTTTCATCGTGCGGGTTCGTGCTGCCCTAGCCGCATTTGTGCCAGATATGTCTAACACGCAACTTGTATGCTCTCCCCTGCTCAGTCTAATAACACAGCTGCGACGCGTGCTTTTTAGATGGATCACTTCGAACCCAATACCGATGGCTACCGCGACGTTCCGTTCGACGGCATCTTCGGAGTGGGAGAGCCCGAGCTCTCGTTCTTCGAGCATTTGGCCAAGAACAATGTGATTGCGAAGCCTTGGCTTGGATTCTACTTCAGCAAGAGTGTAGGCGAACATGGCGAGGCCCTTTTTGGAGGTGCAAATGAGGCCCACTACAAAGGAGCGCTGAGGTTCGCGGAGGTACAGGGCCGATTCTGGCAGTTCCGGCTGGAAGGGTGAGTATTTTGAAAATGCTTGTCAAGTCGATAATAGGCATTTAGCGCACGAGCTTGCCAGTTAGCTGCGCTGGCGTGGAGATTGTTATTAGGCCTAACGGCTTTCACAATACCATTTGCCCAGTCGAAAAAGGCAACAAAACCGCATCAAAAAATAAAACAATTTTTTTTTTGTAATTTTGGCGCCCTGATTTTTTTTTATATTTTTGCGTAGACTTGTAGGTTGCTCTGTAGTTTGTTTTTCGGTAGCATGTAGTTCTGTAGTACTGCCGACAGCACACTTAATAAAAACGCGCCAGTGCACGTCCTGTTCCGACTTTACAGCCACTCAGCGGAGGGCGCTGGGTCGGAGACCTTGCTGCACAGTATATTTGTGGCTGTTGAGAACTACTTGTGCCCTGGTTCCACTCTAACATTGTCTCGGACTCAGCGGCGCTAATGTCAGTGGAAGACATGTGTTTGAGCGTGTGTGTAAAGCGTGCTGCCCTACGTACGTTACTGAAGTAAATATAATTCTATTGTTAATGCAAAAAAATTGTGGTGATGCAACAAAATAGATATTGCTACGCTACTAACCACTCTAGTGGCGCCATACAGCGGCTAAACTGCATTTCCTGGCAGTTGGCAAGCCTTGAGCCATCTCGGGGCTAGATGCTTCGTCTTCATCATCTCTCGTGCTGCCTGTTGCCCTGCGCGTTCCAACGTCTTGCGCGTCTAATTGAAGCAAGTAAACCAGCCCTGCTTACGTCAACCCTTTCTCCGTGACATATTTGGTGGAGGTGCGGGGTAACGGCCCATGTACGCTGATCTCGAGGACATCTTTGACGTCAGCTCTCAACGCGTGGCTACAACACCAGTCCACAAGGCGAGCCGCCGCCTGCGAGGCCTACAGCCCGAGTTCGGCCAACTGACAGCGCCGGTAAGGGCCATGACATCCACTGCGGCTAGCCAGACAAGTCAGCACTCCGGGAATGCCCCGCCGCTTGTCCTTCACGCACCTCGATCGCCGCCACCGTTCCACGCGGACAGGTACGAGGACGTCGAAGACTGGTTGGCCAGCATTGACAGAGTGGCGGGTTTTAATGAGTGGGACGGCGAGCGCAAGCTGCGCAACGAATACTTTGCGCAGCAGGACTCGGCCAAAACGTGGTTTGAGAACCGCGAAGCTTCCTTTACCACCTGGGAGGATTTTCGTCGAGCGCTGCTAGCGACATTTACCAGCAGCGAAAGAAAAGAGAAAGCTGAAATTGCCCTCCGCTCGAGATCCCAGCAGCCGAACGAGGGCGTTGCGATGTTCATCGAGGACATGATCCAACTGTTCAATCGGGCCGACCCCGCTATGCCCGAAGCCCAGAAGGTACGCCACTTAATGCGTGGCGTAAAAGAGCAGCTGCTTGCCGGACTGGTCCGTGACCCGCCACGAACAGTGTCCGACTTCACCAAGGAGGCAATGGGTATCGAGCGCTTTTTACAGGAACGGGGCGCCCACTACGGACGTCAGGCTACTGTAGCAGCCGCTTTTCTGTCCCAGTACACGCCTACGTCGCTGCCCCACCGAGGACCTTCGGGAGCTTGTAAGAAGCCTTGTGCGCGAGTAACTGGCAAAACGTCGCTTTGAAGCTCCACAGGTCAGCGTCGCTGCCGTTACGGACGTGGGCCGCGAAGAAATCCGACGAGTTGTGCAGCCACCCTCAGCTCCACACCCGGCGCCCTCTGTTATGACGTACAGCGAGGCGCTACGAGATCCCGGGCCAGCGATGCGAGCCTTTTCCCCCATCGCTCCTCTGCAATACCTGCAGGAGCCAATCGCAACAGCACCCTCCGTGCCGCTGGAGTTCATGCCCCCCGTGAGCAAAGCGCGCGTTTAGCATACGCCAAACAATCGGCCGCGCTGTTACCACTGCGGAGAGCCCGGCCACATCCTCCGCCACTACCCCTACCGCAGGATAGGTTTAAGGGGGTTTTCACCTGACGCACCTCGACCACGCTACGGTGAAACACCACGGGATATCGAACAGTACTTGGCTCATAACGAACAATCTTCGACCTCGCAGCGACGCCAGTCCCGATTGCCATCCCCAAGGCGGTTCTCTTCGCCCGGCCGCCCGTCATCTTCTGGCCAGTTCAGAGGCACGTCCCCACGTCGGGAAAACTGAAGATGGCGTCCACCGGGGGTAGGGCTGCCCCTACTGGACCAAGTCAAGAGCCTCCACCCGACGATTCGCCGCGACGCTCCGACCGACAACGACCTGACCCGACGACCTCGACGACGCGCTGCGACCGCTGGGCTCCGCCGAAATTCCGGTATCCGCCGACAACCACGACGTTACCGCACTCATGGATACCGGCGCCGATTTTTCGTTAATGAGCAGACGGTTAGCCACGGTCTTGAGGGAGGTTCTGACCCCTTGGTATGGGCCGCAGATCCGGACTGCTGGTGGCCACGTGGTAACTCCGATCGGCGTCTGCACTTCGCGAGTCCAGATCCGCGGTGTTACTTTCCCTGGTTGCTTTGCTGTGTTACCCGAGTGCTCTAAAGGCCTCATACTCGGTTTGGATTTCCGTAAAGAGTACGGTGCCGTTATCAACCTCCAGGAGCTAATCGTGTCGTTTTCCACCCAAGGTCCTGTCGGCGACGATACCGAGCCACGTAGGGCTAAGGTATGCGTCTGTGACGACCAAGTTTTGATCCCATCAAGATCCAGCATGTTTGTTACTGTAGAGTGCGATAACAGCATCAAAATTCGTGGCATCGCTGAAACCAACAAGTCGCTGCTCTTTGGTCGGCAAGTCTGTGTTGCTCGAGGAATTGTTGAACTGAACATGGGCTGAACCGAACTCTTGGTGACCAATTTTGGTTGTGAACCTCAGTGGTTTCCTGGCAGAACAGCTATTGCGTATTTCGAGGAACTCAGTGAATTTGCGGGACAGCACGCTTTGTCCGGAGCCCCGGCATCAGTGGAGGAACCGACCGCTCCCATAAACACTGACGTGAACCCAAACCTCCCAACTAACCAGAAACGCTGCTTGGAAATCGTTATCCAGTCTTTTTGCGACTGCTTTGCCTCGACCTCCAAGGTTAGGCAGACACCGCTCACAAAGCGCCGAATTATAGTTGACGCGAACCAACGGTCGTTATGTCAGCCGCCCTACCGCATCCCTTCGAAGAAGCGCGATGCCATTCGCCGCCAAGTTCAAGAAATGCTCAAGTACGACGTGATACAGCCGTCGACGAGCCCGTGGGTGTCGCCTGTTGTTTTAGTGGCAAAGAAAGATGGAACCCTACGGTTCTGCGTTGATTACAGACGTTTAAACAAAGTCACTAAAAAGGATGTTTATCCTCTCCCGCGTATTGATGACTTCCTGGACCGGCTGCGCCACGCCAAGTACTTCTCATCGCTAGATTTACGAAGCGGCTATTGGCAAATCGAGGTGGACGAACGCGACCGGGAAAAGACCGCCTTTATTACACCGGACGGTCTGTACGAATTCCGGGTGCTCCCTTTCGGCCTGTGCTCGGCTCCTGCAACCTTGCAGAGGATGATTCACACCGCTCTTGCCGATCTCAAATGGCAGTCCTGTCTCGTGTACTTGGATGACGTTGTCATCTTTTCTGACACGTTCGAAGAGCACCTGAGACGCTTGCGCGCTGTGTTCGAAGCAACTCGGTCGGCCGGTCTTTTCCTGAAGCCCGAAAAGTGTCACTTCGCTTTCGAAGAGTTGAAGTTTCTGGACCACATCGTGAGCAATAAAGGGGTTAGCCCAGACCAAGATAAGACTGCTGCCATGGCTGCTTTTCCTGTGCCCACCGATAAGCGCAGTGTGCGCCGCTTTCTGGGTCTCTGCGCCTATTATCGGCGTTTTGTGCACAACTACTCCCAGATCGCTGAGCCCCTCACGCTACTCACGAAAGATTCCGAACCATTCTTCAGGGGCCTGGAGCAACAGCAAGCATCTGAAGACCTCCGCACTCGTCTCCAAAGTACGCCCATCCTTGGACACTTCGACGAGTCAGCAGACACTGAACTACACACAGACGCCAGCAACATCGGCCACGGTGTGGTCCTTGTGCAGAGGCAGGATGGTCTCGAACGCGTAATCGCATACGCGAGCCGCACCTTGTCACGATCTGAGGCGAACAATTCCACCACCGAAAAAGAATGCCTGGCCATTGTGTGGGCAGTAACAAAATTTCGCCCGTACCTATATGGCCGCCCTTTCAGGGTCGTCAGTGACCACCACTCGCTGTGTTGGCTGGCGAACCTCAAAGATCCCTCGGGACGGCTTTCACGCTGGAGCTTTCGACTTCAGGAATTCGATGTCACCATCATCGTTAAGTCTGGTAGGAAGCACAGTGATGCCGATTGTTTGTCTCGTGCTCCTATCGAGAACAACCGAGCTGACCCCGACGACGATTCTGTTTTTCTTTGTGCAATCTCCACGTCCATCCTCATTCAATGCCAAAGGGACGACAGCGAACAACGGCCCCTCATTGAGTATTTAGAAGGAAGGGCTCAGTCTCCCCCGCGAATCTCTTCGCGCGGGCTGTCGTCGTTCTGTTTACGTGACAGCGTCCTATATAAGAAAAACTACAGTCCAACAGAAGCTGTCTATCTACTCGTCGTGCCTACGGCCCTTCGCGACGAAGTACTGCAGGCGAGCCATGATGACCCATCTTCTGGTCACCTGGGTTTTTGTCGAACTTCGGCACGAATACGGCAAAAATACTACTGGCCAAGGGTTGCTGAAGTTGTGAAACGCTACGTAAAAACTTGCCGCGAGTGCCAGCGTCGCAAGACGCCGCCGACTAAGCCAGCCGGCCTACTCCAGCCTATTCATCCGCCTCAGGTTCCCTTCCACCAAGTTGGCATGGACATACTCGGCCCGTTTCCGGAGTCCTCGCTGGGCAACCGCTACATTGTGGTCGCCACCGACTACTTCAGCCGATACTGTGAGACAAAAGCTCTTCCCCGTGATACTGCTGACGAAATTGCGAACATTTTCATTCAAAACATTGTGCTTCGTCACGGTACACCCACCATCGTTTTAACTGACAGGGGAATAGCGTTCACCTCGGCCCTTACGCAGGAGGTTATGCGTCTAAGCGGCACCAGTCACCGCAAAACAACCGCTTACCACGCTCAAACAAAGGCCTTACCGAACGGCTCAACAAGACGATCGCCGACATGATTTCTTTGTATGTCGACGCGGACCAACGGAACTGGGACGCCGTACTCCCTTACGTCACCTTTGCTTATAATACTGCGGTCCAGGAAACGACACGCTTCACTCCATTTCGTTTAGTACATGGTCGCGAAGCCACAACCATGCTGGATGCAGTGCTTCTTCCAGCTAGCGCTAACCCCTCTGTTATGGGTGCTGCCCAATTTGTTCGTTACGCTGAGGCCGCTTGCCAACTCGCTCGACAGCGCATCCGGCACCAGCAAGTTCACGACACTCCGCGATACAACCTCCTCCACCGAAATGTGCGTTACCTGCCCGGCGAACAAGTCTGGGTGTGGAGCCAGATCCGCATGAGGGGACGCTCTGAGAAGCTTCTACGCAGATACTTTGGCCGCTACGAGGTGCTCCGCCAGCTCAGTCAAGTTACCTACGATGTTCTCCCCCAAGGAACAGTTCGCTCTTCTAGACGGCCGACCTCCGAAGTTGTCCACCTCGCGGATGAAGCCGTACCACGCCCGCTAGCCCCTCGCGCGTGTCTACACCACACGCCAGACACGTGCGACTACCCTTGTGGTCCTGCCTGCAATTGCTACCACACCGAGTCGGTGTCTTCAAGAGAGGGGGAGCAATGCTACGCTACTAACCACTCTAGTGGCGCCATAAAGCGGCTAAACTGCATTTCCTGGCAGTTGGCAAGCCTTGAGCCATCTCGGGGTTAGATGCTTTGTCTTCATCATCTCTCGTGCTGCCTGCTGCCCTGCGCGTTCCAACGTCTTGCGCGTCTAATTAAAGCAAGTAAACCAGCCCTGCTTACGTCAACCGTTTCTCAGTGACAATATTGTATTGAAACGAAGGCAAAATATCGGCCAGAAAGATTGATACATGGCTTGCTACGCTGCACTGAGGAAGAGAACGAAGAGAAGAAAGCAGGTCATGATGGAGATGATTTGGTGAGATGAGAGATAAGAGTCTTTGCACGCACATTTCATGGCATCGCAACCGCGAGTCGAGGCGCAATGTCACTCACAAAACGTGAAAACACCCGCATTGCCTGGGCTTCAAGGAACGCTTCAAACAAGCAGCCAACGCTAGTCGTGTTGCTACAAGCTTTTGGAACATTACAGAAAAGCTGTTCTGAATTTTCTGTTCTATTCTTTGATTGAGCTTTGCCGTGTATTGTCAACGCCACGCACATGTCATTAGTTGCGCATAAAAACACACGAAAAATGTCCCATCACAGCTTCCTACTTTCGTGAAAACATTTAGACAACATTCGAAAGTGTGGCTCAGCATTGAGCTTTTATTTTAAACCGTTACGTTCAAGGAGAGAAAGACTACCCAATAAGTATTACAAAGCAAGTCTTGTGGTGCAGCCAGCTCAGAGTTATGTGGTTGAAATGCAAAATTATGTACATTTATTCTGAAAGCTCCTTTGCGCTAGGGGTGTTGCTTTTAAACTCTGTTACCTAAATTTAGCGTCCTCCTATAGTGTAAATTATTTTTTTCCAAAAACATTATCAACGGTTTACAATGCGCGCTGCATCCACATCATAGTTTTATATCACTTTAAAGTACCCTTATCAGTTTCAAGACCTTGCTTTCTATAAAATACAGCCCGCCAGCCATTCTCTTACACGATGAGTGACACACTGACAGTCAGCATAAAAAAGATCTTTCCTACTCCGCGACATGAATCGAATGGCGATTTGTTGCATGCGGCGTGCGCTCTCTAGAGCGCAATAATAAGGCTAGAGCGAAACGGCCGTTAGCGTCTGAACGCGGCAATACGAAACCACGCTGAAGCGTAACTGGGAAGAAGCTGCAAAAACTAAGAGCTCGGAGCATACAGTAAGTTAGGCTGCTCGCGTAGTAGCCACTCACGACCAGACAGCTATTCTGTCTTCTCTCTCACCCTGGTAAGTGGCCACCAGGAAAATTAGGAAATAGGTAAGTACGCATTCTAAAACTCTCGTCAGCAAACAAATAAATGGTGAACAAAGTTGTAATTTCACTAGTTTCCAGGTATTAATTGTTATAAAACAGCACCAGTAATGAAACGGTAAGAAGAAGGAAACAAGCTGGTCCGTGCTTGTCTGAAGTCTGCGTCTACGTCCCGTCTGCGTCTAGTCTTTATTCCAGCTGTTGAACAATAAATGATGTCTGATAACGGCTTCACATGATAATTCTTTTGTTCACTGGTTCTTTAGGAATAAGCTCCTCAATTGTTCCCATGATTTTTGTGGTTCAGTACTCGCAGCGATCGGAGCAACTAGTGACCAAAATTTTTATTTTCGGTACCCACCCCAGTATATTTTGTGCAATTTCTCTCATATTCCACCCCTGGCAGCATTCAGCTTGGTCTCACTGAGCACTTCTGTTTTGGCGGTTGCCCCGCAAGACCGTCTCCGTCTGACCCCTTCATCGGAGGACCTGAGAGGGAAATACAACGCATCAACCGGCTGCTCAACGCACACAGGAACCCGAAGGGAGAGGTGAGAACTTGTAGCGTCCCTCGCGCCGCGTTCGGCTCGCTGGCCATGGCATGCGGCGCCGGACAAGAAAGAGGAAGTTGGGCTAGGCCGCCACAGCGCGAACAGCGCGAAAGAACAGCTCGAACCTCAACACTGTCGGAGCTGGTTCTTCCTCGCCTTAGCTCCGACAGATCTGGCAACCCGGCTTAGAACACGCAGCCCCATCCTCCTACATGGATTCCGCTCGCTATTCCGCCCTTCCTACCGGCGGCAATACGCCCCAGAGCGCATAAGCCTTGCAATGCTAGTTTGCCCTGAAGAAACTCTTGAGCGCAGTGCCCTTGCAGATCCGGCAGACAGGGTAATAATAACCATCAACATAATCTGCAAAGCTTCTGCATGTCGAAGAAAAATTCCGTTCCTATTGTACTTCACTTAACCCTCTTCTGCTCAATAAGACTCGGAAGAACTCTGTAAACTTCCTAATTTCTTCTACCAGCCTGACTGTATGCCACCTCCTGCTATTCTCAGTTTCCTATGGAATCCAGTAAGTTACCTCACATGACTAACCCTTATCAGCTGTCCTCATCACTTACCCTGCCCGTTACCATTTCCTCTTTATTTCTGATAGGCCATCATTGCCTCGCCCATTGTCCTTCTTACAAACGGCTTTCTTCCATATCTCAACGTTACTCACATATTCGCTTTTCCGTAGCTCGCTGCGTTGCACATGATTTCATAAATTTTCATAACCTTTCTGGTCACTGCTCCTTAGGTTGGGTATCGGTAAGGTACGATCATCATTGACTTCCGTTGTCAGGGACAGTAGTACGCTGCTCTTAATGATTTGAGAGTACCAGCACAATTGGCTTGGTCCCATTTTTATTCGCATACGTATCTCAATCCAATGCTACGAACGGATCTGTCAGTACTCTGCTTACGCAAATGTATTTGTTTAGCGCTTCCAATAGCTCTCTGCAAATCATAAACTCTTTCTTGCTTATCAGAGTGTAAGAAATTACCTAGGCTTTCTCGATAAACATTTTTAGCTCTACCATTCACGGTTTACAATTTACACCTTTAGTCATGCTTCTGAGTTTTTTTTTTGTAAGTATAGGCTGCAGTGTAAAATACGAAGGAACTACAGACGAAATAAAAATAGCAGAGAAATTCCAAAGCATGAATGTTGGATTTTCCGATGAGTTACGTGCACTGGAAAGACAGGATGGTGGAGTTGCTTTGCCTACAAGCTTTTCGAAATCGAGTGTGTTTTGGTGCTATGCACCCGAAGTTTGTTTGGGCGCAGCGGAAATGGTAAGCTCGCTTTCGTAATTCTAAGCGCTGATATCATTATTACTTACGGAGATTTAGTCTCTCGATAAATCAGAATGATAACAGTAAAACGCACAACAGTTAGATAGCTAATGTACACGTAAGCCCCTCTTAGCGTTGTTTTTATGCGCTACAGCGCTGGCAATGCTGTGTTGGAAAAGCGTTCTTATAACTAAAAATTCTATTATAAAAATTGCAGAATATTCTTAGTTGCTATAAAAGTTATGCTGTAACAAGAGGAAATTCATGCAACCGGTTTTAACCTAAATAGACATCTGCATTTTCTAGGAAAGTAAATGACAAATTGCCTTTGCAGTTCACTTTGTGAAGAATTTTCAGGAGGCAGAATTGTTGCTCCGGAGATTTCGCTGCCATTGAAAATACATTCCTCTCGCTCTTTTGTAAAATAGCTCATAGATATTCATTCTTCAAAGTTCACGAAGCCCACATCTTTCGCAGACAACATTACTAAAATTAGTACCGTATAAATAACTTAAAATACACAAACGTATTGTTCCGAAAACATTTACTTTCTTGCATTACTGAGTTATCAGTGGGAGAACTTGCCATTGAGTTGGTTGGTCCGGATACTTTTCGATTTTTTGTGTGCGAGAACAGAACAAAACTGGAAGGAAGACAAAAAAACGCCAACATGACGAAGCGCGCCTTCCTGTTGTTTACCTTCGTGTTTTGTTCAATTTTTTAGCCTCAGCTGTCAAGAATCTATCGGAACGAATATGTCATTACTAGCGAAAATATCAATATATTAGCCCTGCTGAGGACCTTAGCATATTGTTTGCGCCACCACTGCAATATGACAATTAACTAAATATTGCCCTGTATTCCATATATTTTCTCTGCGTTCAAATTACGTGAGAGCATGATTCAAAACTTGTGTGATGACTCTTCTGAATTGTGTGCCTTTATATCTAAAATCACCCTATGTTTCGCGTTGTCGGCGTTCTGCAGTGCTCCTCTGAGTACCGCACCGCACTTTTCAGAAGCCTGTCGTGGACTCTGCTTTTCCCGTATGAAGATGCTGAAGGCGGCGATTGCACCGCACGCATTACTTCTCGCCGCAATTCTAGTTTTTGTAGGAGCTGTAAGATGCTGTAACGTACCATTACATTCGAAGTAGTGATCCATTATTCCGATGCGTAACAAAATAATTCTGAAAATATTGGTCCATAGCTGGCATCGAGTTCTTAAGACTGCGATAGAAAATAATGCCAGTCTTCCAACGAGCGATTTGTGGATACATTGAGTGCTTTAGTGGTATTGCGCGATATATGAAAAAATGCGTTAAAATCAACTTAGCGTTGAAAAATGCGATTGTCCAGAATTTTTTCGTACAGCTGCGTCGTTGGAACGAACGTTTTTCTATCGCACCAACCCGAGTGTAAAACAGACGTCAGCTATTCTTACCTGTCTTCTTTATTCCTTCTGACCCAGTATGAGGTGAACTGCAGGGACATAAGGCGCCTGCCAGATGTCACATTTACCATTGCCTCCCGTGACTTCGTCCTGACGCCGAGGGAATACGTAGTACAGGTAATGATTTGGTACTTTGCAGATCTCATTCTCTCTGATAATGAGTCTGGTCGAGGAGTAAGTTCTCAGCATCGCATGTCCTTCAACGCAATGGAAATGGGACGCGTAGATATAAACAACGCCTAGTTGAACAGAGTTGCACATGGTATGCTTCTTGCAAAACAACTTGATAGACTAAGTTACGTTCATTAGATATGATTCCTGAAACTAGTGCTTGAATCCGAAAGCACTGGTCCGCACGAGAGCGCCCCTGTCATCCGGAAGCCAGCGCTATTAAGAGGTTGAGCCGCCGTGGTGCATGCATAAAAAAGGAGGTGTTAAGAAAACAATTATCTATTTGCATCCAAACTACCGCTGCCGTAAGGCTGCCCTATTTGCTTGAATAAAAAGCATACACATATCATCGTCAACATCATCATCATAATATTCATCATCATCATTACCTTGACTACCTCATTACATAACTAAAACGCTTTAATAGTTTGCTGTGCTCGCTGACTGTAATTTCATAACAACTTAAAGCATATAAAAGGTATCGCTTGTGGTCGCTTTGTTTAAAGTGCAGTGCTTTAGTATCAAGTCATTGAAAAAAAAAATAGAGAATGATGAAACAATTGCTACGCATTTGTTAAACATATAATGTCTCCGTACTCACTGGAAGTTGTAAAAAAGCCATGATTGCTTGTTGTGGGGACGGTCTGTTTATGATCTCATGCGTCAGTAAGCCAACCATGCTTGTCTAGAAACCATCGCCCCGTGCTTACAGTTTCATGCTGTATGTCAGCTCGTTGTGAGACGGATAATACTAATAACAAACACCAAACCACATAAAGAAACAGGAAGGGACACTAAAGCTCAGTCCTAAAGGTAAAGCGTGATAGCGTTAAGTCCCATCTGATGCTTAGGTGCAGTAGTTAAGCGATGCGCCACATTCCTGCGACGTTAGGTGCAGTCACCGCTGGAGCTTTTCCGGCCCAGGTTACTCTTTTGAGACAGGCACTTGCAATTAATCACTCATTTAACTGTCACCTGTCACGGTGGGTAGTTGGCTCAAAATCCGGTGGACAGGTTGTGATGACGCCACAAGGTGTTCACTTGGGTGCGACATTTAGGTGGCTTCTATGAGGATTTTTTATTCAAGGTGAACGAAGCCGGCGACGATGCCGGCTTTATTGCGACATGGTCTCCTTAAAGCTATCGCGTTAATATCGACTAATAAGACAAAGGTCATGGAACATGGAAACGTCGCTTTCTAAGAATGTGAGTGAGCAGAGTGGAGTGCTAACACTGGCGCTTCAATTTTCACGCACCAGTGAGCCGTGAACATACCTAACGTAATGGGATTTGCCACCGCAGGTTTTTCTATCTTCATGAAGTGATGCGCTCTTGATGCTTACTGCATCAATATCGAGATATATATGACAATAAGATTAAGCACTGTTATCATAGATCTCTGTTTTCTGCTGTATTCTTCGCAGAGATATCGATAAATAACATTTCTCTGTAATAAGGCAATAGAACCACGAATAATTTTATTATTATTCTGTAACATTTACAGTGCAGCTGGAACCAAATGCAGAAAATATATTCGTTAAGTGCTTTAATGGCTACTGTGTTATGAACCATGACGTCGAATTAGTGCATCTTACCCCGCAATGCGGAGAACGGGAAGATATTTGGAACGTGGGCTTCAAATTCACATCGCATACTTTTCCAGTGGTGTGTTCATCGTTATTTCGATTAGTCGCACCTTTCAACGCCATATGTTTTTCATTGCAAACTCGAATTGTGAGGCCTCAATGCTTCTCTACACTTTCACTCATTTCAAGGTTGACACACCCATTGGCAGACGTTGCTACAGTGGCTTCGCTGATGCGCCGCAGAGGGACGAGGTGACGTGGCATCTGGGCCACGCCTTCCTCCGCCACGTGTATTCCGTGCTCGAGTCGCCGGCCGGCAAGACCACTACCCTTGGAAGAGTCGGCTTCGCATACTCTCGCTGAGCACTGGGAACACGGGAGGTTCTTTACACTCCTTTCGTTGTGGATGAGTTTTTAGTCGCGCTAAATGGGCAGCGTGCGGTTTTCCTTCCCTGCTGATTAAATTTTTTTTCACTCTCAACCTCTGTCACTTATTTCGTCAGGTTTCGATTCAACTGTCATAAGTGCATAAAATAGCGGCCTTTAGCCCTCAGTTCTATAAGAAATGCAAGAAGTTGAGAGGTACGGACGTTGCGGCATCGCAAATTCAGCTTTTTTTATCACCTGAGAATATAAAGCTATCCTTGTATGTATTTCTGCATAGGCCCAAATAAAGCATGGTCTTTCAGGAAGCTGCCAATGTTTTTTCCTTCTTTTTTTGAGTGTCACTTGAAAGTGATTTGAACAGCGCTACATTTCGGGCATAGTAGCGACAAGCTTACGTATAGTAATATGATAATCTAGGTCATAGACTTCTTGATATGAAATTGAGCGTTGCTGCCTAGCAGAAGATAGTATATTTCACGATAGAACGTACCAATCACTAATGAATAAAACTTCGCATTAATGCAAGAAAGACCTGAACCACATATTGCTTCTAAGAGTAACTGAAATTTCTCAAATTGTCCTCTGAAAATTAACGTGTAGTGTGAGTCACACGTACATTTGTCGGTCGGTGCAGTGAAAACGACGGTCCGGAGAATTCAGATATCCAATCGAACTCCGAACTTTAGAGCAGACACCGATGGGCCCGCCTAAACAGCGGAGTGCGCCATTGCAATGACGCAACCTAGCCGGGCTGCATGCAGCAAGCAGGCAACCGTGCTTGCATTGCATTGTATCTATACTGCGACAAGAAATCTGTGTTCTTGATCTTAGATATCTTCAAGCCCCCGAAATCTGGACAAATGCTTGCGGTTCACACAACTGCTACGACGAGCTGCTTGGTGCTGTACACTCAAAGTGACCGCGGGAATTTGGATTGTCGGTACATACCCTATTGACTTTCTACGGCCATACGAAATAAATTATGTGTGCGCAGGAATTACTTCACGGCCAGATTTTTCAGCATGTTCAGGCAGGGCTCGTTAGGACGTTCTAGCTTTCTCAAAATTATAGCTATACAACATCCTGATGAGTTGAGCGGTGTTGACGGCCAAAACATGGCGTTATTTGGTGTCGTTACTCTGGATAAAGATGCTTTTTGTCTTCATACTGAGGCTGATAAAGAATTTAATTCCTGAAAAAAATAATTACCCATTCAGTTTTAGGAAATACTGATTTTAGGCATTGTTGAAATATTGTACTACAACTACTGGCTTCACGAAAGAAAACTTATTTCCTCGCATGCACCGAAAAAATGGTAATTATTACGCATATATAGAGAGTCATCACTGAACTAAAAAAACTGCACGGCTGACTTAAGCACCGATTCAAGGGTATGACGTGAAAGCTTTAATGAGCTAAAGTGCATGTAGATGGAAATGGTAAATCTGGACATAATGTTCATATTTACCTACGAGTTTATCGTAGAGCGAGAACCACCGGTTGCCCTGATCACTGGGATGTGCATCGTGCCATAACATCTGAGTGTCGAAAAGCCTTAAGAAACGCCAAGCAGGTTTTCTTCCAGAGTACGCTTCCGTTTTTGTTGATTGATAATGCCAAAAAATTTTGGAACATCGTTTCTGGTCCCAAGCATAAAGCAATAGCTCTGAACGATAGAAGCGGCGCAGCCATTCCTTCATCACAATGACCTCAAGTGCTAAACGACGCCTTCTAAAATACTTTTTTACAGCAATCATCTGTTTCTCTGCCCTCTTTTCAGCCTGTGAAGAATCTATTAATGGACCCAATTGTGTTTGACAGTCTTGGTATAGAAAGTCTAATTAATAATATCAAAATTTCTTCGTCTTCGGGAATCGACGACATAAATTCTGAATTTTTAAAGAATACAAGTGTTTATTCTTCCATTTACTTGTGTGCACTGTTTTCGCAATCTTTGAATTCAGGAAAGCTACCCGGGGACTGGAAGGTGGGTAAGGTGGTACCAATATTCAAGTCTGGTGATGCTCATTGTGCTCTTAATTAAAGACCCATATCATTAACAAGTGTCCCGTGTAAACTGTTTGAACATGTGATTTATTCTAATCTGGTTAAATTTCTAGAAAATCATTCGTTTTTTTTCCCTCATCAGCATAGCTTTCGTCAATCATTTTTTTGTGAAACGCAACTCACTTCCTTCACCCATGATTTATTATGCAGAAGACCCGAAACAAGAAAGCAGGGCACAGCAGTAATGTTTTTTAAAAACTTCCCTCCACTCCACCATTCCTGTCCTCTGCTTGAATCTTCGTGCTCTGGTCCTTTCCTATGAAATAATAGTTCATCTATTATGCAGTCTTATTGGGACTTATGCCACTAAATTAAGCAAGAAAAACTAGTTTTAGAGCTACTTCATGAACAATTTACTGGCAGGTGTGCTTAAGAGAAAAAGAAAGAAGACGTCGGGGTGTGCGGTGAATTCAAAAGGAAAGCATCATTCGTCTCATGGCGGCCTCCAGGTCCTAGAGAAAGGTGTAGGTGCGGAGAACGCACTCAACTAGATGTCTGAGGTTTAGTCTTGTCAAGATCTCAAGCAAAAGCAAGAAAGTAGGCTATTCCTCTCTTGCTGTCTACCTTTGTAGAACTTTTTCACAGCTTCCTGCGTTTTTTTGGCGATAATCGCAATGTTGATCATTCAATTTCGTTGCCTGATCGAAACCAGAGGAGGAAAAGAAAAAGTAGTAGTAACACCAGGCTTTTTGGTGGAGCGGCGCCAAGAGAGGCTTGTTCGCAAAGTTGTATCAAGTTTGTGGAAGGTGGTGGCCTTATATTTTTATTGCTTTCTGCTGCTCTGCGGCTGCGAAACGTGCAAGAATCAACTTTGAGGGAGCTTTCTTTATTTTGTTTCCTGGTGCCCATATTATTTCTTCAGCTCTACGCTCTTGCACGCGCTGCCAGTGATCTTAAGACGCCTCACGCGTGCTACAGCGGGCAATCATTTGTCAAGGCGATGGCCACGCCACTCATTAGTGAATTACTCGAAATAAAATGCTAGTTGGCTTGAACAAGTTATGGGTATGAGATCCGCGGCTGTATTCAACTTTATTCATAGTGCTCACGGAGAGAAAAAGTACCGATATAATCGCTGCTACGCTTAGACTATCCTACTGCAGAAATCTATAGTTGCTGACCTGTGTTTCGCTTCCGAAAGGATTCTTTGTCTAGCTCCTCCTCTCTGGACAAAGTTTTTGTGACACCTCCTTAGGCAAATGTGCTTTCAGTCCTCTTCTATGGTGAAGGTCTCGCCTGTGCCTTCCTATGGCGATCGCGTTCTCGGCGATTGGCAGCAGTACTTGTTAAATGTTGCGCTCATGTCGAGGCCAATGCAGTAAGGCAAAATTCCACAGAGAGCTAAGTTTTCAGGCGGCAAAAAAAGTGGCTGATTCATATCAAGCACCAAATCACAGAGACTTTCGCCTCGCCAGTGAGATCCCGCTGGTTGGTCTAGAAACACTAGTCATGCTCCCTCCTCGTCGACACGTGCTGCCATCTTCTACTCTCACGGCGGTTCTTGTGCAGAGAGTCGGGGAAAAGCTTCCAGTGACTCTAAGAGGGCCACGTACTGTGCGCCGCCACTGTGTACGTGTCGAAAGTCCTCCATACTACTACAGCAAGGTACTCCATACTACTCGTATTACAATCTTCTTTGGGGGACCCGAGTGTCTGTTTGTAAACGTCGTTATTGTAGGTGATAATTCAAAACCCCGCGCAGTTGGCCCAGACGAAATCAACAATATAGTGAACTGAAACTTGCATAAAAGAGGAAAATTGAAAATTTGTACCTTGTTTAAGCATGATTTATTGCTCTTATGCAGAACCTTGAAGTGCAGCTTTGAGCAGGCGGTAACTGCACGTACAAAAACCTTCGGAAGAAGAGCGGTGAAAATGTAGGTTTTCAATGTATTTCTCCAATAAAATTACAACAGAACTTGAACGTACTGTCGCTAACATTTGAAAAGAAATGAGGACGCAGACGACTGGCTGGAACGACAATAGAGTACAAGCAATCGCGGCGCGATTGTTATAGGCCCCAAAAAATCGCATTTTCTTCTGATGTTGGAGATTGTACGCTCACTCTTCTGCGACGTTTGCTCCTTAAGAGACGGTATTCGTTCAAACCCTTCAATTAGTGAAAAAATGCTTTGCTAAAAGTTCATTTAGAACACAGTGAATTATTCTCACAATAATTTTGGATTTTTTGTCTGTATGCTCAGATTGCAATACGAATGGTTTCTACCCATGCTAGGAGTTATAATTTGAACATCCTTACAAATGCATCAAAAATACATTTAAAATATACTAAATATACACTAAACACATACAATTAATACATTAAAAATATACTTAAAGTACACTAAAAATACGCAATAAATACCTTAAACATATCCTCAACATACGCCAAAAATATACAATTCATACATTAAATGTATACTAAGATATACATTGAATACATTACAATAAAATGCACTAAAATATAGAAATAATACATTGAAGTTATGTTCACTTTGGCTTAAAAAAGGTGTTCTAGTCGGATTCATCGGAAGGTACTGGTCAATGTTGTCAACAGCAGAATTAATGACTGATCTAGCTATAAGCATGAGGACATAAAGGAGGTGAGTCCGAAAGGAGGAAGGACTCCCCGCTCTACCAATGAACCGCGGGTAGGAATGAAAATGACAAGGAAAGTAAAATTAAAATATGTCGGCTTCGCAACAAATAAAAGGAATAAAAGTTGAGAAAGAATAGATACACTTCAGGTTGTGAAGGTGATCTACCATCCAGCGCCCCCAGAGCCGAAGGGAGGGCTTGGCACAAACAGCGGCATTTATTTATTTTATTTCAATTTTTTCTTTTCTTCTTCTTTGTGTTTCTCCTCTTCGCCAGGGAGATCTCCGTTTTCTTCCTCAGGTGGCTGAAGTGAAGTTTTCTAGGTTCTTGCTGGAGGTGTTGATTGTGTGTTTCTTGTAATTGAATGCATTTCTTCTCCTCCGGTGATGTTCTGCAAATGAGGACTGAGAGAAAGGCATTTGTCGAAATCCACCTTGTTAGATTTAATTTGCTTTCGCAGATGACTTTGTGGTTGAAGAATAAATTTTGAATAAATCATATGTTGATATATTGATAGGAAAGTTATGCTTATTATTGACGGGATAAAAGACTTGAGGAGGGTGACCCCGGCGAGACCGTTGCCGACCCGGACTTATGACCCAGACAGATCGCGACCCCGCAACCTACAGACTGAAGTTATTCCATCAGGGATGTGCCAATAATGCCCATGAGCAAAGGGCCTAGTCTTTAGTGTTCTAATATCCGAGGATTTCTTCAACTCCCGAAACTGAGGGGCCGGTGGCCTCACTCAGCTGACAGAGCCAGGCCGAGAAAAATAGGGGTCGTATTTGACTGATTCCAGTTCGCGATGTAGTTTTGTATAGAAACGAAACACAGTGTTTATAGTCAGTGGAAAGACAATAAATGGGTCTCAGGTTTCAATCACTTTATTTCCCCTCGGGGGAGCCGATGGAAAACGTAGACTGGGCGTGAATGCTAGCCCGCCTGTTGGACCATCTATCAAAATTGCCATTGGCTAAGCCACAGATGCCGGAATGCGATCGTGCACATTGCAGAGCCGCGACTCACCAAAACTGCTAACGAAAGCCCCAGTCCCGCTATGGCCAACCCTCAATTCCCCCCCCCCCCCCCAAGAAAAAACCTCTTTTTTTGTGAGTACGCGGCCTTCATTCTTCTGCACTCGTTTTTATTTTTATTATTTTTTTATGTCAGCATCTGTCTTTTATGCTCGGTTTCTCCAAATTATGTGCGGTCGTGGTTGCTCGAACTCCGCTCCTGTGGCGGCTAGTAGATCCTGCTGCAGCGATTGTATTGACAGATACTAACAATTCTGATGTTAAGAACGGTATGTAGGTAGGTTGGCCCGCTTAAAGTCTCTGCGCACCGAGCCTCTCGGTTGCTGAGTTTACTTCCGGGGGGCGAGTCTACGTGTTGAGTGACAGAATCGTTTGAATTCCGAAGTCGCGAGCGACTTGGAAAAAGAAATTGCCTTTTTAAATTACTTATTTACATTCACCATGTACACAATGAGACACACACAGTCCCAGAGAAAACCCGTTGTCATCAAGAAGGCTGTGACACTGCAAGGTTACGTGACGAGACCTGAACAGGAAGGATGTCGCCACAGAGAAAATGCCGACGGAAAGTGACGTCAGCAAAAAGGAACCGCTCCAACAAGCATGATGATTGGCTTGGCATGTATATACCCCCCCCCCCCCCCCACCCCCCCCGGAGAGGAAACATGTTATCTTGCCCAGTGAGGAGCTTTTTGCGCAAGGACTGTGGGCCCCCAAATTACCACACAAGTGTCGAAGCGGTGACTTTCGAATCTGCGGTCTATCTCGAACCAAACTTCTAGTCGTAAATTTTATTAGGCATCGGTCAGGAGTCGAACTGTCAACCAACAAATACATGGGTGTCTATAGGAGCTGGTCGGCCTTGCCAGTCGGGGTCCTCTTCGCTGGCATGTTCGGGACCGGAGGTGCTCATGGCGCCCTTGCCGGTATAATGTTATCACGCTTTCCACACGTAAATTAAATAAGGGGGTGATTGCCTTCATGCTAGAAGTTACCATAAACGAATGAACGACAGAAAAGGGAGAGTTTTCACTGTTTCCGAAAGCCTGATTATGAGCACTGTGTTATTCCATGGCAGCTTGAATTATGCTGCAATTATGCTGGCGCCGACTACTCATTTGTTAGAAATGAAGTATGCCTTGCACGAATTAATTTCCTATTTACGAAAGCACACTTTAGATACATTGCCAACATGCAAATGCAATTTCCCGAATCGCGATTTCCATCACCAGGTTGTTCAAGTGCAGCTTACATTGTACTGCAAACATGTTTACGCGGAGAGCCCATTCGTTAAAATTGAAGTATGCTTTGGACGAACTAATTTCGTATTTACTAAAGTACACTTTAAATACATTGCCAACATATCATTTCGGGAAACGCTATTTCGAGCACTAACTCTTCAGCGGGAGCTTCAAGTGTGCTGCAAAGTATATTTTGGACGAATTAATTTCGTATTTACAGAAGTACTCTTTAAATACATTGCCAACATGTCATTTCCCGAAACTCAATTTCGAGCACTGTCTTCAACAGCAGCTTGAAGTGTGCTGCAAATATGTTACGCGAACAGCTCATTCGTTAAAGTTGGCACGAATTAATGTCGTATTTTCGAAAGTTCACTTTCAATACTTTGCCAACATGCAGAGGCCATCTCCCGAAACGAGATTTCGGCCACTAGATTGTTCTACGGCAGCTAAAATTATGCTTCGAATATGTTTAAAAAGAGTGACCATTTTTACAATTGAAGTATACTTGAGACTATTTTTATGTTTAAGAAAGTTCACTTTTAATACATTGACAAGATACTAAAAACCGTACACATATTTTTGCATGCATTTGAAACGTGTTCGAAGCATAAAATTTTAGAAACCTTTGTCCGGCATATTTTAGTGCATTCATGTGTACAAAACATAGTTAAAATACAATATAAATATCCTGTTGTATATTTCAAAACGTATTAGCTTTCGTTAAGGGCTGAAACAAGAGAACAATATATGTGCCTTCGTGCACGTCATTTACGATGACAAGGTATAGTAGTCGATTTATCTGAAATTGTAGCATGTAATTAGGGCGATATAGTATTACGCACCCGAGCTATATCTTGTAAAGAGGCATATTTTCTAAAGCATGTGCGAGAACATTAGTGCAGGGTAGGTTTCCTATCTCGCATTTATGTGATCAAGCAGACAAAGACATCTTCCCAAGTAATGAAAAATAGAGCGCAACCAACATTGCGCAGGAGGCCCTCGTGCTGGAACACGAAACGTCAAGTTTTTCAATTTCACCTTAGCTGGTCGTCGACGTCAGTGTTTCTCCAATCTAGTTTCTCTTCACGCACGCTCCTAACGGCGTGCCGCCGAGGTACGCAGCGGAGCACCGAGACGGCTGCCAGCCTACTCTTAACCACCCTCTTCTTGGGCTTAGTGATGTTTCTAATACTAGTTTTCTCCATTTGTTCTAGCTCATTATGATACGAAAAAAATAGGTTTTACGCATGGAACACCTTCTTAGTACGAGAACAAACTGCCTTTTAAACAGATTGTGCCCGCCAAGAGCTTAATAAAAATAATATTTTGTCGAGCATATAATATTTATCAATGCTTTCTTGCTTATGAGTACACGGTAGTTTGTTACTGAGACCTTTACTATGCCACTACCATGGCATATATCTTTTTATTCTATACAATGCTTACTGGAAATCACTAGAACTTCATAATCAATAATAAATTTTATGCCGAACTGAGATTCACAATATTTCTAACTACGCCCGATGACGGTCGAAATTGCGGCTTTTGACTTTCCCTTAGCAAAGTGAGCTTTTTTTCATGAGTTTCGTTAGTCACGTTAACAAAACGCCCATTGAAAAATAACTTGGAGGGGAGCCTTCTTATTTAAATTCTCAAAGAATAGTCTACGCTGCCGGCTACGGTGTTTAGAATGACTGGATTGTGGTATTGCGATTTTCTCGCCGAAACTTAGGTCAGTACCGATTTGATTTTCCTGATACGATATGAATATGTCGTCACTTTTTGGGAAGCTCAAGTACCTACCATTGGATTGTCATGTGGGATTATAGAATTTTCGGGAGTGGGCCAAATTCAAATTTTTGGGGGTTCCACCTGCCCTAGAGGGCAAGTTGTGTGTGAAGACGTCACAAATTTGCGTGACGTTCCTCGTTCAATAAGGATGGCCTATCAGGTTAGGTTGTGATGTCATCTCAACGTCACGTGACCTCTGACGACCAATCAGTCAATTTCTCTACGGTAAAACCGGTAATTGCATGACGGCAACCTAAATTCTCTTGCATTCAAAAAGAAAACTGCTACCTGGTAGTTGGGAGCAGTTAACTAATTAACTAGTTAAAATGGGTGCCCGTATGAAGCAATTAACAATGGCTACCGTTTGCAGCTGGACACTACCGTTAGTCAGACGTCAGTTTTGTGACTATCATTCTATATGCTTTCATAGTTTTCTCCTATGAGAGTAGAAGCAGCGCAAATAAATTGGCTCATCTTTGGATCGGTGCTTGCGACAAAAGATGTTTTTTTTCACATGCGGAAGCTTTCTAAATTTCATTGTTTTTTTCATTACGTTGCCATACGAGTCTACACATTCCACTGTGACAGGCAAAACGCAAGCGCCGTTTGGGCTCTTCGTCAGCGACGCACGGCTTCAAGAGAATAACAGACGAAGTCGTGCTGATGACGCGCGAAGAGTTCGGTCGTCAGCAAAATCGATTACTCGATTTCGCCCAGTCAGTTGTCTCTTTTTCGCTCACCACTAGATGTCTGCCTACATAAACTGCGGCCAGCATAAGCATTATACGAGCACTGAAAGCCAGCACCAAAGGTGCCCATCACATTGTCACTTCGTATTGCCGCCGTCAGATTTCTGCTGTCTACTTGAGTCTTCGGCAGCGTGAGGTAGGCTGTGCCTAATCCTGCAATTTTGCAGGTTTTTTTTAATTGTGCCTATGACGTGCTTAGATGCGTAAACGCGGTTTGAGTGCACACTGGCACAAATTGCTCTGAAAAAAGTATTTGGTCAAGAGATATAGCATTTGCATCTATTTCTCGCACATGCACGGCGTTGCCTGTAAGATAGGTCATCTCCGTGATTGACATCGGGAATGCATCGTTCATTTTGTGAATTCAAGGCGAGGAGGTCTTGCGATCATCTATAACACTTTTTAGCAACATAGGAAGGTACGCTTTACATTTTTTTGCGAATGAATTTTTCTCGGGCCGGTCAGAACAACTAGGGCACATGACTAAGGTATATGATTAGAGCAGAGCATGATTTGAGATTATGACAACGGCAGTTTATGCCAAAAGCAAGGAAACAGCTCGACCACCTATTAGGGAATTTTAGTGTAGCGTATGCAGACATGCACAGAGGCATAGCGAACATTACAAAACGGCGTACTTCGCACTGCGCATGCGTCAAACGTTATTGAATATCAATGTTTAACGTTCGTGCACGTTACGTACGCTATTTTTCGAATTTAGCGTGCGTGCTCTTGCTTACACTAGGAAAACTAGCGTTGTCAAGATGATGGCACCTAGATTTCCCGCTTCGGAGAGAATTCGTTAATTTTATTGGGTTTTAAACATATTCATTGCCTTTAAATGGTACACAGGGTATTCGCGTTGCCTCGCCTCGCCAACAGCATAACAAATGAGAGATAAACTTGCCCAATTTTTGATTATGTGTAACGATTCCGTTTTTCATAGCCCTAACAAGACGCCGCCGTCTGTGGACTGCTTTGATTTGGTTTTTTACACCAAGGTAGCCTTGTTAAATGTAGCCGCTTCGGCGGCAGAAAGAAGGGCCCAAAAGAACTCAACATGACGATACCAAAATTCTTGCTCGGTTCAGTTACCTAAATAAAACTGGCACCTGGCTTGACTAAACTGGGCATGGAGCTGGCTATGTGTCACAAAATGTGTCACAAAATATGATCACATTTTAACACCAGATCGTTGGCGCCACTAGGGCCAGCGCTATCGTTGCGTTCAGGTTGGCATACGATAAACTAAAACTGCTTATGTGATTTTCTCTGCAACCTCCAGCAAATTGCTTGCGTATAGCGCCCGTAAGCGCTCATACACTATTCTAAATGTCTATATTGTGATTCAAAACAGCCGCACGGTAAGTGTGCAGCAAAGGCACTTCTCCTTTTACTGCAATGTTGAAGCAACGCGACGTATCGAACTACCTTGTGGCCCGGCCCTGTTGAACTACGTTACCACTACTACTACTACTACTACGTTACTACTTTCACAGAAAACAATACAGTGAGTGGGCAAGACACATTATTGGCGTAAGAGGACAAAAGCACCTAGTTTTTATTCGTACTAAAAATAGATTGTTTCACTTTTTTTAGAAGCTTGGCCGGATGTTGAGGAGCAAAAGATGCATTTATTACTGGGAAAAATAGGAGAAAATATAACTCCATATTCGATTCAAAATTTTTTTCGAGACGGAAAAGGACGGCGATATTAGCGTTTATTGGTGAATGGCGGCAACGGCTCAAATGTGTAGCGAGGGCCTCAGGAATCCCTGTTTGAAGATTTCTGCCTTTACCGCAGTTTTCCTGAAGAACCATCAAGTAGAGATCACACGCTAATTTTATTTGTTAATGTTCTCCGTCTTAAAAAATCTACAAGGTACGTGAAGGCAACCTGGCTGTAATCAAAACCAAGTAAACTAACAATACAAGCTGACCTATTTATGCTCTCAGTGTTGCTGATACAAGAAAAAACAAACATGCCGCAGGAACTGCACACGGAACCGACACTTAACCGGTCGAACAATTACTGCACGCGGGGCCAGCGTGTACTTAAAGGGCTGACGCTCGTTACGAAGCGCCCTGCATGGCAAGGAATCTTAAAGCTCAGGGAATCAATTGAATCTTGATAAAATGACTGAGAAAAGCGGATGAGGTGCAATCGACAGTACTGCGAGCTCGGTTCCTAGTTTGTCTGAACAATACGTACTAGCCATGTCAGTGCAGGTTAAGAACCCCAGGTAGTCGAAATTTTTTTAAGCATTTCACTACGATGTCCGTCATAGCCTGAGCCGCATTGGGACGTTTAGCCCCATAAACCAAACCTTTCCTTGCTGCTCAAAAAGCGCAGTTTTGTAAATTGTCGCTATCTCTTGGAAATACAAGGAGCAATTTAGCATCTAACAAAGCAAAAATTTCCCACTTCTTGTGCTCACCTGTGTGAGACATGATTTGTCAATATAATTTGCAACTTAATGTCGCAGCGTTTATTTGGTGATGTATTAAAGACGGAATACACAAGAGAACATCCGTAACCACATATGTACCTGCAGCGCAAAACACGAAAAAAAGCTGAATAAGCGAAATGGATGCCGCAGGCACGGCTGCTACTCGGATTACGTAACTAAGAGAGTCGCTATGTATTGTTTTCCTTATGGCTTCGTATACAGCGACTTCAGGATACAGAGGAGCGAAGCATTAGCAGTATGTAGTTGGAGCATCCATTGTACGGCTTTACTTTGTTCCGCACTTTAATTTTTCTTTAGCTTTAATACGATATTTTCCAATTTCTTTCTAGCAAGAGCGGTAAAAAATGTAGAAGGTTCAGATCTATTCGCTTTTTTAACATATGAATAAGGTTCAGAAAGGAAATGAATGAATTCAGTATGAATTCCTCCGTAGCGTAGGTGAATTCATTAATGATTTTACGACTGGCTCTTACTGTGTGTCTTCCAAAGATTGATAGTGTTAAGGAAAGATGTGTTGTCGCTGTGGTAAAACAAATTTTTACCTGAGAAATGTTTTTGGATTTGTTGATAGAGACCTGACAAAAACGAATCAAAAGGTGTAACGCAGCTAAACCAATCGCACGACAGAATGTCTTGCGGACGCAGTGTGCACACTGTGAGACGAGCATGAGGCACTGTCACTGTCAACAAAAAAAAATATGAGGCATGTAATACAATGAAAAAATATATAATGGGAGAGATATTTGCGCACTTGTGCAATATTGAGCGCAGCGCTGGCATAGGGGTTTGAACATCCGCCTCAAATGCAAGATGTGCGGGGTTTGATCCCTAGTGCAGCTAGGTGACGACCGGTGATGCAGTGGGCACAAGCTTCCCCCCGGCCTCTCAGCACCTTTTGAGACCTGCTGGGGAAATGGGTCTTCGACACCACCTTGAGTAGTCGAAAGCACCTTCTGCCGTAGCGCGCTTTGCCTCGGATGCCCTTGCACCATAAAAATGCATATTCATCTTCATGATCACATGCGCAAAATTGTGGCTTCTAGGTGAAGAAAATATTTCAAAGTTTTCTCATACTTCTCAGACGACGGACAAGGAAAGACACACAGAAATGCGCTACTATCAACTGACACATCGTTATAACACAGCGAAAAGGCCATTTTTTCACACCTGGGCCGAACTGAGATCGGCGACGCCGTTATCCCGTTCTCAGTGTAAAACACTCATCTCAAGCTTCCTCACAGAGTTCAGATACGCTGATTTCGTTTTCCAACGTTTCCTTATTGATACGTCTGCCTGCACTGCCCGCTAGCAGTCGCAGCAGATGTCCGATATATCATACACGCTAAACACCTTTAGGGAATTGTTTTTCTCAAAACCTTCAATGTAACATTAGGAGAAAATAATGCAAGAGTCGGCGCGCAATATCTATGTCCTTTATGGCGCAGTGTCCCGCCTCGTGCGTGAACCCAAACGTAATAAAATTGAGTGGCGTCATGGACAGTTGTCGCCACTGTAGGCAGAGCATGCAAGCTATCCGTAGACAAAGGGCATAAATAACGTAATCATAGCACCTGAATGAAAGTTGTGGCAGTGGGCACCACCCGGTCACATGGACCAGGTTGTGCCATGCACCTGAATATCTGTGCGTAGGAGTTGTTCCGTACCTCTTGGAAATTGTCATAGCCTTAGTACCAGCCTCGTTAATGCTGTGAATTTGGTGATAGGCTGCTGAATAATGCAAGAGGCAGGCTGTGACCCTGGCAGCCGCTGCCAGATTTCGGGGGTGGCAAAACGCGAAAACACCATTGTGTTGTGCAATGGCAGCGCACGTTTAAATATTTAAGCAGTCGAATTCGATTACGAACCGTCCCTTACGACGCCTACCCCGGACACTGCAGAGAAAACCCACTCATACTCCCGGGACCGAAAATGTAGTATGCAAACCTTTCTGAGAAACAACACGCCAGAAACCAGCGCAACTTTTCAGCCTGCTCTATTGGCGCATTGTAGAGTGCACACGAGAATACAAGTCACTGCATTTAGCCGCCTGTCACGATCCCAGCATATTAATTCGTCTCCAGTGCTTCAGCTGAAAGTTTTGCAAGGGTATTCAGCGAGACAGATAGTGCGGGGACCATCAAGGTTTTGCTGGTGCCACTAAAATCATTGCGTTTTCTCGTGCTAGGTGCGCTAGTGCACTAGTACGACTAAAATGGATATCATTTCAGGAGCAATACTATGGTTCGCCGCAAACTGGCACACCACGGCAGTGTTTCAGGGTGGTTATCGGCACAACGCACATCACGTGAGTGCCATCCCGATTTTGCGATTGCAAACCGCGTGGTGAATACCATTTAAGATTAAACAGAAAGCTGGCCATGTGTCACAGAAAGACTCAAAGAAATGCTGAGGGGAAGGAAAAATTGCCTGTATATTCCTCGAATGCCGAAAAAAAGGGCTAATAGAAAAACTATTCGGTTTTTGCACATAATCTTGCAAGCTTTTCACACAGCTTTCAAAGTATCTGTGCTGATACTCGACCCAATAACACCAGTGATGAGCAACATTATGTCGAACATTTTATTAAGAAACGCTCTTTATGACTCACGTAGAGATCAGACGATCATTTACCGTGTCATGAAATACCTCGTGATGGCAAAGAATTTATAGCAAGTTATTGTAATCAGATCAACCTGTCTGCTTCAACTCATTCACTTAGGCTTAGTAACCAGCGGTAGCCGTTGGGAAAGCAGAAACAAATTATTATGACTACAACAACATGGTAGTCTTGATACAACAATTTTCAGATAGGTAACGCTAGGAGCACTGGTTACTTAAGGATTTCTTTCTTTTTGAATAATAAAACATTTATTGTCTGGACAAACGGCGAATTACTATAGAATGCTTTCCACTGCTGACGCTTAGGGGCGGCCAAAGTCTACACTTATTGTTATTTCAACACTGACATCCCTATTTTAAATAAAGTACGTGGCCTAACTCGGACAACGTTATGAGATCGGTTAAAGCGGAGATTTTATGTTCTTATATAGACATGGTCTCATAATGCACTTGGGGGAAAGATGGATACTCTTATTATACAATACCTAATTTCAAAAGGGTCATTCAGACATCAAGGGTGGAATTTGACTTGACCTTCTCTACAGAGGCTGATTTTCCTGTTCTTTTAGCTGATTTCTGCCTAAAACGTCACCGTTGTTTAATTTCGATTACAAAACAGCACCAAACCAAATTTCTCACTTATATCGCCATCGCTTTTCGCAAATACACCCCTTCTGCGCTGTTTCAAGCATGTAATGCTTACATGTTTTGTTACCAATCTGCGTCTACGGTAATCGTAAGAACCTTTTTTTGGTGACGCTACCAACTGGAGAAGAAACTAATTTGAATTTCTGTCCCAAAATTTGACTGAAAAGCATGGTCGAAATGTGCGGTAGGATCTGTCGATCACTGCAAAGCTCTCTTCTAGTTCACAAGAAATATTTAACGTTACTAGCGCAGATAAAATAGCGACCTCCTTCTATTTACAAGGTACTCAGACGATTTTGCAGAGAGCTGGTGAGAAAAAAATTATGCGGCAGTTGCACTTATTCTTGTCAATAAAGAAGCACGTCTATTCTTTCAAAAATTACCCGCAGCCAAATAGGAACACTGCTCAGCTGTTAACACCTGTTTTAACGATGTCAACTATATTTATAATCTTTTTAGTACAACTTGAATGAAAACAGCAGAAACGATTCTGCCGTAGCAGGAGCTCATACCTCGAATCCTACCGCACACCGCTTGTTCTTCTGATGCTGCAAATATCCTTCATAGATAAAAAGGCCGAAAAGCCTAAAGTTGGGGGAATTTTAATCTGTAAGATATATTTATTCATGATGCAGGCTGAAACAAGTTTCATGGTTGAATTGTCTGGGTATTGTCTTCGAAACAGACATGCATTGCAAGGAAGAGACGCTCAGTGTACTCTCAAAATGTGCATCTGCTTTTTACTTAACGTGAAAGACTTTTGAGCGCTTTGGTCCCTCTGTCATTCTTAACATCTTTTGGACTTGTTCACAGCCAGCTTTGCGAATGTATAGAATCTTGGCGTTGCACTTAGAGGGCGTATCTAGATCTAATTCTGGACGTGCATAAAGAAGTGACAAGGATTCCTACGTGTTCAAGGTGCACTGACTTAACAAAGGGTTTTTTCAACTCACTGAGATTACTGTCCTTGAACTCTGAATGCGCTCTAAAAACTGGTGCAATAGTACAGATTGTTCTAGTGTCTAATGACCAATTTTCATTAGACCTCTTCAGACTTGCTCCAGAAGCATGAGAACTCCAGCCCATCGCAAAACTTCTGGGCGAAATGGTGCAAATTTAATTGTGCCCAAATCTGGAATGCAATTCCTAATTATTAAAAATTAAAAGTAATTTTGTACACTCATTTGAAATAATTCGTTCTTCGCCAGCCAAAAGTTTTTGTCAATTGTTCTTGTCGAATTGCTGTTATCTATTGTCTTTTACGAACCGTTGCTGTTTGTGTGAATATCACTGTACCATAGTGTGAATAAAACCCAACGCTAGTACTTTAGCTAAGGGTACAAAAAATTCTTGAGTATTTTCTCTACATGATATGCAAAATAAAGAAACACGTGCATTTTAGAGCAGTGCCGGCACACATATTTTAAAAAGTTGCCCCCCCCCCCCCCCCCTCAAATGAGCCAAAGTAAAATTTCGCTGCGCTTCGGGTAAAACACAAACCAAATTACTGAGGTAGACAATGGGACAGGAGGAGTAAGACCTGAAGCTCTGTCAGCCGTGTTAAAAGGCTGGGCCAAAAAAAAAAGGAAGGCTGCATTGTGAACACTTCAAACTCCTGTGGCAAAGTGTCTCATGATAGCATTTGTCATAATGTTTCAACTCCTTACTCTTCGCAAAAAAGACGGCAAAATTGAATCGCCTCTTATCCCGCACATACAAGGGCACTTTGAACAGCGTTGAATGGTTTTTTGGCAAAGGAAATGGGACATCCAGCGTATTATAGACGGACCCCAAAATGAAATCTAATTCGGGGAGGTACGTGGAAGCGTTTAATCTGTTTCTATTTTTCTTTTCAGGAAGCGCCTACAAGGCAATAGCAGTAGTCTCTAACCTTTTTTCCTGAACGCAGATGCTGCGCTGCTACTTGGTTCGAAACAATAGATTCGCTAAAAGCCCTCCGAAGCCTCTGTCGACGAATGTGCAGTCGCTAGCTTCTTGGAAAGCGAAATAACTGCCTTCTTCAAAGAATTTAGGTGAGAATAGGTGTAACGAGAGAGAGCGGCGAAGGATCTTTTGAGTACAAGTACTCCTCCTTTACTTTTAATCTGAGCTGGAAGGCTGTGAAGACCGTCAGATTTTACGCATAGCGCAGGCTAATGAGTTCTATAAAAGTGGGGTTGCACCCAATTCGGGAACATGAGATGATACGTACGCTTCAGTCACGCTTTCCGATTCTTACATATGTCGTAACTGTGACTGACGCGTTTTTGGTAGCACTGTAAAACGAAATTCTGACTACAATGAAATTTTATTCATTTATTTTAGCTTATCTGATAGAAAGAGCTCAAGCGGTGGTCCATGCCGAAAATTTGGCAGCCCTCTCGGACATAGTATTTTTTTCTTGCAACATTCTTTGAAGATGATCAGGCTGAGCAGTTTACTTTCTACCCCACTTCTTCACCGTCGAAGCTTCCAAAATTCTGCCTAGCTTGCATTACATGGATAGGACTCATGCAAAAATAGCCTGTCCAGTACAGACTAAACTCGAGAGTAAAGTCCAGCTGATGTCTTCAAAGCAGCTTAGAAACTCGCAATATCTCTATCATGAATTGCAATTGGTATTTATTAAAAAAGACAGAGTTTTAATGTAGTTAAATTGAGTGGGACGTGCGAAAATTTTTGTGCGCAGATGGAAGTTGAAGAAGACTACAATGTGCAATGCACAGCGCAAGATACGTTGCGGTTTACCAGGAGGCGTGATCGGCTGTAGGGATAGCGTAGTGCTCTCGTGCAGTGGCCAGCGAAGCTAACCTGTTCCCGCGCCGCGGTTTCGAGACCCAGTAGCGTGAATACTTATTCCATTAGGAAGGCTGAAGCCAACCTCAGTGTCTCACGCTGTTAGGTAGTTCTTTCGCACTAAAGTTTATGTTTTATGTTTTGCATTCCTATCATGGCCATCGTGCAGTATAGTGAATGCAGCGCAGTGCAACATCCGATCTGATAAACAAACTAGAGCTTGAGAAGCAGACTGGCAAGCTGAGAGCGAACTGCTTGTGTCTCGTCAACCCGAGAAGAGGGCGGGCTAATCGCCCAATACTAACATTGTGCCGTCATGGTCAATTTGAAGGCGACCTCTTTCCCGCATGCCGACGAAAACCAAACAAAAATATTCTAATGGCAAGACGATTTCCCATTGTGCCCCAAAAAATTGAGCCGGTGAAGGGCGAAACAATTAATAGCCGACTAATGTCACGTATCTGTTATGATAATTGGTCAAATATAAATTGGGGTGCCGTAACTTATTGTAGTAGGGTTGCACTAATGTGATGAAGTTTACCGCTCTCCCGGTGGTTGTATGAGTGATTTTATTGATTTTCTTGAAATTCTGTTGGCAGTTGTTAATGAAAATCAATACACGATTATTCTTGGTGGTGACTTTATCATTAACATGGGTTGCACCAGCAGACAGAAGCTTGAATTTCAAAATATGCTCCTGTGTACTGGCTGTGCAAATCTTATAAGCTCAACAACGCGAATCGCCCTTTACTCCGAAACCATTTTAGATCTTTTTATATCTAACTGTTATCTATCTTCCACAAAAATTTGCGTGCTCGTGTATTCTGTCAACGATCATTTACCGATATGCTGCAGCATTGATATGAATATTTCCAGAATTTCTATTCAAGTTGTGGCTACAACCTGTGAAGTTATTTCCCAGGCAGCTCTTGATGGTTTTCGCCTAGAAATTAGTAAATTATGCTGGGACAATGTCTTTCGCGAGAATGACGTGAACATTGCATATTAGGCTTTTCTGTGCTCGTTCACTTCAGTCTACAAAAAATATTTTGTTCACAAACCTTCCACACAGGAAATGGTTTTCAAAAGCCATGGATAACACGCCCGTTTCTGAGAAAAATTTAAAAGAAAGACCGTCTGTTCAAAACATTTATGCGTACCCGCGAAGAGGCAGAGCCAATTTTAAATCTTTTCGCAATTCTCTTAACAAAGAACTGAAGAAGTCAAGAGAAACACAAGATTTTCGCGGTTTTTTCTTCTTGTTCGGCGCGTTCAAACGTTAGTGAAGACGGCATTTTCTGCCTGCTGCGCAATCTAGACGTAAAGAAATCTCCGGGGCCTGATGACATCTCAAATAATTTCCTGAACAGATACGCCTTCTGGGTTTCCAAATATTTGTTCCGAATTTTCACTCTGTCGTTGCAAACTCTAACAGTCCCGGATGACTGGCTCAGGGCTAAAGTAGTTCCAATTCATAAAGGCGGTCCCAAAAATGAACTAAACAACTACAGACCGGTCTCGCTAACAAGCTCTACTTGTAAAATACTCGAACATATTATTTACAAAGCAATTAATAACCACTTAGAGGTTAACAACCTCCTCTACAGTAGGCAACATGGCTTTAGGTCGAAATTATCAACAACCACACAGTTGGCAGAGATAACGCACGATATCGCAAGCGCCCTTAATGTAAGGAGTCAGTTAGACGCCATTTTTTTAGACTTCTCTAAGGCATTTGATTTAGTTCCTCACCTAGATTTAATAACAAAACTGCAGGCTATAGGGATCGAAAACACTATCATTTCATGGGTTGAGTGCTTTTTGAAAAATCGTAAACAGTGCGTCAAACTGAAAAGTTCCGAATCTGATAATTTGGATGTCTACTCAGGTGTACCACAGGGTTGAGTCCTCGCCCCCTTATTGTTTTTAATATATATCAATGATATTTATCTATGCGTTGACCCTGAGGTACAAATTCGGCTCTTTGCGGACGACTGCGTGGTATATAAGGAAATAGACACCATTAATGATCAAATTAAACTAAATGAATCTCTATCGTCTATTCAGTCTTGGTGCACTAGGTGGGGAATGAGACTTAATGCCACCAAAACAAAGAGCATAACTTTCAGTAAAAAAAAGCCACTAGATTTTTTATACACTATAACTAATGTTCCTGTCGAGAGAACTAATAACATTAAATACCTAGGAGTGACACTATCCAGCAATCTATGCTGGGAACAGCACATTAAAAACATATATCATAAGGCCCAAGGTAAGCTGTATTTCCTTAGAAGAAGATTACGCAACGCACCTCCTAACGTGAAACTTAATGCGTATAAAACACTCGTAAGACCGACCTTAGAATACGCGGATCTTATTTGGAGCCCACACCAAAAATATTTCATAGGCAAGCTGGAACGTATTCAAAACCTAGTAGTACGCTTCATATACTCAAATTTTTCTAGACATTCTAGCGTATCTAACCTACTTCACAAAGCAGATCTTCACACCTTAGCACAGCGCAGAATAACATCAAGGCTTAAATTTCTGTACTTACTTTATTACGGTCATTTGAACATCTCAAGAGAAACATACCTCCAGGAACCATTCCGTCACTCTTCAAGAAATAACCATGAAAAAGCACTTCATCAACCCATAAGCCACATTAATGCTCATAAATATTCTTTATTCCCATCGGCTATTTTTTGCTGGAATAAACTACCACCGGCTGCTGTAAACTGCAACTCAATCGAATCATTCATAGAGCATGTTAACAGAGTTGAATCACTGTCAGTACCACCGTGATGAACCTATGTCGCCCAATTTCCATTTGTATTTTCTTTGCAATTACATGTGTTTCCTTTTCAACCCGCTAGTTTCTTCTCCTGGCTTTGACGTCATTAGTACCCTGTGCCACTATAGCGATGAAATGTTATTTTTGTTCCCTTGTACTTTACGTATTCCCTTTGTTTTATATTCCCTCCTTGTAACCACTCCTGCATGGGCCCGAGAAGGGCCTGCAGTATCTGTAAATAAAAAAAAAGTTATATTCTCTAATGGGGCGAAATGAAAAGACTAAGATTGCCACAGAAACGTTTCATGATGGACAGGTGTTGAATGTACAAAATATGGTCGATATATTCAATGGCTATTTTGTACACCGAGACTTTAGCGCTGTAACACATAGAACGTGTTCTATAACAGGACCAGAAAATCAGAACAATTTATTTTTAGAGCCAGCAGATGCAACTAAAGTAAATTATACATTTTTAAACCTTAAAAACTCCCATAGCTGCGGCTCTGATGGTGTGCAGATTAGACCGGTTAAATACGTAGTAGATATTATCGGTCAAACCCTGTCATACGTTTTTAACTTGTGTATTTCTTCCGGCATATTTCCTTACAAAATGCAAGTCGCACGTGTCATGCCTACATTCAATAAAGGCGATAGTCTGGACGTTTCAAACTATCGACCTATTTCTATTCTTCCTGTATTTTCAAAGGGTTTGGAAAAGGTTCTGTTCAAGCGAATAACTTGTTTCTGCAAAAAAAAATACAATGTTTTAACTAAAGCTGAATACCGTTTTCGAAAAAATATGTCCACTGTACTTGCTCTCATGAATCAAAACGAATACATATTATAGAAGTTTGAGGATAAACAGCTTGTTGCTGGTATCTTTGTGGACTTCACCCAAGCACTCGACTACATCAGACACTCAATTTTGTTTGATAAATTAAACCATTATGGAATCCGCGGTCTCCTCTTGAAGTTAATAAATAACTATCTTTCAAACAGGACACAGGTTTGTCTCAGTAATTGACTTCATATCTAGTGAACAACAAATCATTGCGGGCGTCCCGCTAGGGAGCATTCTCGGGCCATTAATTTTAGTTTGTATATAAATGACGTAACTCACATTTGTCCCGGCATTAAGCTAGTCATAAATGCGGATGACACAAGTATCTTTATCCCATCACCTTGTGAAACTGATTTAATAATGAAAGCGAATAGTGTGTTAAAAAATCTTGATACCTGGACGAGCAATAACGATCTGAAAATAAACACCAAAAAACAAAGGCAGTAATTTTGGTCCAAAGGTCAGACGCATTAGCTTTCGGCATGATATCACCTTTAGTAATTGTAAAATAGATGTTTTTAAATGTGTTAAGGTGTTGGGTGTTTATTTTTCAGAGAATATACAATGGGATGATCATGTAAATATTTTTTGGAGAAGCTAAGCTCGGTCGCTGGAATGCTAAATCACTACCGTTACTGCCTTCTACAATCAGTAAAACTAATAATATATAATGCTCTCTTTGTGTCCTGTCTACATTACTGCTTTTTAGTATGGGGCACCACTACCACGACAAATTTAAACAGGCTGTTAAAACTACAAAAAAGAATCTTACGCATAATTGCAAATCTAAAATATACAAAATCGTCTGCTCCTCTCTTTAAAAAGTTCAACGTGCACCGCGCACATGATTTATACTGTTATATACTGTCCCGCATGTTCTATTTTAGCGCAAACACTCGGTATCTCTCCTTTTGGACGTCGCAGGATTGACGCAAAATTATCTGCCATATCCCACCAGAAAAACAGAATACTGGAAAACTCCAAAATTTCGCACCAATTATGGTACACAAATCCTCCAGAATACTTCACCGAGGCTTCTAAATGATTACAATAGACAAGGCACTGATCTTGTGCAATTAACCCTGTCTGAGTTTAAACAGCTTTTTACAAACTGATTGTCATCATGGATGTTTCTGTTCTTCTTTTTCGCGCATACATGTATGTACTTCATAGATCCTCTTTGTATAATCTGTATATTCTCTATAATCTGTATAATCTCTGTGTATATAATCTCTCTGTATAATCGCTGTATAATCTTTCTGTTTGCGCATGCTCACATGCAAGTAGCATAAGACTTTAATCTTTTCTTCTGGATGTGTTTATGCTTTCCGTTGCCACTGTATTTGGTTGCCAGGGACCCCTCAAGCCGTCGTAGAACGGCTTCTATTTTGGCCTCCTGTGCACTCCACTGTATGAATAAAAATATGAATGAAAGAATGATTGAATGAATGAAGTGCACATCATTCTCACTGCACATAGTAAAAAATCAGCAAAGACGTGACAATCAGTCGACCAGTATGCATTGCTGTGCTAGTTTTCGGCTCCCCACAAAAACTAGCCGAGGACATGTCCAGAAGAACAGCTGTACAGAATTTACTCTGACAGGCTTTTCTCAGCTTCAGCCACAATATATTACATACTAGGTTGGTGAGTGCGTGTATTTGGCGCTACGATGGGTAGTTATAATATTAGAAATATATATGAGATTACTTTGTACCACTGAACAAAGAGAAAGTGAGCAGGAGATAAACAATCCTTCAATATGTTTTGTTTGGAGGTGGGTACACCCAGCTTGACTTGACTGAACGAATCTTCTCTCTCCCCCTAGGTACAAGATTACCGGGGTGACGCCGATGGATACCGCGGTGTTCCCTTCGACGGTATTTTCGGACTCGGCATTAATAAGAGCACAATGTTCAGCAAGCTAGCAGGGAAGAATTTTATCGCCATGCCTTGGCCTGCATTCTATTCGAGCAAAGTTTCCAGTGGATCGGGCGAGGCTCTCTTTGGGGCCAACAACGAAGGCCATTAAAGGGAGAAACTGACATTCTTCGAAGTGAGGGGAAAGTTCTGTGAGATCTTGCTTGGAGGGTGAGTTCACACTTTATGTTGCAAGGCGCTGTGGTAGGTGAAGTAGGACCTCTTCTCTCCGACAAAAAGTGCCCCTCTCTTTCTTGTTTAGGCTACAAACGGAAATCGATGAAGAGGAATTGTGTATATATGCATAGTCAGGGGATATAAGAGTATATGAAAACGAACACTCCTATTGAGCGCATAGGTCTCGCAATTGTGCGTTTTGTCTTATTGCAAGTCAATCAATCAAATAAATGTTATTTGGAGCACCGAGAAGTGCTACAGCACTCTAATATCAAATGAGTTCCACCATTACAACGGCATAAAAGTTAAATTTCATGGATAATGGATAATAAAATTCATTATTATCCAGACAACTAAGTTGGGTTTTGATGAACTGCGCGGGGGAGAGATAAGAACTCATCTCGACTGCACTGGCTTCTTTAACATCAGCTGAGCTATCCGTAAACGGCATCTTTTGTTCTGAGTATCTATAGAAATGCGGTTGTAGAGGCCCCGGCGGACCGTACTCGATTTCCAGTGTGGATACGTGGAAGTTGTTGTCGACACTCCTGCCTCGGAGTGCCTTTGCATCGGACGCACTGAAATAAGAGAGTGGTTGCTTTGAATCGCAAATAGCTGAGTTAAGCTGTACAAGTGTTTTTGCTTGTATCTTTTAGTTGAAGGGTACTCATTTCTGATTGCTTTGTTCAAGCTTCCGAAGGCGTCGTCTTCTGTTTCCCACATTCCTTAGAGTGCAGAAACATTCTGAAGTCGAGGATAAAAATGAATATTGGTATCCATATTGGTATCCTTGCTCACATTAACTAAATTAGCAAGAACTTTCTTTGCAATATTATAATTTCGCCAATGCTCCATCAGGAAGCGTCTAGCCGTGAAAAAGCCTAGCATGGTGCAACTGCCACGACACCATTTCAAAGGGGACGCACCTATCTTCCTTCTTTCCTTCTTTACTTCCTTCTGCCCATCCATCCACCCTCTTATCCATCCATCCATCCATCCATCCATCCATCCATCCATCCATCCATCCATCCATCCATCCATCCATCCATCCATCCATCCATCCATCCATCCATCCATCCATCCATCCATCCATCCATCCATCCATCCATCCATCCATCCATCCATCCATCCATCCATCCATCCATCCATCCATCCATCCATCCATCCATCCATCCATCCATCCATCCATCCATCCATCCATCCATCCATCCATCCATCCATCCATCCATCCATCCATCCATCCATCCATCCATCCATCCATCCATCCATCCATCCATCCATCCATCCATCCATCCATCCATCCATCCATCCATCCATCCATCCATCCATCCATCCATCCATCCATCCATCCATCCATCCATCCATCCATCCATCCATCCATCCATCCATCCATCCATCCATCCATCCGTCCGTCCGTCCGTCCGTCCGTCCGTCCGTCCGTCCGTCCGTCCGTCCGTCCGTCCGTCCGTCCGTCCGTTGGATGGAATGTTACGAATGACGTTACGTGGACGCAAATATAATCGATCTATTTCAAAAAACGTTTCGCGCGGCTACCTCCAAATTCTTGTTTCGGTAGGTTTTGAACGGCTTTGTCGCAATAATTATGCAATTATACACTCAACCTTCCTTTTCGAATATATTTTTTCATTCGCGGTTGTGCTATGGAGCTCGTTCTGCGTGTCACGTATTTCCGATGAACTCTATCGAACCGAGCACATGCCCTTAGTTTTTGCGCTATTTTTCTTCCGAGGTGCTGTAGCAACTCGCTCAAATATCAGTATTACTGAATTGAGCTTGAGAAAGGTCTCCACTTCCGAAGTTTATCGATCAAATGCCCCTTGCGCTGCCTGAAAGAAAGTGCAGTTCGTGCCAATGTGTGCAGCTATATATATGTCACAACTATTCGATTCAAGTACTTCTATTTTGTAATTACCAGTGAGAAAAGACGTTTTCTCTGAATGTTAAGTTGAATCCATCGCAGCATCATACGAAATGTGGGGCTACAGAACACAGTGACTTCAACTTGTTTCTGTCACCAAAATACAGATTGGTGCCGCTGATATTTACTGTTTCGTAGGTTGCACCGGCAGGCCATCGCCAAGTCACCCCTTCATTGAAGGACCAAAGGAGGAGACTCAATCCACCAACAAAAAGCTGTACGCACAAAGAAATCAGAACGAAGAGGTACGGTCTCACTGACTACAGCGCATCTCCCAAAAGCATGCTTTATGGCTCGCGCTAATAGCTAAGGAGGCTACACTAGATTAACCTTTATTTTATAAGGCTAACAGCCGCACAGGCATGAATTTCACTGGAAGGGTTTCACAGCGTGGCACGAAAGACACTCCTGCGTCTTCCTGTTCCTGTGCTCTTATATCTCTTTATATGTCATCGAAAACTTGCCCAAACCACTACCATCGGCATGAAGGCATAGTCCGTTCACATCATGACGTGAAAAGCCGACGCCAAAATAGAATTTAATACAAAAGTGCAGAGCGATTAGCGGAAAGAAAATGCTGGACATGAAAATTATGATGAAAATTTGGTCCCTCTGCTCTTTCCTATTGTTTCAAATGACAGCATGCCCCGGAGATCGCTCGCCGTCATCGGCATAGTCCCAGTGAAGGCGGGGGTTTGAAGTCCTTCAAATTTTGTTGACGCTCACCGAGTCAGTCATTTAGCGGCTAGGCGCAGGGTCATTCTGCCTCAAACATCTCATAAGTAGTGTGCGGTCCTATCGGATTCCTGCAAAAAAACATCCGGCTCTTATGAGCGATGGAAAACGGTGGATTTCACGTTACTCATTGCTACTGTGAAGCTTAGAAGAATTTAATAATCAGCAGAGTAAATTTGTATTCACATGAAGTGTTAACGAGATAGTGAAGCGGAATGCACGAAGAAGCGGCCGAAGGCAAATAAGAAAAAAATTAGTGGCAATCAATTGGAGCGATGCGCAGGAAATGCGATAGCAGTTTTCTTTTACTCGTCAATCTGCTCCAACTTTTATTGCATCAAAATTCTTAATTCATTCGAATTCTGATTCTATTCTTATTCCGAGTATTTTTATTCCTTTTCTATGCGTCACCTATCAATTCATTTATTTTCCGCTGAGTAAGCCTTAGTCACTTTCATTTCTATTTAGCCAATAGTTGGTCTGGCGTCTCTCTCCTCTCCACTCCAAGGGGTGAAGACAGAGGAGGGAGAGAAAGAGAGGCGTAGGAGACACGTCGAGGGAGGTAAATCCCGCTAACCGCAACCTGCTACGGTCGACAGGCAAATAGATTCACACCGGCGCCGCTGCTGCACAGTTTTCGTCTGTATTTCTCTCCTAATGCTATCGGGGCTTAAGGAAAATACCTTTTTGAGACACTAGTAGACATGCTTCCATTTAAGTCAGTCACACAAGCGGAGCAGTTACCGAAAGTTCATTGTGAGGCTAATCCTTCGTGTATGTAAGCGACACCACCACCGTGGGAGAAATGCGTACGTTGAATAATTAAAGAGGAAAACTGAGGGAAGTGCACGTGGGATGCATGGGATGCACGGTGACTGCACGATATAAAAATATCGTGTTTCTGTAAGCAAAATTTGCTTCTATTAGACTGCCTGCGTTTAATACAGAAGAGATTTGAAGTGAGTGATGCTTATACTTTTGCGAAGAACGGCAATACTCGTGACTGTCTGTTAGAGGTGACGATCAAAAACGTGTGCGTACATTTGGGGCCAGTGATATGTCCCAAAATCAATAGCCGAAGTTGCTTAACTCTGCTAGTATGTATTCCTCCAGGCCTAGAAAAATAAGCAGAACGGCTAAGAAATCGAAGATAAGCAACATTTTAGTGGACTCAGATTCGAGCAGGAAAGTTGGGAAGCACATTTCATCCGTTTGAAATTATGCAGAATTGGTTGACTTTTAGATTTAATAGAACTGGTTAGAATGTAATGTGACTTCCTTATTGCAATGTCCTGCGGGAATCCTAATACCCTATAACTCCCTGAAGAAAGAAATTGCCTTTCTAGTGAGATTTCATCTCGAAATGACCTGCTCTTTTCGCAGAAAAAAAGGCACGTAATTTAATTTACGGAAATGTGACATGAATGAACCTATCTTGCAGAAATTTTGATATGCAATAACCAGCTATTAGAGCTTGATGCTGCCGTTCAGATAGCGCTCCCGTTAGGCGTGACGAGAAGAGTTTCTTGGTGAAACCTTTCATATATTCACAGTAAATTTCATAGGCGATTCAATACATACACACTCATTTCTTATAGCCCATTACACACAAGGCAGGTTCGAAAAAGTGGTGGCTACGTGACCGCACTTGCAGAGCGCAAAAATGCAGCTGATATATTTACTACGTCATATGACTGGAACCATCTTCCTTCCTCAGTTGCCACAATTCCTGACCCTGTATTGTTTAAGTCTGCAGTTACTGCTTCTATTGAATAATATATTGTGTTGATCACTTGTTCTAACTTATCTATGTTGTGATAATTTTTGTTCTCTGCTGTTGTTTGTATTTTCAGTGTTATTATGTATTACTCACTCCCCTCTGTAATGCTTTGCCCTGAGGGTAAAATAAATAAATAAATAGATAGTAAAAAAGTAAGACCAGCATCCTTTATTCAAGGCGTTGTCCATCTCACTGAAGCATGCGGCATGACCTTTGTTTTTTATACATTGAAAATTTGGACAACGCGCATATCTTTTGTGCCACCTGTTGTAGTCCGCAATGTGCTCTGAATATTTCCTTATATCAATATTTCATTGACTGAAAAGAAGTATTGGTCTAATGTATTGTTTTTTTTTTCCTTCTATAGTGGGAGTTGAACTGCGAAGTTGTCCGGGATCTTCCGGACATTCCGTTTACTGTTGGAACACGAGACTTCGTGTTCAGGCCGGAGGAGCATATGGGACGGGTAAGCCCACTTGTCGAATTACGGTAATCACGATCTGTTCCGGAGCCCAGACTATCGGCTTTCAAAAGCTCTTTGTTCAAGATACTCCTTTGAAATGAGTGCCTTCATGATGCTTGTGGTTATAAATAAAATAATTAGTGTACTTTGCTATAGCATCACTGCGAAATGAATTGTAGATTTCAAGCAATTTAAATTAGAGGGCTAGTAAAACCAGGTATAACTTATTCATCTATGCATCTTGCGCATGCAGGTTAAAATATATGCTATATTATATATATATATATATATATATATATATATATATATATATATATATATATATATATATATATATATATATATATATATATGTACAGGCTACATAAACGAAGAAAGCAACACACAAATCACTAACCAGAGCACCATATGAGTAGCCAAAAAGTGTTCCCTCATAGTCGCGCCTAAAGCTCTTCAGCCAACTCCGAAGTAATTGAATCTCGGTGGTTTGTTGGCAGTTTGTCAGGCTCACAAAACTACCAAACTCAATGCATTTTGCAACTAGGGTGAGCAGCTCATCAACTGAAATTAAATCAATTTTTTATTTTTGTTTAACACATGAGTTTTTCATGTCCAACATAAGCACAGCGTGTTTGTTGGTTGTTCATGCAGTACGTTGAATCATCGAATGTGTACAAAAATTACACAAAAAATTGACATTAGGCGCAGTAGTACTTGCGTATTAGGCAAAAAATATGTATACATATTGAGTAAACAGGAATACAACTAAAAAAAGGCAACAAAAATGAACAGAGGACAGCATAATAGCTTCAAATGAATATAGTGTAATCTTCTCCCTTACGCAATCTGTCTGCGACGATGCCACGAAAACAAGGACGCTTACAGACCGCTTCAAAGATGCTAGTGGATGGTATACTTCGTATCTACAGGGTATAAAATAAAGTACTGCCTCTCAAGCTTTGTTAAAGTAATGAGAAACGAGGGAAGAACCTACAGTAAAAGATTCATATCGAGGTGTTTACTCCGAGAAACCACAGAAGCTGCCTTTCGATGTTGACTGCTTCCTGCAAGTTATATGATTTACGATAGGACATTTAAAATAAAAATAGAGTGAAGACGTGTTGTAGAAAGTGAACAGTGTAAAGCATTATTTGAGTGAGCTGCAAAACATCACTTGTTTATTATTTTGTGTATCTCGCCGGTGACGACTGAAGTTAATACCGACGTGCAACTCTCCAAAATATCTGGGAAGAAGATTTATTGCTTTGTCTCCATTCGATAACACTCCAGCCTTACTACTTTGTGCAGTTTCAATTCAGTTGTTTTGTTAGTTAACATTTGCCCAATACTTTTCAACTGAAACTTCAAGACATCCTGGGCGAGGATAAAGTGGAATAATTAGACCTGCTTGTGGCACAAATATTAAGCTGACGGAATAAATTGGAGCCTTCTTCACAAAATTGCCTTAGAATTTAGTTATGTGTTAGCGTTCTTCTTCACGGTTACATCCATATGCCTTCGATTAAGTCTTCAGCGATATGAACTGTTTACAAATCCTTATAGAAGCTGGAGAAGAAAGCGTTAACTATGATGCAAATCTTTTCATCTCAGGAGAACAAATGTTATTGATGTAAAACAATAGAATCGGCTCAGAACAATCTATTAGCAACCGTTTACCAAACCTGTATAAGAGATATCAAAATGTTGTTTTGAAGCTTAACAAGCAGTGAAACAATGTATAGAAATGCCACGTTTTTGAAGCAGGTAGTTCGGACGACATATGCTCTGCGAGAACTTATTACCAAAGTTACAAATTTCCGTTTTCCTTTGTTTGAAATCACAAAAATTCCCCCCCCCCACCTTGTTATTCAGATGGAGAAGAATGCAGGTCATGCAGAAATGCCTTTTTTATTTTACTCTTTTATCAGCCTCCTATGCAAGAACGAAACAGCTAAAGCTGACTTGAGGTACACTCCTTGATTATTCTTCTGGTGTTTCAGCAATCGCGCGGGTAGAACGTTCTTATGTTTCTATGGTTGTTTTGTGTACATAATTTTATTCTCTAGTAGTCATTCTCTTCTTACTAGTATGTATACAATGGCTTGGTGTCCTTGATCTGTACGTTGCCACCGAATTTTTTCACATGGTTCTCTCGGGACGTTTATTATTCTGTTGACTTAATCTCCATTGATCATAAAATACGTACATAGACTTTTGGATGCAAACACAAGTGCAGTTATTTGCCAAGAATTATTTTAACCACATGGCTTGTAAGTACAGGTAATTCTACTCAGCCCGCCTACCGTTGTTTTTCGTAGGATAATACAAGCGTTGATCAGGAGGCTCTAAGGGTAGATGTTAATGCACTAGTAATGCAAGTTTCACATCGTACAATGTGCTAGTCAACAATCTTTCATGCCACCTGCAAGCCCGCAACACTCAATAACTGTGAAAGCCACGATGAAAAATAATGAATTATGTAAGCCATTAAGTGAAATAAATGAACTGCACGTGAAACTCATTAAACACCTTGTAACTTTGCAAATGTTCCTCTACAGTGTCTTTCTTTTTCACTAACTTCACGAAGCTTATACTGAAATGAAAATTTTCAGCCCACAATTCTTCCTTTTCGCGCTCTTTTTTTCATGCAACAAAGTCCTATAGGCCATCGCTGCAACTGCGGTTTCATAGAGGAACCAAAACCAGGTTATGTCACCCGGTACCTCGGGCACGTGTTGATGAGGCATATCTATACAGTGGTTGAAACGGCATTAAGGGGCCAGCGGCGGCCGGCACAAACTTGGATTCGCATACGCCCACTGACAATCACCCTGCGAAGCGAAGTAGTCATCCTATTGACTGGACGTTGCAACTCTGTATTACGTTGTTTCGTCAGCCAAAAATAAATTCTCACTAAATGAAAACGCATTCCAGCCTTCCTTTACCGTCCTTGTCAATCTGATTTGGGAGCTGTGAATGACACATGCGGCAACTTCTCATCGCCGTCATACGCGCTCTCCACCTCTACTTCCATCCCACTCTCCCTCGTGCTCGGTTTTCTATGCACTTGCCATGTTGGACACCGGCCGTAAGTGGATATATGAGTGAGCGGGCGTAACGCACTGTCGCCTGAGTGACACACAGTTATAAGTCTGACCCACGGCTACACCCCTCCACCCACCCCCCAAAGCTCGTGACCCGTTATATCACCAGGCTAATTCAGTACTATTAGCACAGGTGCTCTCTAGAGCTCTCCCGGGGCGCTCCCATTCGCAAGGGGGACACACACTGGCCTGAGTTACTGAATGTTGCGACTTCTCTCAGCATTCCTCTCCAGCCCATGTTTGGCTCGAATCAGCATTACCGCAAATTTATATCTCCAGTGCATAATTTCCTTATTTACAGCACTTTTAAATCGCGCTTTAGGGTAAGATTCAGTATTTCGGGGCCTTTCATCAATATAGATGCATATCGAAGCATCATGGTACCCCGTATCATATCTTCCCTAGAGAAAAAGGAACAAAAGTATTTTGATTTATTTTTTTAGAGATACTGCGATCTAGTACAAGATCATAGCAGGGTGGGAATACATCTAATATACAGGCATACAAACATTCAAATTCATAACATTTTCAAGCATTTTCCAAGCATAATTAAAAATTCTTGGTAACAATCTCGTTATTTAGGTTACTACAATCTGTAAGAGTCCTTAAGGAAAAATAATATTTAAAACAAATATTTTTCGCGTTCAAAGGGGTTATCTTTAAACCGTGCATTCGTCTCGTGTTATAACCTGAGGAGTAAGTAAAATCGGGAAGCATTAAATTTATAATGGTCATACACCATCTTAAAAGAAATTTTAATCGTCAGAGACGATTCCACGCCGTAACGGGGGGTAGTCAACTTTGCTTCAAGAGCTCGTTGACAGATGTACTGCCGTATGAATTGTAATGAAACCTAACTACTTTATGCTGTATTCGATCAAGATTGTTAATGTTGGTTAAGGTGATGTGGTCCCAGATAATTACGGCATATTCCAGCAACAGACAGATAAGAGAACAGCATACTAAAAACCGAACGCTAGGCATGGAAGATTTTAGTGAGCGCTTCAAGAAACACAGTTCATGGAAGGAATTTGCTGTAGCGGTATCCATGTGTTTTGTCCACGAAAGGTGGCAAATTATCCAGAGGTACAAATATTTTTACACTTTAACTTCCAATTGTGATATCTTGTTAGTGCCGTACATGAATTGAAGAGGACTTTTTTTGCGTGTAATTCTCATGAGGACTGTTTTCCCGAAATTAATCTACATTTCTCATTGGTCGCACCAAGTAATGACATTTACGTCGTCATTACTAAGCCGTACGTGATCGTCAACTGAACAGAGTTCTCCGTACAATACACAATAATCTGCATGAAGCTTCACGCGGACTGAATGTCCTGCCACAATGTGCTAAAAAAATAATAAAAATAATCCCAAAATGAATCCAGGCGGACGCCAGACACAACCAGGGCATGGGTAGAAGGAGTATTGTTTAAGGTGACGAACTGGCTTCTGTTCGATAGGTGGGCTGCGATTCATGAAAGTATCTGGACGCTTTTTATATGACACCTTCATTTTTCCTTTATTTTGTTACTCGATACCGCATTGAATGCTTTTAGAAAATGGGTGAATATCGAGTCTATTTGCTCGGATTTATTATTCGACGGCGCGAAGTCGTGCACAGTCTCAACTAATTGAGTAATTGTATAAAATACGCTCCTGAAACCATGGTGGACACTTGTAAGGACATTGTGCTCCTATAAGAAACCTAAAATATGCTTATGAATTATCTGCTCTAAACTTTTGCATGATGTGGATGTCAGTGATACAGGTCGGTGATTATCTATGTGTACTTCTTGCCCGTTTTATGAAAAAGTTTGATTCCGGCCGTCCTCCAGTCGTTCGATAGAGATCCTTCGCCTAATGATCTGGTGAATATAACCCACAAATACTTCGCACACCATTCCGCATACCGCTTCGAAAAGGCATTTGTTATATTATCGGGTCCTGGCGATATTTTAACATCAAGGTTCAAGGGCGAATTAAAAACACCGCTCACCGAGATAACAACACTAGATATAGGAGGCAGCTATATAAAGAAGTTGGGAAGGATCCGATTGTCCTTATTGAGTACCGACTGAAAATATTTGTTGAAAGCTCAACAAACAACCCTTTCATCGGGTAAACATTTGTCATCAAAACTGAATGTTTTTCAGCTCATACATTGTGTTCAAAATACTGTAACTCAGAATATTTACACCAAGTATTGAAACTCTTGCAGATAGTAATTAAGGTTCCTCTCATACAGTGAAACATGCCAAGCAAGAAAGATTATTTTTAACGAAATCCACTCCGCTCTTATCTATCGATCCCTTCTTTCACTAAAACTAAGTTTATAGAAAAAAAACTGGCACCTGCTTTCTCTCGAATGTCTTCTCGCCCTGCACGTTGACATGTTTGACTTTTCAGCTCTACAGGGAATATATAAGGCCATTCTGCGTGACGTTGTCAACGGCGCTTCATCAGCACTTTCCCGTTGGAGCAGAGATATTCGATGTCATTTGTTTTCGTTTTTTCGCAATGCCGTTTGAACCGCTGTCAGCATTCCTTAATCAAAAAAGGAACGAAGTTGCAGTATACGCTCTACAAGAGGAATAAGCTTAATGAGGTAATGAAGGAACCAAGATACATGGGCACATTTCCACTAATTAAAGACAAATCTCCTTCGCTGTAGCTCTCTGTGAAAAAGCACTGAATGAACCAGCTTTGTTGACTGAGGAGTAACTTCAAATAGCACTCGGAGCTGCAATTTTTGTACGCTGACAATTATACTCACTAAGAAAAGCAGGGAGTTCTCAGATAAGTTCGAGTTCTTGTTTTCTATCTTTTTCTATCAAGTGCGCCACGATTTTCGAATTACGTTCGCTTAAATTTTCCGGCAATAGAAAGTAAAAGCGAATCCTTCTAAAAACAGTATCACTGCGTTCACAAGGTGCAATATAAAAGTTCTTGGCCGTTAATGCGATGAAATTCTGCACTTGCAGAAAATATGAGAACTAAGTGACCTCAGTAACTCCCCTCACCGCGTTCAGTGCTTATCGCACTCTCATGTGGGGGACAGAACGCATGAAATCGCTCCATGATAGGCCTTCCATGAAGCACACATGTAGAATTTTGTCCTGTTATCGTGAGACTTACGTAATTCAGCAGACGCCTTGGTAGACAGTGCAAAAATAAAAAAAGTGGAAATGCACCGTAGTCCGGTCTAAAGTTAAACCGTTTCTGCCGACCCCACAACCGTTATCGCCTCACCCCACTGAAACGTGTGCTGATAGGCTTCCTCGTAAGCTTGAACCCATGTTTCTCTTTCTTTTCTCCACGTTGCACTGGTATCATTCCAGGTTTCTCTGCGTGTTCGTATATCGAACTGCTATTTGTGAGACCTCCTACAGCCTCTGACATAAAAAATGGTCAGATGGGCATTTTACAGAAAGTGTTATTGCCCTGGTATCAAAAAAGCAAAAAAAGAGCCCATCATGACCCCTAGCTATCCATGACGCAGCGCAGAGCACCACTCAGCGTATCCGACTCACGGAGATCTTATAATGTTTGAGCTTGCCATATTTATGGTCAGCTTCACCGAGGAGACTAGCGGTAGCCTCATGTTACAGGCATACAATATTAAGGCCAACACAATGTTTGAACTTTGACGGGTGGGCACGCCTTCCTAGCCTAATGCCACTCTCGTCCGCAGCTTCCCATGAGACCACATTTCAAGCCTGCGTACGTACAACGCATTTGAATGGCGCGGGTATACGTAGACGGCGTCACAGCATCATCTGAATTTGACAATTATTTTAGAATGCGTTCACACCCATGCATGAAGCAAACCTTCTGGGAGCACGAATTATCAAATATATAAAACCTTAAACTACGAGGGATATATTAGCATGTCCTATGGTCTCTGGCGTTTTCACTACAAATGTAATCAAGAGTACACGAGTATTAATGGTTCTTCATGGTGGCTAATAGAGTGTAGAAGGAGGCCCTCTTAGCTAGAGCATCTGGAGAATTCCTATTGAGAATAGAGCTCTGCTCAGACATGAATTTATAAAAGACAGACAGCGCATCCGCCTTATTAACGGAAGAGATCGAGTCGGTATTCACTTTGCGTTTATTTCTCCACGTACTTGGAGTGGCAAGGAGCAGAATACAAGGGTCGCGTAGCGTCTGGAGTTTTCGCCAGCGGCGGCATCCTTTCAGGAGCGAAGTGGCGGCATCAAACCGACCCTGTGCATACAACTCACTTGATTCTAGCCCGACACCGCATTCGTCATCTTAACTGTACCTTTAAGTTGTCGAAGGCATCCCCGTACTGCATCGCCCTCGACAGACTTTTCTTGCAGCTCGTAGTCTTTAAGGATGCAGGCTTAATGCCTCAGTGCATCACCCCATGTAGTCCTTCTTATTTTGCCCAAAAAGTAGCGTCAGCTTCAAATCAGACATCTGTTCAAAGCACCAAAACGAGAAGGTTTTGGCTTAGGAGGACTGTCTGCTAGGTGAGCTGAGTTTCATTTCAAGGACGCGGAGACCGGTTTCTAGATGTTAACGTACCATGTCCGCACTTCTTGTCTGCAGCTTATATTTTTGTCTCCTTGTGATCGCATTTCCTTGATACCGTTCCCGTTTCGTTCGGCCATTATTGTACAATAAACGAACAAATATTACAGGATACAAAAGCGATTTTCCTCGCCGCAGTATGTTCTGTGAAGCGGCTGGAAGTAGGAGCGAATAGACATGTTGCATCGTGTGGAATGAATAACAGCTGACTTCGTGGAGATATAATGCGCAAATAATGTATTTTCCGGAATCGGAATTTATTGAACTTCTATAGTTATACTTTCAACAAGCAGTCTTAAGGATAAAAATGAAAAATGGCTGATTCCGGTAAGCTCGCATAAGCTCTGGAAATAAAATTTTCGAAATCCGCTTTGACTTCTAGAACAGGATGCCACATACAAACGACATTTCTGATCTAATTGTATTCCATGCTGTTTGTAAATTTTTATTATCATACTTGCCTATGCTTGCATTTATTACGAATGCGTTCGGTGCGTGCTGTGACTTCACCATATTCCACTACACGTAGCAATAAATCGAGAATTGTTTCGTTCGCTCGATGGATCTTTCGCTCATCGGAGAGCTGTGCAGTAGCGTCTTTTTTACCGCAATGGAACAGTTTGTCTACAACATGGGCGTATTTGAAGTACTCAGCGCTCTTCTCTAACAGACGCGCTTCGTCGGCTCATCAAAATACACAAGATTTAACAGTGGAAACCGCTCGCTCACCATCCACTGGCGAGTGCCTCGAATGGTAAGCAGAAGCAGAAACTTCGAGAATATACAGTTTAATTGGATGCACGCAATGAGGCTGAGAGAAATGAATACAGATGCGCAGAAATCTGAGCAGCTGGCCAGGCCTTAACGGCGTATGCACGCTACTTGAAATTAACGAGCTGCGTTAACAACATGGTGGCGCGCTGCTGGCCACCTCTGAAAAAATACATGTCGACGCCACAATCTTCGAAGCGACAGCCCGCATTAAATGATAGCGATCGCTTTTATAACTGAGACTATCACGATACGCACAGGTACCAGCGACGTCATTTTTTTTGCAGGTCATGTTCTCACTTATAGACCGTTAAGGCTGGCAATATGTAGTGTACCTCGTCATTAGAGCATCGACACCTTGCGAAGAAGTTGTGTTTGCTTTCACATAGCGTTCTATTTACATAGTTCTTAATTTGAAAAGAAAACCCTGTTAAGTTGTATAAACGATAATAACTTTTTATTTCCATCAGTCATGAAGGAGACTGCGGGTGAAAGGCGCTTTTGAAAAAGCAACGTGACTGAAGCCGATAGCCACTCTCACATTGCATGTAATTATAGTACTAAACGTGCAAAATTTAAGATGTACAATATAACCCACATTCATAGAAAACATTAAAACAGAGGTAAACATATATAAATGAGAGGTAATGGGGCCCAGTTTCTCGTCTAGCAAGGATTCGTGTAATTTTCGCGCATTGGTCGCGCAGAATGTGTTTTGTAAGCCAACGTAAGATATAAGGAGCAACTTTAAAGGTGTTGGGACCGTGGATGCTACTTTTTGTGTGGATTAATTGGCCCAAGCATTAACCACCTTCCACTGTTCTGTTTAATGAATGGCGTATGAGTCCGTGTTTCTATCAGGGTACGATAATTCACGAATCAAGTTCCCATTTATTTATGCCACCCGCTTTAAGGCAGCCTCACCTTCAATTCTAAAGACTTAACACACTTATGACATTTGTTTTCTATAATTTGTTTGAAGAATGAAAATTAAATGCTACATTAAACAGTGCCCTAACATTTTTCTACTAAATATATTCTTTTGAGGCTTGTATGTATTGTTGTACACGAGAATCAAATAACATAGGCAAGGAGAAAAGAGGGTGCTGTCAACAAGAAGCTTCATTTTGAAATGCAATATACCTATAGACCACGCTGCCATACAAACAAGAGAAAATAATTGGCATGAGACCGATTTATTAAGCGTGTCCTAAAGTGTACCTTACGTGAAGATGCCTCAAATTATTTTCGCAATATTTACTCTTTCTACTGTTGCGCTCACATGATGAAGTCTGTTATGACTGGAGCTGATTTGTTTAGATTTTCGCCTAAAATTTACGGCTTTTCTCTTGTTTGTATACATTTGTTGGTTCTATACTATTGAACATTCGTGAAGAGTTTTTAGAGCTGAGTTGAGGTTATTTTGAAAGGTTTTATTCTGGTGATGAAAAAATATTCTAGCATCATTAGCATACACCATGTATTTTTCATCTCTATGGACATTTACTAGGGCATCTATGTACAGAATAAAAAGAAACAGGCCAAGAATGTTACCCGGAGGAACACGCCAACGCTTTTTTTGAATATGAGCAAAAATTCTCTATTGGGACATGTTGCCAGCGATTATAAAGTTAGAATTTTGTGAGGTTAATTAAGGCAATGGCTTCAAATCCCTTACAAGGACCCTCAAATGATTTCGATAGGCACATTCTAGCGCAACAGATCTGTAGAAGTGGTCTTTGCGGGTTTTCGAATCAAATTTAAAAGCTCTGCGGGGATCCTACAAGTCAGAAATAATTTTTAGAAATCACTGTTTGCAGTAGCTCGCAACCAATTAGAGAGACACCTTGCCAAGCGCCCGTCCCCTACCCGATCACATCAGTGGGCAGACTTGGTGAGCGAAGGTCTATGTAGAGCTATCAAATTTTATTGGATTACCCACATTGATTGCGAGGAAGCATTTGACTCAATGGAAACCTCGGCAAATATGCAGGCATTGAGGAATCAGGGTGTAGAAGAGCCCTATGCAAAAATAGTTCTACATTTCTACAGCAAATGCACTGCTACCATAGTCCTCCATAAAAATCAGGGAAAAAATTGCAATAGGCAAGGGTGTCAGCAGGGATCCGCGGTTTCGCCAATGCTGTTCAGCGCTTTGTTATAGGAGGTATTTCAAGGTCTGAACTGGGAACAGTTAGGAATAAGAGTTGATGGAGATTACCTAATTATTCTGCGATTCACTGATAACATAGCATTAATGAGTCACTCAGGAGGTGAACTGCAAATCAAGATCAATGAGTTAGAGAGGCAGAGCAGAACGGTGGGTCTAAAATTAGCGTGCAGAAAACCAACAGCAGAAAACCAACAAGTGTTCAGCAGTCTAGCAAAGGAAACAGCCGTTGACAATTGTTAGCGAAGCGCTAGAAGTGGTAAAAAAATATGTCTACTTAGGGTAGGTAGTGACCGCTGATCCGGATAATGAGAGAGAAATAACTAGACGAAGAATGGCGCGGATCGCATATGGCAGGTTCTCTCCGATAATGAATGGCAGTTTACCAACAACCCTCAAGAGAAAAGTATACAACAGTTGTATCTTACCAGGAGTCGTCTACGGTTCAGAAACGTGCAGGCTAATGAAAAGAGTTCAGAACAAGTTATGGACAGCGCAGCTAGTTATGGAAAGAAAACTGATAGGTTTAACGTTAAAAGACCGAAAACGGGCAGAGTGGGTGAGGAAACCCGCGCGGGTTAATGACATACTAATCAGCAACAAGAGGAAACAATGGGCTTGACCAAGGGCATGTAATGCGAAGACAAGATAACCGCTCGTCCTTAACGGTAACGAAGTGGATTCCAAGAGAAAGTAAGCATAGCTGGGGGCGGCAGAAGGTTAGGTGCGCGGATGAAAGGCAGAAATTTGCGGGCTTACGGTAGGCGCAGCTGGCAAAGGAGAGGGTTAATTGGAGAGACATGGGAGAGTCCTTTGCCCTGCAATGGGTGTAGTCAGGCTGATGATTATGATGATGACAGCCCTAAAAAGACCATCTGAGCCGATATTTTGCACTAGAATATGCATACATAAATATTTTCAGAATCCCTTTAAGTTGTAGCATTTCAAGTAGTAATAAATCATGAATGCAATGAAATGCTTAGTGAAATCAGTATAAAGGCCAAGTACTCAATACTTGTTGTCAAAGTGCGTTAGGATGATTTATTTTTAAGTGGTGCTATTTCTGCACGTCTGCGTTTGCTGAACCTTATTGGGCTGTAGAAATAATATTATGCTTATAAAAAAAATTGGACAGTTACATATGTATTAGTTTTTCCAGCCATTTGGATAGCACAGATAATGCAGACAGGCGTCGTATTATTTTGTTCACATTGCTCCTCAACAGGAACGAACGTCAGGCAACCTGCATCTTACTGGGAAAGGTAGCGGCCGCCAGATGAAAATTAAAAATGTAGGTTAGACATAAAGAATATTGTGAACGTGCTCGACTGGCCGAACTTAAATGCCGTCACATTGACACGTGAGCTGTTTGTTAGAGAAAGGAAAATTGACTGTAGTTAGGGCTTCATAAATGGCTCAAGAAAATATGTGAAAAAGACTAGTTCAAAAAAATTCACTGTATTTATCAGCAAGAGCACTGTCTGACATTTCTTTGCCTCAAAAAAATAGCTTTTCCACATGTGGAGTTGACTTACAGTGGTTTATAACATTATTTGGCTTTTGTCAGAAAATACCAGGTTTATTCGAGCAGCTGTAAAATTCAGTTTGATAATAGAATTACGGATGCAATCTTAATTCTTTGTTTAGTCGGTTTCTAAACTATTTGAATTCCTCCGGGGTGTTTGAATCCTTCATCTTGAAAAACTTGTCATATGGCGTGTTCGCTGGTACAAGGAAAACCCTATAGCACTCGCACAGCTACCGTAGGGCCTGAGTGGAAAAGCGATAAAATAGCCATCATTAAGGGCGTGAGGCAAAAAGACGCTATCAATCCACTAATATTCACTGCATGTTTACTAGCAGAAATGAGTGAACTGGAGCAGTAAAAGGTTGGGAAAAATACTGAAGAATACCTCAGCATTCTCCCGTTTACGGACGACCTTGCTTTGCGAGGCACCTCAGGGGCCGAACAGAAATGCATTATCGAAATCCTAGAGCGGCAAAGCTGCAACGGTGTGTAAGAGTTAATGAAGAAAGAAGAAGAAGTTAGCAATTGTCTCAAAAGGAAACAACAGCGTTTGAAAACCATTGAAGCATCGCAAATGATAAGGGAATTCATCTAGATAGGGCAGTTAATGAACTCCAATCCAGACCACGAGACATTAATAATTAAAATAAGAGAAAGGCGGAGTACAGTAGGCACACGTTCATAACTGACGAATAGCAGGTTAACAATATGCCTCGAAAGCAAAAATATGCAAGATGTATCGTGTGAGTACTAACCTATGGAGCAGAACGTTGAGTCAACCCAAAAGAGTTTAACTTGATTTGAATACAGCGCCCAGAACTAAGCAAAGTAAAACGCTGGAGTACGATGCCAGAAAAGAGCAGAATCTGTCTCGGAACAAACGCGAGTGAATGTCGTTCTAGTCAAACTACAGAAGGAGAAATGGCCATTGAAAGGCATTTAAGGCGAAGGCGAGATAATCGATGGTGCGTGAAGATAATGGACTGTATTCCAAGAGTGGACTAAGGTAGCAGGAGGCGTCAAATAATAAGGTATAGGGATGAGGAAGATAAGAAGGCAGCTTCCAGATTCAGATTGCAAATATAACCGCAATTGGCGCTACGTGCACTGTGCGGCATCAATTGAAAAGTAAGCCATAGTACTTCCCGTGTTCCAGTCTAGATAAAGTCCGATTTCACACGGTCGTCTTAACACTCCGCGAGTGCACCTGTTTAGTTCAGACAAATTCAAAAGAGCTGGTAACATGGTGGCCCCTGTGGGTGTCTGAAAGTCAATTTCTGGTCAATCTGATATGCTTTGCGTGTTCTTTTTTATGCATTGGACTCCAGCGATGGTATTATTTTCTATCTGTAGCTGTCGGCTACGCACTTTCATCAAAAGAGAATTATAATAAGGTGTTCAAAAGCCCCAACCTAGGTACGAATTCGCCGCAACTTTTAAAGCTTTCTTTTGTTTTAAATCACAAAATCCCAGCTAAACGAATATGTCTTGTTATATTTCTTATGACGGCTGCGTCCTTTGAAGGCGGTAATTTCCTTTAGGATGAAAGATACTTATTGTCGCCTTCACAGCGGAATGGAAGTGGTGATAACAAATTGTTGCAAAAGCGATGTACATCAGATAATTTTTAAAATCCAAATATAAATAAAACCTCAATTTCTTTATGAGCCCGGAAAAATGTGCCTGCTCTGTTAATTCAAGTGCAAAAAAGTTTTCGCAAGATTAGTAATCCCCAATACAAAATATCATTACCACATTACCACTGTAAAATAAAAGGAATTTTCAGCAGCTGTGCTCAATAAATGGGCGCCTAGTTTTGCACCGCACAACTTGATCGCTTACAAAAATCTTGCTTCATCCTCTCTGCCTTACCTCTATACCTGTTGCCTTTCTGTCAACTAAGTAGACAATTGAATGCAGATGAGGTGCATTGAAAACCGTAGATTCATATTTACAATCAAGAGATAGCAGCGTTACTGAATACAAATTACGCCGAGAATATCAGCTCCCTTAAGATATTGTGCAACAATTCGTACAAAAGGATATAATTTTAATTACCGGAAATACTTGCCTTATTCCCCATCAAGACCGACACGACAAAAGGACCACGGTGAGGTCCTTTTTTGTACTAACATCTTATGAACAATGATATTCTGAAACTAAACAACAATAGATAGCCTTAAAAAGTGCACTACTAGTTACCTAATTTGTTACCTCATTTACCTCATTTGTAACCATCAAATTCACTTTAACACAATTTACACTCATCACAATAACAATATGTGTACCTCACTTTGGCACGTGTATACTAATGTTACTCATTTATATTTATTCATTTATACCCCCAAATGCTCAGTCCAAAAGTTGCCTAAGTATTTACTGTTTAGTCTGAGTGGTTATTTTATCGTTATAATCGAGTAAATATATATGAAAAACATATACTAGGACTCTGCGTTAATTATATTGATACGTGCCGCTGTACAAGAAGTAAAAGCGCATGAATAAGTAGTGGCAGAAGAAGTTGGTTCTCTCTCGCCCACTTCGATTTTCTAGTACCTTCTTTTAAGTTCTAATGACGAGAAGTATCGGGCATTCCGCAATCGATCGAGTGCGTCATCTATCCTGGAAGGCGGGTATACGTCCTTTTTGTCAAGTTATGAAGTTTCCTGTAGTAAACACAGAAACCAAGAGTGTCATCACTTTTTTTAACAACCACAGGTGATGACTATGGGATGGTGGACGGCTGAGTGACATCGTCTGTAAGCATTTCTGCAACCTTATTCTGAATGGCTTGTCGCTCCATCGGGGAAACACTGTGTGGACGCTGGCAGACAGGTCGCGTAGCCCCATCAGTGATGATGCATAGTTTGGCGAGTGGAGTTCGGCCGACCTTCGAGCAAGTAGCGAAACAGTCCGCAAAGTCTACAAAGAGGTTCGACAGAAGATCGTTCTGAACCGATTGCAGGGCGGATTTCTTTTGTTTGACTGAAGAGTGCGGTGTGGGCTAGCATAGTCTTGAGTGGTTCCTTCCACAGTGCACGAACCTGGCACCTCAGCAACGTCGTGGAAGAAGACAATAGCTGTGCCTTTGAAGAGGTGCTTATATGCGTTGCCAAAGTTAGTAAGGAGGACGTGGGTTCGGCCGTCGCGTAGTCGGACGAGACCTCGGGCAACTACAAGTCCCCGCTCAAGCAGCAGTGGAGTAGGCCGTCCGCCAGGCCCTCGTAGTCGTGAAATAGGTCGTTCCGCACGAGAACCAGGGCACTGCACCGCGGCGGCGCATTCTCGACAATGCGCAGAGCGTTGCTTGAAGGATCTCGGGAGTCAGTGGGCCACGGCCTCTTTGGTCGAGAACATGACACGCGTAGTCATTAAGAGCACTGTTCGTCTGCAGGAAGTCGATCCCCAGAAACAAGTCCCTGGAACAATCGGAGAGCAGGACAAATTACCCAACGTACGTGAAACCACGAATTCCAACTCTAGCCGTGCATTTGTGCAAAGGTCAAATTAGGTGGTGCGGATATGGGTCCACGTCCACGGTGTCAGAACCTTTTTAAGTTCTCCAGCAAAGGCACGGCTCATAACAAAATAATCAGCACCGGTATCGAGTAGCACGTAGTCTCAGTTCTATCAGTTTCAAACTCAGATCGGATGAAGCGTATCGGTTAATGTCACTGCCTCTGTCTTTCCAGAAATCGTCACCTCGAGGGTTTCGCGACGCGGGATCCTGCACGTCTCGACGTCAGCGGCCTTGCCTGCAGGGGTCGCTGGTGTTAGTTCTCCAGACGCGGACTGGGCGAGCGACTGACAGCAGAGCTACTCTGGAGGCCTGGGCTGGAGGCATGATAGCGGAGAGGCGGAAACGAATGGGACTCGTGCGTTCCCGAGTAGACACGGTTCTGGCGCGCCCAGAGATGCTCCGCAATCTCATCCGGTCGTCCACGGTTCTGAGGACAAGGTGCGCCGAGAAGGAAACCGCGAAGACCCGCTTGGCGGTGCGGACAGGTTCGGTAGTGATGACCGGGCTCCCCTCAGTAGTAGCAGACATGGCTACGGTCTGGTGTACGACACAAATCCGAGCTCTGGGGGCGTTATCCAGCTGTAGCAAGTGCGGTTGCATAATATGGAGCTTTGCTAATCCCGGGTGATGTCGGAGTAATACCGTAGCCAGGTGCGGTTGCTTGACTTGTGCCGATGTCGGCCACGGCAGGCGTAGGAGTAAAGGGACCGTAGCCAGCCGTGCAACGTCCAACGGATGCGTGGGTTGGTCTGCCATCGAACCTGGGCAGCGCTTCGGGGACAGGTGGTGCCTACGTAAGCTGCCGCACCTCGTCCCTGACGTCTTCGGCCAATGCTGCCAGTGGCGCAGGCGCAAACTGGGGCAGAGGGATCTGACGGAGTTCCTGCCGGACAACTGAGCGAATTAGCTCGCGCAAGCTGTCTGCACTGCCGCCGAGGCACGACGAAAAGGATTCGGGCAACATGCTGTTGATGTCCAGATTATACTGAAAGGCCCGTTGATGGAGCGTCATCTCTATGGTGGTAGCCTCCGTAAGGAATTACGTCACAGTCCGAGGTGGGCTGCGCACGAGGCCCGCGAACAGCTCTTGCTTAACCCCACGCATAAGATGGCGAAGCTTCTCCTTCGTCATCTTAGGGCCCGCGAACAGCTCTTGCTTAACCCCACGCGTAAGATGGCGAAGCTTCTCCTTCGTCATCTTGGGGTCAGCGCGCTTGAAACGACGGGCCATGTCTTCGATATACATGCGCACAATTTCGTTCGTGCGCTGAGTTCGGGAGTGCTTCTTCAGTAGTGCAGGAGTGCAGCTTCAGCCTTCTCCCAGAAGTTGGCGTTGGAGAAAGGGGCTAGGGGATTCAGGCAAAACGTCTCCCAGGTGGGAACGGTAGTCTCGAGGTTTTAAAACCACGTCCGGGCAGACTCTTCCAGAGCAAAGTATTCATTATTGACTTTCCTCTCATCGCTCCAGCCGTTGTAGCGGGCGACCCGCTCGAAGGTCTCCAGGCAATCCTCAGCGTCTTCGAGCACGTCGCCATGAAAAGATGGCCGTTTTCGCGGTGGGTTTCAAAGAATCGGCGCCAGAGGCCGAGTGTCAGTGGCCACTGCAGTTGGAGTCGACTGACTCGTCTGGATCGGTGCCGGGGGCCTGGTGTCAGTGGCCATGACAGTTGGAGTGGGCGGCCGAGGCTGCGTCGATCTATTGGGCGGGGGAAGTGGCCCAAATTCAGGCGACTCTGCGCGGATACGACGGCTTGGTCGCTAATGAACAGGTGTGAGGTCCGTAGGGATGCTATACGGAGTACGGCGATCGGGAAACGGGCACAACACTGTTCCATCAAACTGTGATGTGCAACACGAACGAGAATCTCCATAGCAGACATGGAAAACTGCGGTGGTCCCTAAGTGGTCCGAGCGCGCGAGCGAGAGAGAACCAACTTTTGCTGAATCTAATTGTTGTTGCTGATGTTGCCTCAAATACGATGGCACATACCCACGGTGGGAGATTTGCCAGGCTAATGCATGCGCTTCTACGCATCACAGTGGTACGTATCTGAAAAATTGGTGAGCAGATACTTCGGCCATTACAAAGTAGTGCACTGCATGAGTGATGTGACGCGTGCAGTTGCTCCGGCCCCAACAGCTTGCTCATCGCGCACGTCGCAGCGTACTGAAGTCGTGCACATTATTCGCATGAAGCCTTACCACGACCGGCTGCCTGACTTACCGGTGGTTCAGTGGAGCTGAGTCCTACCCTTTCGCTGACGCTTCTCTCGTAGCCGAATCCACAGTGCTGCAGAAGAGGAGAGCAGTGATACGTGGCACTGTAGCAGAAGAAGCGTGTGCATGAGTAGAGGCAGAAGTTTGTTCTCTCTCGCTCGCGCGCTCGGATCACTTAGGGGCCGCCGCTGTTTTCCGTCTCTGGTCCGGAGATTCTCCTTCGGGCCGCACGCTACAATATGCTTTCAGTAGAGTTATGTTTGAGTGTTTTTCCTCCTTCTTTATTGAGAGGGCTGAAAATGAGGTGAATAAATAAATTAACACGCTTAACTGCCCATACCTCAGCCAACTAGAAAAGGCCAGTCGAAATGAGTAACTTTGTACAGCAACTAAAGTAATAACCTCACTTTTTTGGCCTTCGGACACAGTAAAAAAGAAAAACCGCCCTCTTTTTATGTCTTCTAACGGGGTTTCCACTACTTGGGCTAATTTTGAGACAATGTAATGGTTATTCTTCACGCTTAGATTTCTGTGCCATCTCTCGTCGCCTTCACCTCTGGATGTAAGCTCTATAGCGTCCAGTGCGTACGCTCGCTCCAAGCTAACTATTGAAAAATAAACCATTACTAAGTTTTGAGCACAGTAGGCCACGAATTGCCAAGGCAAAGAGAAAAATGTCGGCAGAGACAATAAAAGCAGGCCATGCAAAGGAATCATAAAAAAATAGCTCGACTTACATGGCTTGGCACGATTTTGAATTGTTTGGCGTTCTTGGCTTATATAAGATGTGTCACATGACTAGTGACGTGTGCATGGAAAGGAATTGGTAATTGCAATGAAGGTCAGGTAAAGGTCATGTAAGGACATACATTGCCAAGACATGCCACTCTGACCATATGCGGAATTGGCGATTATTTACTTTAAATTCATAGATCCTTGGGAGAACTCAGGCTCAGTGGTGTCATGGTTAAGCAATGCGCCACTGTCCTGCGATCGCAGATGTTGACATTCGTGGGTCTTGTGAGAAAAAAGTTGCTTTCCCAAGCAACCGCTTGCGAATGATCAGTAATTGAGCTGCCTCTTGCCGTCACTGTCAGGGGCTTTGGGGACGTATTAACGTACGCCAGAAATCAGTGAACAGCGGCTTTTAGTTTTACTACAGTAAAAACTAACCTTTTGCAAGCTACGATAAAGCTATACCCTGCCTAATATGCTACATCGTGGAAGGCAGCGTTAAATTGTTTTAGTTCTCTTGTGCGTATTTGCTTTTCGGCTCGCAGCTGCAAGACATCGGAGGCGTAAAGTCGTTCCTCTGCACAGTGCCTCGTGTCGCACCGCACATATACAGAGTTGACTTGGCGCTGACGCCACGCTTAGTGGTTTCAGTCGCCCAGATTACGTGCTGCCAGCCTGGCGGCTGTTGTCGCTAGCGCTCCGTTCTTGGAGTGCCGAGGAGACTCCAAGGGTTCAAGGGCATTGAGAAGATGGCGAGCGGGTTACTCTCTCGTGGTGCATTCGCGGCTGTGCAGATACTGCGCGCTCTTTCCGGAGCAGGTACGGTGGGCGTGCCTGACATTTTTGCGCATGCGTATTCGCGCTGTGTGCGCAATGTCACCTAGTGAACCGGTGCAAAATCGAGGCTTACTACCGCTGTCACTAAGTAATGAATAAATGAATTACTGCTAGCCAAGGAAACAGATAGACCTGACCAGTATATACATCCATAATGTTCGCAGATTGCTAGGTATGCATCCGACAGATTGTGCACGATGAATTTCGCAATAGTTGTAGCATCATTATTATATTGCTGGGCTTTGTCTCGGTGAGGCGTTGGGTAGTTTCATGTTGACTGCGTCAGAACTGTCCGCCCATTGCGTCTGCAATCACGTGCCCCCCAATTACTTCACGCTGGAAACAGGTGACGACGAAGATATATAAAGGAAGGAGAGCAGCAAAGACGAAGATCTGTTCAACTTAGCGCTCCTGGTTAAAATCTTTGCGGGCGAGCAGAGTAGGTTGTCCTGTGGTAGTATGTACAACTCGCTGCTCCCATGAAGAACATCGAGAGTACAGAACTGTAGGTGCCCATGAGCGCTTAATTTGACGCCTGGAACACTCCGATGTCGAGTGTGAGTCACATTGGCATTACCGATGACAATTATATCTATGAATGCTGTCCATTGAAATATCCTCGAGACACCAGCATACGCCAGCTGCACGCACCCTGCGAAGAAGGCACCGGCTCAGATGCTGAATAAATTGCCATGATGTACATTATTTGTACTGTCGCAGAGTAAGAATAAACTGTTTGGTTTTGCAAGCTCCGTCCGTCAATCACTCTGGTTTTACTAGACCTTGCACTCCTTCCCGAGTGCGGTCATTCAGTCTAGTTTAGCCACACGTAAGTGAAATATGAGCCTCGATGGTCGCATACGGGTGCCTGAGCATCGATGCACATTAACTGTTCCGGATTTGAGTGTTCTATTTGTGGCACTCTCAAAGACGACAATAATTTCAATGCTAGCTGGGGTCTTGAGTGCATCGATCAGGAATAACGTTTTAGTGAGAAGGGTTAAGCTTGCAGCCAGTAATAGAATTAGCATCAAGATGACAATCATTATTGCACATAATGTAGACTTGTTTACGCATTTCGAGCTCATTAAAAAGGCAGTTTTCTGGATGCAGGTTTGTATCTATCATCGTCTTAACAACAAAATGAGGTGGCGAGAAAATGCTTATAAAACTGCAAAATTTTATCTCTTATGATTAGATTAATTAAATGAAAACCCTATTTCTGTGTTTGCCCTAGGTGAAGTGCACCTTTTCTTTTTTTGAGGACTGAAATATTTACGAATAGTGTTCATTTCTAATTTAAAATAAAATATACTTCTTAAAAGTGTTATATCTATGGCTTTGATGAAAGTATTTTCTCAAAAGATCATTTAAACTAACAGCGCCTTAAACTTGTTAGCATACAGATGGAGCGTTTTATCTGTCCTGAACCGCGCTAGTCATTTTCCCCTGCAGCTATTTAACAAACCCATAAATTCTGAGGGAGTGCACCGGAATTCCCGTAGTTGTCTATTTACTATTAAAGCCTAACAGAGCAGCGAAGACGCCGAAAATATGACCTTTTCAATCCGAAGCAAACGTGCCTACTTTTATATTCTGAAGAAATTTATAAAACGCGAGTTAAAAATAGACGTTCGATACGAATACGTAGTTCCCACGCAAACGACCGTACATTCTTTGCCTATGCTGGCATTGCACCTTTATATTTAAGGTTGTTTACTTAAGGGATTAAACAGAAACGGAACGTTTTTAAGAAGTGCCCTTTTAGATGGTTATCATTTATTAGCCCCCCCCCCCCCCCCCCCCCCCCCCATCACTTAGTGGCGAGCATCTATGGAACTCAGAATAGTATTACCTGCCTCTCACTTAGCCACTTTCGTGTTTGGTTCCTTATTCTTTGGTATTTTTTGAATTCCGCTCAGTTTTTGCACTCACATTAAGCGCTCGTTCCAGCATTAACCAGTAGTGCGCACTCTTTGATTCTACTGGCGTTGCCTAGTTAACCTCCCTGCCTTTCTGTTACTCTTTCTCTCTCTCTCTTGATACCACTGCCGCTGCCACGTGGCCACATCGCTGTCCCTACAAAACAATCACTCATGGCTACTCAAATCCTTTCTTTCAAATAAGTAAAAATTTATTTTGGTAGAAATATAATGCTCAAATCTTTGCTTCCGCGTGTACAATAAAATTATGGAGCATTTTGTTCGCACCATTTCTGTTTTTGAGCTTGAAATATTCCGTCTTTTCACTATGTTCAGCTTCCTTCACATGTTTTGTGTACCGCTCAATTTAAATTGTACAAAATGAAGCACTTCGTCCCCAATGATATTGTATTTCGGAAAAAACAAACAGTAAAGTTTCGAGCACTGAAGTGTATAAGGAGAGGCTGCAAGACAAAGAGGACAATTTCTCTGCAAACGATGAGAAAGTGGCATTCGAAACAAATCACCGATGTAAGCTGATTCTAGGCGCGCAAAGGTACAGGTTCAAGGCGCTACGCCATTCGCAAGTAGACGTGTCAGATTTTAGTTGTTTTGCTTCCCATAGGTGCAATTGGTTTCCGGCTTGTCGGTGACACATGCTTGACGACTGAAGTACTATAGTGCGTCACTTCTGTGCCTCGTGCCCCGCACACACGCAAACACGGCGAATTGGCGCTGACGCGACGCAGCGTAAGGTGGTCTCAATAACCAAGATAACAAGATGCCAGACTGGCGCCGTCTAGTTCGGCCTGCGGCATCGATAGCGTGTACGTTCTAACACAGCCGAAGAGACTGGACGTGTTGAGCGGCGGAGTCGCAATGGCGGGCACTTCACGTATTCGTTTCGTATTTGCAGCTGGACTTCTACTCTGGGCTATAAGCCAGACCAGGTACTGTATGCCCGCCTCACATTTTTTACCCACGCACTTTGTCATACTGCCTGCGAGGTGAAATACTAAATACCAACGTGATCGAGGCTCCACACTGCAGTTCCTCCTTAACGGTAAAAGGCAATCAGCAAGCATAATTAAGTTTAATGCTCTTGTGAGCGGTGAAACCACACCACAGATCTGTAATGCATGCCTAAATGTTGCTTTTTCTAAACTTCATACGGGCTAATGATCAGTTATTTTTTCTATTTATGCGTCTTCCGACTTCGGCGTCAAACAGTGACTCAGGCTAGTAAGCGTGAGTCTAGTAAGCCTAACCATCCCTTTGGCTGTGCGTTTCTTACTGCTTGCGTAGTGTGCGTGCTGTGTCGATTTAATGAAGGGAAAATTTATTTTTTGCACGCAACAAACTGCACGACTAAGTTAATGAACGATCGAAACCGCATTCCTGAGCACAAAGTAAGAGGCGCAGATGGGTTCTCATATTTAATGATTGAGCTGCGGACAAAATATTTGCTGGATTGAGGTGAATACACCACTCCAAATAAATAGCAGAAAATCTCAAAACCAAAAGAAGAACGGTTATAGAATGGCTGCTGGAACGTATTGAGCTGTAAAGCTTCAGACAAATGCGTCATGTTTTGTGCGCTGCAAAGCTGAATCTTGCAGTTAGAGATATTACATCAAGTGCACTGCATAGAAGCTGAATGATAGCTGCCGAATTATATACTTACCGGTTCTAATCACTGCTGGAAGCTTCGGTTGTGCCAATAAGAACTTAGGCCTGTAAACGAGCCGCTTGCTTTTTCCAGGAGAAATCATATTAACCATGAATATGATAATGGCATTACATGGAATCAGCTCTGTTAATGGAGCCATTAGGCCCTTCTTCAGCAGTGAAATGATGCTTTTGCTATCTGCATACTTCTTTTGAATAGGAGAAGAAGCGTGGCAGTGCTCAAATGGTATGCGTATTTTTCACTTTGCTGGGATGACAAAAATTGGCGGAGGTTTAGCTATGGTTAAACCTGGAGTGACGCGATAGCTACAGCTGGCCGAGTGGAACTTGGTAACGTGACCAACCACGTCACGAACCACGTGATCAGTCAGGGCGCCGCGCCGCCGGGAGCTGCTCCGCAACACGTGACCAACCACGGGACAGCGTTGCGGCGCCACAGGGTGGCGCGCCGCCACGCTGAAGGCCAAAAATGCTACCGTAATGTAGCTATCGCTACAAAAAGTTAAATCTTACCACTGTTCAGACTTCATCACTGTGGTCTTTTTAATACGAAGCAGCTGCTTCAGAGAAGTAAACTAAGCGTCTCGCACAGTTACTGACATGAACTTTGCGCTGTTGCGTGTGTCTCTTGATACTTCATATTAAGGGATTATGAAGATGGCACAAAAGATAACATGGGCAGAGAAGGCGCAAAAGATGATGGCAACAGCTTCACATACAGCCAAGCTTTATTCGCGCATGGTAACCCTTTTATAATCAAAAAGACACCGGCCTTGTTTACATGTAGAATTCTTTACTTTAGGAGTCAACTAGCAGGAATTAAAGTATTTGCTTGACCATACTTCATTTGCTTACCCGTTCAGCTGCCCGAAATACTCCCATTCTTAGTTTTGTATCACAAAGATATTTGGCATTGCCAGCACTTGGTTCTGTTTCCTTCTTGATTATTTTAGATGCTCGAGTCTTCAAGAGAAGCGTTTCGTGTCAGGTTTGAACGCAACAGCTCGATTAACAACATTCTCTGTACCGCTCAAGAACCACAACAACGTGAGTAAGGTCCAGTGTTTTGTCAATTATGCTGTCCTTAACGCCGGAATAGAGGAGATTAAAAATATTTTCGTGTTAATTTTTCAATCCTAGCTATTGCTAATTTTGCGCTTTTATTTAAGGTTCCACAAATCATAGCGTTGACGTGTAGAAAGGCGTTGACAAGACGGTGCTTCGCATGTTATTTGCCAGAAGAGAGTAAATACGGAAAAGCTCTTCCATGGCGCCACACGATGAACACTTGGAGTGGAGTGTGCCTTCAAAAACTACTGAGGATCAAATTTTAGAAAGCAACGGCAAGTAATTGGCAGTAATTCCTGTTTCCTTCTGTAGCCGCACACGTGTCAAGTATCGTGCAGGAATTAAATGCCTCCGCAATTGTAGCGACGTCAGCTTAGTGTTGATATTATTAACGGTTTAGAAGAGGGGCAGCGCTTCTTCATGGTGGCGTTGTGTAAGGAGGGCATCGAATTTTGCTTCCTCGTCATTCGGCACTGAAAGCCGAAGATTTATTAACAACCACTTTTCATCTTTGGCCAAGTCTTGTAATATATCCTTCAAAGTAAAGTACATGCTCAAGCTGAGAGTATGGCGGAGAAAATATTGAACCAAACTTTTCTTGAGAAATGCTGCAGCCCTTGAAATGTGGACGACGACGAGAGGCAGAAAACACCAGCGCTAGCGGTAAAAACTGCTGAATTGTTTTTTAGCACGGCAGAGATTTAAAAAAAAACGAAGAAAGCTGATTTGTACACAGCAAGTCAAAATTTATTGGATCATTTATGCAGTATCTACATTACCAACAAAATTCAGTTATATTTTTTACAACGTTATATAAGACACTCTGGTACTGTCGTCGTTCATTTATTCCATTTTCTAAGCTTATGTTTCGTTATATGTGAGCTCACGCTTCTGGTTGTGACATTACATGTAAAGAAAGCAGAAATTCTGCCTTATAGGTCTAATTCATATTTCATCAAGAGATAGCACCTTGCCCAAACTGCTGAGTGGAACACAAGTCCCCGTTCGTTTACTTCGAATGGTTTGTGTGGCCACACATAACAACCGGACAAAATGCACGCTTGCTTGTTCTAGATTCAATACTACGGCCTGCTCAGAGTCGGCACTCCATGGCAACCATTCAAGGTCGTTTTTGACACGGCTGCTTTGACATGGGTGCCCTCTATTGAATGCAAAGAGACCAGCGAAGCTTGCCGTAAGTAGTTGTTTTCATATATCTACAATTCAGAGGTCGTCATGTGATGATGACTGAGTCGCAGCAGCACACCCTGTTACGAGTTCTTGTAGCAGAATGTGTAAGTGGTAAGTCAAGTGTTGTCAACAAAGGAAAAAACCTTACCGCTATGTTGTGTGAAATTGGATGAACAACATTATAACACAATAAAATAGAGAATTCTAGCAACTTGGTTATGAAATTTTGTGACGTGAGAAAATATTCACAAAGTACATTGCACGTGCAGCTAAGCGAGGAGCCTTGATTGGCTTATTAGGCTGCGCAACTGAGAAAAAAATTTCTTCATGAAGTGAAGAACTTGAATAATAATAAAAAAAGCAAACAGCTACACATTTCAATACTAGCCGTGGAAGTGACTGTTATATGAAAGCACACCTTCCACAAAGCACTTAAGCCTAACTGCATTACGCGACGAAAGATGGAAGAGGTAGAAGCAAAGGGAGACGGGACACGAAAGCGCGTGGCATCCGTGCTTTGTGAAGCAGAGCCACCGAAAGACTATGATAATTTTTAGCAGAGGGCACATGCCCAATAAGCACCGTTCGCTGCTATTTCCATGCATGCGCCTGGTGCCACCAAATCTCGCCGGATAACCGCGGCAGTGCTACATGAAGCACGGAAGCCACGTGCTCTCGTGTTCCCAGTCATACTGCTTCTGCCTGTACATCGTTAAATGGGGAAGGTACTCCCGGGTGGCTCAAACAAATGGAACTTCCCGTAGACGCGGCCGATTTGGCCTGGGTCCACTTGGTTACCATTATCACAGAGTGTATACATTCCAGAAGGCGCGCTCGCTACTCTCTGCCAATGGCCCCTTTAGATCCGTCCACCCATGATAAGTGCCGCTGGGAAGAGGTGCATAGAAGTGTCTCTCAAGACTCAACTATATAATAGCTGCACCTGGTCAGTGCTCGAGTATCAAATATAAACATGGAGGATAACGAAATCTCTTGAAATTAAATTCAGTGAATTGAACAGAACCCGTCCCGGTCGCTCAGTGGTGAGGCCGCTCGACTACTGAGCCGGGGTAACCTTTTTCTAAGCCGACCACGCCGGCCGCGTTTTGATGGAGGCGAAACGAAAAGGCTCCCGTATAATGTGCGATGTTAGTGCACGTTCAAGATCACCAGGTGGTCGAAATTATTTCGGAGCTCTCCACTGCGGCACCTCTTTCTTCCTTTCTTCGTTCACTACTCCTTTCTCCCTTCCCTTACGGAGCGGTTCGGGTGTCCACCGAGATGTGAAACAGTTACTGCACCATTTCCTTTCCTCGAAACCAATTTCATTTCAAACGAACAGGGAAACATTAAGCGACAGGAAGAGAAAAGAGAGGTTCAAGGAGCAAACGCGAGTAAAATATATTGTGGCTGAAAAAAAAGAAGAAAACTACATAGGTAGGGAATGCAAAGCTCCGGGAAGACATCCAGGGTTTATTGGGGTAATGGAATGGATTACACAAGAAAGCACAAAAAGGGTCTGAGGGTGGCTGAGAGTTAGGCGGACGGATAAAGTTGGGAAGTTTGCAGCGATAGGGACGATTCCCGCGAGCGCAGGACAGGGTCAAACGCAAAGCAGTGGTATATGTATTTGAACCGCAGCTAAGTTAATTGGGCTGGAGGAAGATGACGGGAACGATGCGGTGACATAGGCTATGCGTCGTAGTTAGTCCATGGAGATGCGAATTCTCAGTTGCTGCATGGGACAGGGGCGGCGGTGCCGTTGACTCGGGACAAATTTTCTGACGCTGAGTTGTAATGATGATCATTAAGAAATATAGATCCGTAAGCAGGCCACACGTGCATTACGTCCTTCTGCATCACATGGGAAATAAGCACTCACTATTCATAGCAGTTTTGAAGCAGCACAATATGCTGCATGATTCAGTAGAGCGGAGAGCTGAGAGAAGTGGTACATATTTGGAACAATAACACCAAGGGAAAACATGCAGACATAGTAGAGACAAGAACAACGGTACATTATCAGCTAACCTTATTCTAGTACAGATCACACATATACCCTGCAGGAATAAAACCAGGCATGTGTACAAATAAGAATTCCCGTGGAAAAGGCAAAAACCCCAACAGTAAAGGAAAGACTCCCGTTATACTGTGGTTTCGTCATTTTGCTATAAGTGCTTTAAATATCTTAACAATATATACATTTTTTTTCAATATGTTAAATGAAGCGTTATTAACACATGTATCTGCTTTCTGATGTCACAGATCTCCCCGGAGAACGCTCGGACCGAAAGAATGGACTAGGTGACGGGTGTACCCACGCAAACGCACATTTAATACACCCTACATGACACAAACACTAGCACACAAAACTAAGAAACCAACATCAAACACAGAGACTACAAATACACACAACCCGGGCAAACTGCTACCAGCGTCTACTACTAGCATTCTACTATTAGCGTTAGGCGTTCGTGCGCACGGTTGGTTCGATGCGGCTGCGGCGTTGTATGGGTCCAGTAGTCGGCGTCGAGATTGGCATTCGACGAGCTCAGGCTGGCGTCGCTGGCGGCGTCTTTGGCGGCGTCGTACAAGCTCCTGGACCCAGCGCCCGTGGAGATGATGCCGCTGATGTTGGCGTTGGGGGCACCACCCGAAAGGGTGGCAACAGCGCTGGAGACACCCCTGGCCGCAGCAAGTGGTACCGTCCTCCGTTGACTCCAGCGAACGGGCCCAGGAACGGCAGGAAAATCCACAATGCGAAGCCGTAGAACGCGACCTCACCGGAGCAGTAGCTGGCGTCGCTCTCTTCCAGCCGAAGCGTCCCTGACCCGCCGCAGCCTCCATTCTCTGTTCTTTCCCCCGTGCCTCGCTCTCCCTCGAGCTTTTCTAGCCTTGGCGTTAGTCCACGTAATCATTGTCGCCGTCTTCTCCTTCTTCTCTTCTGCACCAATCATCTCTTCCCTCCTCCCTGAATACTTCTTCTTCATCTTCTTTAGTCTTCGGTTAATCAACGTAATCCTTATCGCACTCCTCTTCATCTTCTTGAAACCTCTTTCTTTCATGCTTTTATTTCAGACTACCTATTATAAGTGACAATGGTATGCCTGCAAAACTTCATTCGGGCTCCTAATTTTTACACGCCCAAGAATGGTACTGTTTTTTAGTAGCGGTATGCACTTGTCCTTCCTGAAGTGCTTAGGAGAATTGAAGCTTTCACTCGGAGATAGAAATCTTTCATCCTCTCGGAACCGGGCATTAGTACAGCAGCCCGTTCGTGGGATATTCAGCCGCCCGCACACTTAACACGAATGACGGACAACGCTGCCAGAGACACGATCATGTTCTCAATGTGTGCGGTGACTGATAGTCGTTGCGCTTTTCGATTTGTCTGGTTATTCGCTGTACCGGATTGTCGCGTAGACAACGTCCACGGGAAGAGGGCGTTTTCCCGAGTTCGCTAGCGGTTGCGTCGCAGCGCGCGGACTGAAGTTTTCTCAACGCGAGAACTCCATATTGCGCGTGAAGTGGTCTGCACTTAAACAAAGTCAATTGAGAGTGAAGCGTCATCTTGTGCGTCTCTACAGTGTCTGCGTCCTTTCTAGTTCTTTAATAGTTCCAAATACGCTGCAATTGTTTCATTTCGTGGTGAAAAATGTAAGAACCAGGAGTTTGATTAGCTAAAGAGAGCCTGTATTTTGAAGAAGCGTTTCAGTGAAGTTTGGCCTGTGTTGCGTATTGGTTTTGTATTTGTTCAATCAAGGCGGTGGATTTCATACACGGTTTGGTGAATTGACATTTTTAACTTGAGTAAAAAAATGAACTTACGCGACCCATTCACAGTTGGGATGCGGGTGATAAATCTTTTGATGACCTAAAATACGTTCTTAATAACAGATGTGAGAGTCGCACAGTGTTTGCCTCTTCATTTACCTTAAAAAAAATAAACATTAACTGGGACCACTCTTCACATCATAATTTGTCTAGAATATGGTAACGTTATTTCTTTACGTAGGAACACGTGCCACGTATGACCCGAGCCAGTCTTCGAGCTTCACAACTATATATTACGCCGTCGAAACCATGTTCGGAGAGAGCACCCTCTACGGCTACATGGGTGGCGACAGGCAGCAGCTAGGAGATGGTCCAATCACAGAGGAATTTCTCATCTGCCATGTACGTTCTGAACCGAGCATAAAACGAAGAATCTTGAGCGCATTCTGTTTGCAAGTGTGTGGATGTTATATTGAAAACAAATGTGGTAGTAATGTTACACTGTGTACATTCTGCTGCTTTGCATGTTAAAAGGAGCGATAAATTTTTGTATCAAAGTATCACATCGCACCTCGTGTCTGACAGAATTGGCGCTAAGGCGTTTGGTACGGCTTACCTACATTGTGCGAATTACGGCCTCTAAACAACCAAAAGGTAGATCCATGCTAATGTCTAGCCCTTCGAAGCTCTAGCTTGGAAGACAGCGAAGTGTAAAAGCTACGCGACATTCCGCCAACTACTGCAAGTAGTGCAAACGGTTCCTCGCGACTGGCAAACACGTCATGCATGTTTCTAGGGCTGCTGCCTAGAGAAGGCAGCTGGATTAAATTATTCCGGAGCCCTCCACTACGGCACCTCTTCCTTCCTTTCTTCTTTCACTCCCTCATTTATCCCTTCCCTTACGGTGCGGTTCAGGGGTCACGCGATATATGATACAGATACTGCGCCATTTCCTTTCCCCAAAAAACAATTATTAATATTATTAAAGTAAGTACAAAAAACGTTATTCCCAACTAGACGGTAGACGTCAGTAAATGAAGCTTAAACTAGCCCTTAACCAGGGCGAGATAAATGTACCAAAATCTGATGGCCAATACAGAAAATTTACCTCGCGCATGATTAATAATAATAATTGTTTTTTTGTGGAAAGGAAATGGCGCAGTATCTGTCTCATATATCGTTGGACACCTGAACCGCGCCGTAAGGGAAGGCATAAAGGGGGCAGTGAAAGAAAGGAAGAATGAGGTGCCGTAGTGGAGGGCTCCGGAATAATTTTGGACCACCTGGGGATCTTTAACGTCCACTGACATCGCACATCACACGGGCGCCTTAGCGTTTTTCCTCCATAAAAACGCGGGCGCCGCGGTAGAACATTGTGTGTTTCACTGAATTCAGTTCCTGTGCTTCAATTAGGAAATGCACAATTTACAGGTGACTGGACGACACGCCGACCTGCTTGGCAGGGCTTGTATGCGACTACTTACTTTTCTTGGCCGTATGTGTTGCATATTGTTGCTACTAGATTCTTCCAGTGTCCATACTGATTAGGACAACTTGCACAGGCGCCATAAGATGCTGCAGCTGATTAGGCCGTATGTGCCCCGAGCTTCGCAGTTATTGCGACAAGGACACGTAATACGTGCCGAGCCGGTTTTATTAATTAAACATATTTTTTATAGAAACAGTTATAAGCTTGAAAAAAAATGGCGGTGGTTCAGCTCTGGTTAAACCTGGGGTGACGCGATAGCTACAGCTGGCCGAGTGGAACTTGGTCACGTGACGTAGTCACCCACCAAATGACGAACCACGTGACCAACCACGTGACAGCGTGGCGGCACCGCCCTTGCCATGGCGACGCCAGGCTGAAGGCTCGAAATGCTACCGTAATGTAGCTATCACTACAAAAATGTGTTCTCAGACATCTTCTTCTTGATATATTAATTTCTATTTATCAGTGCAAGGCAGATGCTGATTCGAAGAAAATTTTTGTGGAAGTCGTGACGTTTTCATGTGTGATATCTGGATAAAATAGATTGAATTTTCACTGCCAATGTTTTTAATTTTTTTGTGCTCCTTAAGATAACAGATTTCCGAAATGGGCCAGATGGCTACCATGGCGTGCCATACGACGGCGTCCTCGGACTCGATCACGATGAACTGTCGCTGTTCGACCATTTCATCAAGGAGGGCCTTATTGCCAAACCATGGCTGGGATTCTACCTCAGCAGCAAGCCTCGCGAGGACGGTGAGGCGATGTTCGGAGGTGCCAACGAGAGGCACTACAGAGGGTCGCTTGTGTTCTCGGAGGTTGAAGGAAGGTACTGGCAGTTTCATCTTCAAGGGTGAGTTCTTTCCAAACCAGTTGGTGACTACAATTTCCTATCTGCAAACGCAGCGGGTTCCTCAAACGTGCGCATAATGGACACTTGTAAGAATGCAGTGAAAGGTGACCTGCTGTATGAAATTAAATTAAGGACAAATGTAGCCAGACATATTGAGGAAAACAGGTAGCCCTTTATCAGAGTGATAGTTCAGTAGAGTTTGGTTGGCGGCTAATTGGTTCATGTTTGTTCCAAGGGAAATTCTTTTTCAGCGCGACACCTAAGCGAGGCAAGAGAGATGCTGTGAAGATTCTGATATGATGGATGAGTTTATGAGTGAATATATGTGTGCGTGTTCTTTTCTAATCAAAAGCTGTGAGTTAGCGCCTGTCTTGACGCTTTTATATGTCCCTCTAAAGAAAGAATTTCAGTTTAAAGAATCAGAGAGACATAGAGAAAATGCAAGAGAAACATGGTCGCCGTTACTATCTCGTAAAATAAGGACAATATGAAATTCGCTGGGGTGCCCATCATGTTGCAAAACAAGAGGAAATGAATATCACTGCTAAGAGCCTGCATATTGTCCCTTAGGAACATGCGGACTGTGTTATGTAAAAAAGTCAGGGATTGCTCGACACACATTTATGTACTTGCGCCCATGCAAAGCACGTTTATGATGTTTGCAGTTTTAGCAGGTGATGACTCAAGGTTGCCGCTCTCGCCTACGATCAGATCCCCTTTACGCCTCTAAGCACATTCGAGCCTCAAAAGTTTTGACCGCCAAACCCTGTGCGAAGAGGGAACCACCCATCGATTCAACGAAAAGGTGGTCGTTGTTTCCCATAGAAAGGAAATTTTTCTGGTGATAGATAGTGTGTTTATGCGGATGGCGCAGTAAACGTCCTTTCCTGTCGAGAAAGTACCTCCTACGAGTCTTGCGTTGAGGATGTCACGAAATAAAGTAATAACTTTCCTCCCTTCATTCGGTGAAGAATGCAACAGCGTGGGTTTAATGTGTTTCAACATCGTGCTTATGGCCGTGCCACGGCATGGACTCCATGAGTTAAATTTCTACTTCCTTTGAACAAACTGACGTCACCCGAGGCTGCCTCTTCAGTTCTTTCCTGTGCCTGCCTTCGAGCCCTGCTGGTCACCCTGCCAGCCCTAAAGCTTGGCGCCCTGCTCGTGCATGTTCACATAACAGCCAGGATGTGTAGGCCATCAGCATCAAGTTTTCCTCCGCTCCATGAAGTTTCCCTCTATACGTTGCCATCGTGAATGCGTAAACTACAAGGGTCAACACTAACATATTACAACGCATTATAACATATAATCGAGCGCGTAGTCCATGACTCATGCAGGCGTTCAGCCCCAGGACCACCTGTGCTCTATTTGGGAGGACGAACAAGTATAACGGTACCGACACTTACTCCAGAGAGATGACCCATTAAGGGCAGAGAATGCGCTTAGAGCAATTCCTAAGAAAGAGACGAACTGCTTAAAAATAACCACTGTAGACGATATCTTAAAACAAAACGCGTCCGTGCGACGAACCCGGCGTAAAATTTCAGTACTTTCACCCCTACTGAATAAATTAAATCTTTACTTCCTTGTACGAAGCTACAGCTCCTTTCATTAACAGCTAAGACCTTGTAGGATACACGTATTCCCGTCTCTGTAAAAACTATGCCTATTAAGTCATTAAGCCAGTTTTCTATACAGAAGCTATTAAAAAAAATCTTTGTAAACTATCGCTTTTCAGCAAGGCGGCAAAACTATTTGACGAACAACAGAATTAATATGTGTAAAGTAGGTTTCTCAATGAACTTTCTGATCCTCACTTATCCTCCAACTATTCGAAAGTATCCAGGTAGGAGACACGGAACATTTCTGCTTCGGCGGCTGCCCAGCAAGGATTGCTCCTGCGGACACGTTCATAGGAGGACCAGCTCGTGAAATCGAGCGCATCAACAGCGTTTTGGGTGCTCAAAAGAACGCCCAAGGAGAGGTAGGTTCTAACAGCATTGGAGAATATGATGGCCTTCTAGGAATACCATTCATGGAGCGCCTTATACTCGGCTCAGAAAGAAAGTTCCACAAGCAGTACTGAAGATGAATTGGCACAAAGCATGGAGGCTTTAGCTGCGTCAGAGAGCAGCACGCAACAGAGAGCGGCGGTTCCCCTACTCTCCCTACTCTCCGCCGAGACAAAAAGATGGAAAGCCGACGAATCTAGCGCAAGTTCCAAGTAGTGTGTATTCCGAAACTAAATAGACATATCTAGAAACATATGTATATATTAGAAGACAGCATATGACTAACAGGAAACCTCAGCAGTCATGCGGGCATTGTGGAATCAGTGTATAGAAGAGTCCACAATGCCCGCATGACTGCCATAGAAGAGTACCCGCCGCGGTGGCTCATTGGTTAGGGCGCTCGGCTGCTGATCCGGAGTTCCCGGGTTCGAACCCGACCGCGGTGGCTGCGTTTTTATGGAGGCAAAACGCTAAGGCGCCCGTGTGCTGTGCGATGTCAGTGCACGTTAAAGATCCCCAGGTGGTCGAAATTATTCCGGAGCCCTCCACTACGGCATCTCTTTCTTCCTTTCTTCTTTCACTCCCTCCTTTATCCCATTCCCTTACGGCACGGTACAGGTGTCCGCCGATATGTGAGACAGATACTGAGCCATTTTTTTCCCCCAAATCCGACTATTATTATTATAGAAGAGTCTGATGTGGAAATACTGCAAGATATATGAAATGACTGCACAGCTACAACAGTGCTCCATAAAGCCGTAAATAAAATATCAATAAGAAAGGGTGCCAGGAAGGAAAACACGTTACCCCCCATGCATTTCACTGACTTTTTACAGGAGGTGCGCAGATGCCTGTATTGGGAACAATGGACCAAAAGAGTTAATGGAGCATACCTAAGTTAGCTGCGATTCGGTGATGCCATTGCCTTGTTAAGTTACATAGGAGATGAACTGCAAAGCATGGCCACTGAGTTAGACAGGGAGAGAGCAAAACTGTAGGTCTAAAAATTGTAAGGCAGAAACCAAAGTATGTTTAACAGCATCGCAACGGAACAGCAGATCACAATTGGTAACAAAGGGTTCGCAGTGGTAAAGGAATACGTCTACTTAGGGCAGGTTGTGAGAGCTGATGCTGGAGAGATAGCAGGTAAGGATGCGCTAATTAATTTTATAATGAATACTGAATGCTTTAAGTCACAATAGGTAACTCACCGGCCGACGACTACCTGAGAAAAATGCAAAGGCAGGACCGATACGTTTTCATGGTGAGCCACACCAGACTTGTTTAGACTGCAGCTATTGAAAGAGTCATCTCCTTCTTCAAGCCTGAACCTTTGAAATATAAATAAACTAATTTGGAATTGAAAATAAAATCTGTTATAAGCCTTTGTTCGAGGAACTTATATCGGCGGCTCTGTCATTCAACCAGCAGCAGGGTAAAATGTGGCCTTGACTCTACTGACAACAAACGCACCTTTGCATTCTTCATGCCCTTTTGGGGTGAATCCCCGCTGGCTTCACCCACATCCTCGCTTATGAGGACAGTACTTTGAGAGTCGAGATGCAGCTGTGGCTCAGATTCACACCCCGCACTGCTGGCAAGCAGCGTAGGAAAAGTTTCATTTTCTTCTGCAAAAAGGACGGAAAACCATCACTATGCATCTACTCTTACTTGCGTGCTCTGTACAGGTCTGTTTCAAGAATTAACCTATACTTAAGGCCTGAAATGTCTCATTACCTTACATTGGTTCCATATGAAATGCACTGTTCAATGCGTTTGTGAAATCTACAAATATTGCTGCGTCTAAACACGGTGTCGTTCTTTGTCCCTCTGTTTCAGTACGAAGTGAACTGCCGAAACGTCAGCCGCCTTCCCGACATAAAGTTCGCTGTCGCTGGACGAGAGTTCAACCTCCGCTCTAAAGAATACGTAGTGGAGGTAAGTGAGCGATGCAAATTTCATGGTTTTTCTATACTTCTCCCTGTGATCAACAGCCTTGATTGGCAGTGCCACTTTCAGTAGGACACTGGAAGCAATTTTATTGAATTTTTTGTTTGCTGACAGTTGATTTTTCGGATTCTTGAGCCGCAAAAAGTCTTTATAGCTGAGAAAAAGAAACATTAAGACAATATTTTCGGGGATATTATTTGAAGCTGTCACGTTGATGCTGAAAAGTACTCCGTTCTCAAGGACTGGAACTGGCTGGCAGTGTGGTTTAGCCTCAGCGACGAAACTCGTTCCGCTCGAAAGACACGTAGAGGCCGAGGTAACACGAACTCTAACTTGCAACGAGTTGAAGGTTAGCGCGCTTGTTAACTACTTCTAAATTGTCCGCATCCTTTTAGTGCTACAGGCTTAGTCAGGAGGAACCAGGTCTTCCAAGAAGCCACCCAAATATGCACAGCGCTTTGGGCTCAGATTAAGCATGACGTCAGTGCGTTTTTTTTTCCTTGAAGGCAGAGTGCCGCTGATAACTAAACTTTATTTTTTCGCATTTTCTAGCACGCTAGAGCTATTTTCCCCTGAAGAAAGCAACTTTTCGATTAGAATAGAGTAATGAAGGTATAAACGCCATCTTCAATTCCTCCACAGTGCTGCTTCAAGAGGCGGGATATCCTTTAAATTTTGCACTATTTGCACCGACTATTTATTCGTCCGTGGTGATTCACACAGAAGGAAATAAATAAATACTCTAAATAAAAGGCGTGAAAAAAATTAATTCATTTTATTTATTTTGCTTGTGAGCCGTCGCGGTCTCTCAGTGCTTATGGTACTCGGCTGCTGACCCGAAAGACACGGGTTCGATTCTGGACGCGACGGTCGATTTTCGATCGAGGCAAAATTCTAGAGGCTCATGTACTGTGCGATGCCTGCGCACGTTAAAGAACCCCAGGTGGTCAAAATATCCGGAGCCCTTCACTACAGCGTCCCTCATAGCCTTAGTCGCTTTGCGACGTTAAACACCCAGTAAACTAAATGTAATTATTTCGCTGTACCTCTACTACCGCATTCCAGTTTTAAGGAACGACGAAGTTTGGAAGCGCTCCATGTCTCAAAACGTAATAAAATGAAGTTTGCGGTTCGGTGGAGCGGTTAGAAAGTTTTTAAAAGTTGAAACACAAAAAACATGATCGTCGATGTAAGTGCACGTTAAAGATCCCCATGTTGTCTAAATAATTCCGGAGTCCTCCACTACGGTACCACTCTCGTCCTTTCTTCTTTCACTTCCTCCTTTAACCTTCCCCTTCCGGTGCGGTTCAGGTGTCCAACGATATATGAGACAGATACTGCCCCATTGACTCTCCCCGAAAACCAATTCTAATATTGTTAATATTATTCTCCACTGCACTTATTGGCGCGCACACAAGACGAAACACACACCCGTTTTTCTCTTCCACAAATAATCCACCTCGCAGCGCCTCTTAGACTGCATGAATTTGCGGTCCACCTTGTTGACTTTCTGCTCGTCCAACTGCTCAACGGAAGAGCACACTTAAGTTTTGGACCTGAAAAATATGTAGCAACAAAAACTCTGCTATTCAAGCGTCGTACAACGCAGTGTTCGCTCTTCAGCTGCCGCAGTGACACAAAAGAGCTCCGAGAGCCATGGGCGCTAGTTTTCTGTTGCAGTTATTGTAACTTTAGTGGTTGAAGAAGTCTTCAGGGGAGAGTAGTTTCTTTGTGACAGGGAGTGCTATCGAGGAAAAAATATACTCTACTCCAACCCTGAGCGGCCACTACAGATATGAACAGGTGTGTTGTCCAGAGCCAAAAGGCACGGTCAGGTTCGATCGCAATCTAAGCCCAGCATGCTAAGCTATCAGAAAAACTTGAGGCACTCTGGATGAAACAGAACGCCGCAAATATGGGATCCATTCACTTTCATTGCCCTTTCTAGCTCAAAGAGGCAAAAATATTGTTATCATTTATCATTTATATTGTTATCAAAATTGGCAGCACAAACGACCTTAACAGTGACTTCCAGCTACGTCAGTTCTGAAATCTGCTTGCCTTCGTGCAAACGTCAACTAAAGGAGATCTATCTTAAACCATTGTGCTACAAATTCTGCTGGCCTCGCGCGCATAGGGAGCAGGACTGCTGGCTGAATCACAAAAGGGTAGAAAACTGGACGAGTAGGTAAGGGTTCATGTTATTGAGGCACCGAAAACATTTGGACGGATACGTAGAAAGACAGAACAAGTGCTTGCTATAAACTGACAAATAATTATTGGGACATGCAGTATATACAAAAGACCAAAAAGCGCATGACTGAATCACTCTGAAGTATTTTGGTGTCCTCATATCCTCAAGGGTGTGGGTACATTCGACCAACGGATGAGTGCCGATGCCCTGTCACTTCTGTATCGAAGGAAAGCTCCAATGACTAGAAGAAAGAATCGATTTCCTGTTTTCACCTACATCACAACTTGTCCTAGGGGAAAATGTATAACACTTCGAAAACGTATTAAACGGATTAATGTACACACTTCGAAGGTAAGCGGGAACTGTGCGGTTGGACAAAATCATCCCAACGCAGTTTCCCAGGGGCAAACGCGGAAGTAAACATTTCATATTCTACATTTCTTTTGCAAGCCAGCTCAAGTTTATCAAAAAGGTTGCTACCTAATCGTACGTCCTCCTGTGCGCTTGCACCCTGTATATGTAACCTCCAACTCTCTGGTAAGTCGAGTAGGATATCCACCTCTGTTCTAGGTCCTGTAAACAATTAACACTAGCTCTCTTTCGCCTTGGTCAGGAGCGACATACGTTTACCTTGCGTGATTGATAATTTTTAAAATTTGCCTGATTGAGACAGATGACATCTCTCTGTAAAAAACATCAGAAAGGTATAGAAACCTTCCGCCCTACTATGAGTTGCAAACAACGCAATCTGAGTGAGACGAAATGCAAGCACACAATAATATTTGGCTTGAAGAACGCTTAATTGCATTGCTATTGACGTTCTCTTCGGAAGTCTCGCAGGCGTTGTCAGTATGTTATGAAGATTTTCATAGATAATTTTTCTAGGCAGAAACGCTTGCATATTTTCCGTTATCGTGTTTACGTTTCGCTCCGCAAGCACAGACCACGCGTCTGCAATGCATTCTGGTAATCCTTAAAACCGAGTAGTGCGCCAAACGCAGAAAAAAAAGTATTTGCGTACGATCAGTTCAACTCTGGTTAGTAATAGAATATTCATGCGCTTTTGCAGAGTTATCCGCCCATGTCATTCGCCCACCCAGCCTTCTGCCGCCCCATGCTGCTCTTGCCTTCTTGCCTTCTCAGAGAAGGTAGTCTACGGGGCTCCAAGTCGCAGATAGCATATCTGGCCTAAAACTCGAAGGAAGGCAATACCTCTAAGTGGCAGACTGTGTTCTTCGCGGCCAGGTGGCTCGTGATCCCGACCGTACAAGAAAGCGACGACTTTGCTAGGCTCTGAACCTCCAGATTACTATTTCGCTCTAATTAGAGTTGGGGCACTCGCTGATGGAGACAACTCTTGGATCCTTTGGAACTGTTTTCACAAGTGCGTTTTAAGTGCCTTGCATGTTTTAGGTAGTGTGCTAGTTACACCAGACTGCACGATATTTCAACGACGCGATCCTTACTTCCGCAGGCTGAGTGAACGAGCCAGGAAGGCACAACTACTAAGGCCAAAAGCGTGGGCTCGATATGCGCCCGGCTGTTTTTTTTCAGTGGAAAGGCCCACAGATAAAAGAAGCTCAGTACTACGTTTACACATGTTAAAACAGTGTAAAACAGTAAACCAGAGACATGTTACAAAGCGACGGAGATCATTGCTATCCCCAAGCCATTTCTTTTCAAGGTTCCGGAATAAATATCTCAAGAGCAAAGAATTGGCACCACTATTTATATCAAATGCTCCTCAAACCCTTCTTGTTTTATATATTGGGTACATATCTTGAGATACAATAGCAGTGCTGTGGTCCCCCCTTTTATTCGGAGGAACTTAAACCACACAATGTGCTTCATAAATACCGGGTTTCTCTCCTTTTAAGGTGGAGACATCCACCGGCAATCGCTGCTACAGTGGCTTCGCAGAGGCATCCCAGAAGGCAGGCGTAACATGGCATCTGGGACATCCGTTCCTAAGGAACGTCTACACTGTGCTCGTAGCCCCGACCAGTGAGTCGGACGGGTTGGGCAGAGTTGGTTTCGCCTATTCGCGCTGACAGAAAACGCGAAGGACTACGTTGAAGAGCAGAGTCAAGAATGACTGAGGTATGCGGTAAACAATTGAAATAAATCTTTCTTGACAATTTAAAGACTCCATTCCTTTATTCTCGGTTTTCGGTAAATTCTTTTGATGCATAATTAATTGGCTGCGAATTTTCTTCTGCCTCCTGATATTTTTGCCTTCTTCAGCTACCAATCATATTTCGGCACTATGCAGCTTTTTACCGAAACACTTTTTATTTAAAATTTGAGAACGTGCACGCCGTAAGAAAGAATCATGCAATGAAATCTTTTCTAGAACAATTCACACAAACAAACTTTTGCTTTACTTTGACCGTTTTAAAGCGTTTTGTTTGCCCCACTCTTCAATGAATTGGAGGTAAATTGCCGTTGTGCTTGAGGTCGATCAATTCCAAAGAAAAGAACTTTTTCTTGTTCTGGCATGACAACCTGCGAGTCGTGATGGTGCATTTTACTTATTGGCCAGAAATTGTAAGATCAACCATTAACGACCATAATATCTTGACAAGAGGCTTCCAGTCCACCTAGGTGGAATGAAGTTTGCAAGGATAGTTCGCTGAAAAAAAAGGCAGGATATGACAGCTATAATAAGAATTGTGCCGCTGTTCAAATATTTGCTCCAGGATCAAAAAGCTGAAGCCACTAATACCTGTCAAGCGTGAACTATATACACTGTCATATTTAAGAGAACATTCCTTAGACTTCGCACCCTAACAGCTTTCGCCGCGCATAAGGAGAAACATATCCGCCAAGCACAACATATTGTCAAGGAGTGGTGACGGCAGTCCAGCGAGGAGGAAGACAGCGAAAAGAGCTTTCAAAAGAAACTCTATTTGGGCTGATTTTCTCCCGCAAAGAATGACTCGGCGGTTGCGTAGCAGCAAGCGTGCTCGGCGGTCGTCGAACAGACTGCCTGCCGCACTCAGCGGCGCTCAATTTAAAACCGGCACTAAACATTCCAGATACGGCAAGCAAAAAAAACCTCGACAGTCTGGAGCAACGTAGATTTGGCTCCGATGGGCGCGATTGATCTAAATAAATCTGGTCGCGTCTTGCATCCCAGAGTGATAAAGCCGCGTGCCCGCAGCTTTGAAAAATAAACAAAGAAACATAAATGAGCAAAGAAACATTGAAAGCTTTACGTCAGTATCCAGTTATCTTTTTGAAAATAATTATATAATACAACGAAGCGGTTCAGACTACCGAGGCGTTTCAGACTTAGAAAAATAGGTGCCTTTACTGACACCACTTTCGTATAACTAGCTTACAGCAATTTTAATTATAGAGTGTGGAAGATATAAAAATTGGGGAGAACATCGACCCATAGCCGGACGGTGAGGAACGGGGAGACTCCATCTGCCCTGCGACTTTTCTGGAAAGAATTTGTTGCGGAGAAATTGAATTGCGATGATATCAGTTGCTACGCCGTGCGAAAATACATGCGCTTTCGAAAGTATGCAGGCAAGCCATCCCCTCCAGTGCGCTTAACTAGTCGAAAAAGGAAAATTTTTGTCGAGCCACAGCGCCAAGGTAATCGCGTTTTCTTAATTCTAAAACTGATATGGATACTACTTAAGACTACCTACAAATCTCTAATTGTAACTAGGCACCTAACTCTATTAGTTCGAATGTTACTATTAAATATTAGTTAATCAGCTTGCTACTTAAGACGATTCACCGGTTTTCTGGTGTCCGCCAACCCTGGTATACTTTGTCGAAAAAGACATCTTTTCACCCCAGAAAGCGTACTTTTGTAAATTTTCGAAAGAGTTCGCTGAAACAACCGGTGTTTCAGGGAAGGTGATCACTCGTGTTTAAAATTTAGGTTTGTGAGCTAAACACAACATTTTTCCGAGATAGCAATGCCAGCGTTGGCGGACGTCAAGAAACAGGCGAATCATATTACCAGCTAAGTGATTAAATAAACTCTAACAGTTAACTTTTAACTGTTAACAATAGGTACCTGATTGCATTTAGAGGATTGTAGCCGGCCGTTAGTAACAGCCATATCAGTTTTTAGAATTTCGAAAATGCCATTGCTCTCGCTGCTGTGGCACGACAAATTTTGGCTATTTCAACTAGTTATACCTATGGAGGGGTTGCTTCACCTGCATGCTTTTCTAAAGTGCATGTATTGTAGCAAGATGTAGCAAAATTTCCTGCCTTCCTTTCTGCCAGTAGCGGTCTAGGACTGTGTACATGGGCCTCAGTCGAGTCTTCGGACGGCTTTTCGCCGTTGCCGATGCCCCCGCGTCTATTTTCAGGCCGACATCGTCCCCAAATAAGGTCTTCTGGTGGACCTCTAGCGTCGTCGTCTTCTCGAAGAGACCACTCAGGCAGTTAAAGAGGCGACGCCTTCATGTTCCGCGGTTGCCAATCCGCCCTTCTTGCACCCCTTTCTTATGAGAGTGCCCTACCCTCATGGGCCTCACCGTATTGGGCTGTACCTGCTTGGCATGAGGTACGCCACCATCTGGTCCATACCAAACCACCAGCATTTTTCCACTCACTTCACTTTGCAACTGACAAGCTCAACATTGGTCGTGCTGAATTTGGTCACATGCTCGAACTTGGAATTATTCTAACATCTTCAAGCAGTTTACTCTACGCTTCATATGGTCCCCAAAAAGACCGGTGACTGGCGGCCATGTGGCAACTACCGCGTTCTGAGAGCCCTCACTATCCCAGACCGCTACGCACTGTCACATATCCAGGATTTCACCGCAGAGTGTATGGCGACAAAGTTTTCTCGAGCACCGGCCCGTGCCCGAATACCACCAAACTCCGATTATAGAGGAAGATATATCGAAAACAGCCATCGCAACACCTTTTGCACTGTTCGAATTCCTGCGGGTGCCATTTGGCCTCCGATGTGCTGCGCAGTAAGTATCATTCACAACGACGCCGTTCGTTATCTGTCATTCGTATTTGCTAACGTAAACTATCTTCTTGTGGCTACAATTTCTATCAAAGAGCACGTGCAGCAACAACGCCATTCATTTGACCGTCTTTCCACAGATGGCATCATCATCAGCAAAGCTAAAAGTGAGCTCGCTGTCCTTTCTTTTCACTTCCTTGGTCACCACATCGACACAAATGGCGAATGTTCTTCCCTTGGCAGTGATATTGATGAAATGGGTTGGTCTGTTAAAGGCCAGAAATCCATAAAACAATTCTATTGAAATTTTGGTAATAAAAATTTACTTTCACGTGCATACTAAAAAACACAAATGGTTTCAATGGTCAGTTCAGGACGTACAACACAGCAGTTCTCGGTCGTTGTTCATATTTTAAAACTATTTCTAGACTTGTGCCTCCGCTTTCCTTTCCGACTGTTCTCAATGATCAGCACCACAACCAAGCCGGAGGTCGTACGCTCGGTGCCGCTTCTTCAAAGACCTACCGAGTAACACACGTGCCATGTTTTTTTTTCAACTTGTTCTTATCACGCAAAACGATTGGAAAATATTGTGAAAATCTCCTACACAAGGACTTTTTCTGCAAAAAAGAGCAAGAGGCACACGTCAGCAAAGGTATAGAGAGTGCAGTTAGCAATGCAGCTGTTATCTCTTCGCCTTACTGAAGCCTTTGTTGTCGCATTTTTTCAAGTGCTCGCATTTCGCGTTTTTCCTCTTGGCGCCAGATCGCCGCGTTATCACCCTCTTTCACTGCATGCTCGTTCGCACCGCTATCTATTGTGAGCCGTCCTCCAAGTGCCACTAGCAGGATGAAATGGTGGAGCTGCCCTTTTTTCACAAAGTGTTTAGCATACACTCAAGAACTTCCTTGTGACTTGCCGTAGGATCCGGCGCCTGCCGTGGTCATCAGCCATGTGTACCTGGTCCGCTCCGCCCGGCTGTACCACAGTCTGACAGATCTCAACCGACCTCGCCGCTCACTCCAGCTCCGTCCACCGCCCAGACCACGTAAGACCAGGAACTGAGGACGTTGCCGCGAGCAGAATGGCCCGATCGACCCGAGGCGCTGCCCACACGTGAGGGCACCGAACTTTGCCTTTACCGTTCGGTGCGTCCAAGGACCTCGGCCGTCGGTTGCTGGCACCCTGGGGTCCGGATGCTTCATAGACTGGGGTCATTTGAAGATCGGGTCATCCAATGTGTTGGCAAGCCCTTCTCCTCGTTCTATATTCCACCATTTTTAGAGCCCTTCGTCATCTACAGAATTTCATCATCAGTTCCTATCCTCTCGTTCACGATCGGGACGATATCCCGGAGGCCCCTGGTAGTGTGACGGACTAGAAGGCGACGAATTGCGCAGTGGCTGGGAAAGAAGTGCTCGCGCCAGGCCGTCCGCCAATAAATTATCCTGTAACCACCTGTCATCACATCTCACTCATCGGCATGCCGTCACGTAACAATATGTCTCTGCGCTTTAAAGCATTAGGCGTCGCGGGATACGTCATTTGTAGGAGTATTTATAAAAGAATCGGAGAAATGAGGAAGGGAGAAGGAAGAAGACATTTCGTGATTCGCCACGGCGCCTCTAGGTTCTCCAAGAATTTGAGTCTTCACTGCTGCCCGTGCCAGTAAACGGGTATAGAGGTTCTAAAGAAGACCCTTAAAACCAGCCAAGCAGTCCATGGAAGAATACAGCACAGGACTTGAGCTAACGGGAAAGAGCTGCCAAAAGACGTAGCTCGGCTGTTAGGCCTGCTGGAGACGCGCTGGGCCTTTGCGGTGACGAGGAGCCAAGTGGAAACAAGATAATGAACCCCCGGGTCATCGCCCGACATCTGCGAGGGCCACGATGAATGCTGAACTGGGTCCTTCGGTCATCCGCGCTGGCCACGAGTCAATGCCTAAGGCCAGAACCTTGTCGCAGAGGGACATCGATGCCCGCACATGTGCAACGCCTGCCTATGTGACCTCAGGAGCATCGCAGGCTCTGGAGGTGCAAAAAGCAGCTGCTAATTCATTACAGCGGATACCAACACCGGTAAAGGTTTCAGGGCCTCCAGTCGAAGCGTCACCGGCAAAAAACGAAAGGCCCACCCCAGACAGCCTAGTTGCCACCTAGCTTTCTTTATCCCAAAAGCAATGATTTCGTGTTCACAGCAAACAACGAAAGGCCCTCCCCAGACATGCTAGTTGCCACCTAGCCTTGTCCACCCCACAAGCAATCATTTCGTGTTCACATCAGGCCAATAGTTTTATTCAATATTACCTAAGTACCCAAAACAACCATCCAGTGGGTAATTGACACACCACTAGGCACTATCTTGTTCAAATGTCTTAACGCCAAAACGTTCAGCTGCAGCGAAATGAATCTAGAATGCTCCGTTCAGCGGATCATTTCAATACATACGTCAAGCAGGAAGGTCCTATTCTGCAATAAGAGGCTTTCTGCTAGCAATTCAAGGTCATTCGGTCTTCAATAGTGCCGTAATGGCGCTGTTATGTCGCTGAAGCGAAGAGCCTTTCGCCTTGGACTTTTGACCAAGACTGTACAAGAGGATACCGAGAGTCCGTGAGTCACGGGTCATCTGATCGCGTCACTGCACACATTGCGTCTGGCACAGAAAATGTGCTCGGGAGCACATATCTCTCTTCCACCCAAACAATATTGACTAGTTCAAAGTGACTTTGCATTGGGTCAAAAAATTCAGAGGTCTATCTTGTACGACGTAGGCCAAACTGACTCCCCGGTGACTGTGGCAAAGAAATCAATAATCGGCAAAACCTGCAGTCTTGGCCGCACATCGCATGGGGAACTACACTTTTCTCGTTATATTTCAAGGGCCAGAGACTATTCTAGGAAGATTTTTTTTAACGGATGCATTGCATGCCCCAGACATACAAGCATAGACCGGTGTACTATTACAGATGCTACAGAGAGGGATATCTGCAAATGTTTGGTCCTAATAGAGCCAACCCACATTGCATAACCAGAAAAGGTGAGCTGAAATAAAAATGCAGGAAATGCAAGTCAAATGTTCACATTACTTTGTTTATTTGTCAGACGAAAAACCAAAAGTTCATTAATAAGGGAAGAGCAAATGAACTCAACGATGCCGTTAACAGCGCAGCACAAGTTTGCTGTCCTCTCACAAGAGATCTACGACGAGACAACTAAAGACGTGAAGCCACTTATGGAACATGCTCTGGACTCAAAACTGAGCAGATCACAAAGCGAATGAAGCCAGTGTGTGTTGTCGATAAATTTTTGCATTTAGAGTGCTTTACAAGCCAACATAATGACATTGGAAAATAAATTGAAGTGCTGGGAGCGCAAACTGAACAGCTCCGCCACAAGAAAGCGAGCATAGGAGACCGACGCCGCGCAAGATCAGCCAGGCAAGATCAAGTGATTGAATGCAGTACTGCGCAACATTCAGTGCATGTGCAAAATTAAAACTGGCACTAACGATGCAATATAACCATGCAACAACTAGACACCCTTCGGCAGCTGACACACCATTATTTAAAGCAACATGCATCATGGATAGAAACCGCAGCAGTATTCGGTAAAAGATTACAGAGTGAAATTGTCGAGGGCTGTCCAATAAGTTCGAGGAAATTAAATCGAAGTTCTACAGAAAGCTGCACTCCTGGGCATAGTTTAGAATAATCGGCTGTATAATATAACAGGATATATAGGGTACCAGTCTCCTTCCATTGTTGATAAATGAGTCAGGGCAGAGACAGAAACCCCGAGAAAAGCTCATATGTATACGTATATCAAGGCCACCATTCCCATAACTCCAATTGCTTTAGGCAAGTGGTGCAACAGCCAGTAGGAAGTTGTTGCTTTTCTAACGCATCCGAATACACCACCACTAATACAACTGTCAGTTTAGGTTGTCCAAGGAACACGGTTATAAATCTTTCATGGGTAGAAACACACATTCGTGTAACATAGGCCGGAATACCTGTACTAATAATGGCGGGGGGGGGGGGGGGGGGGCTGACTTTAACTATCAGCATAACGCTTGATCACAGGGCCATGGAGGTATAATAGATGCTTTCTGATAAAAAAGTGCATTTTTTATCAGTTGGAACAGTACAAATACGAGTAGAGTTAAATAACACAACCTATTTTAATAAGAACACAGCGCACTACTAATACAGCAGACACAGCACACCACCGTACCGCACAGTAATAAGAGCACAGCACAGTAATAAGCACAGCGTCACGAACAACCAGCGGAACCGTCCAGGCACAGATCAGAGACCGCGTTCACTCCAGAGCACGCACGAGCGACCGACCGTTCGGCGCTCGAGCTTCGCAGAGTTCGGCGCTTCTCGTCGTCTTCGTTGAGTGCACGCCTCTGAAGATTCTAAAGCCCGTGTCCAGTCTTACAATTCCCCCGGGCAAAATGGCGCCATCCTGGCAAACTAGGGGGATGTGACGACGGCGGGGTCGTAGAAAGGTTTGAGGCGGATCGTGTGGACAATTTCGCGATCTCGGCGGCGATGATCAGGGGATGGCGTAAGGGGTTCGTTGAGGTAATTGACGGGGGATGTCTGCTGAAGAATACGGTAGGGTCCCTGGTACTTGCTAAAAATTTTGGAGGAAAGGCCGGGACCTGAGGAGGCTGCCCAGAGCCCGACCAAAGAGTCAGGAAGGTAAGCGGGAGGAAGTGCAGGGGGATCACGGGTGTTTTCTGCTGCTGCTTGGCGTGAGAAGTGAAGGGCAGGGCAAGCTGTCTGCATTCTTCGGCGTGAGTTGCGGCTTGAGAAAGAGTTGTAAATTCAAAAGAATCACGGCGGTAAGGTAGAATGGTGTCCATTGTGCAAGAAGGCTCACGGCCCTGCAGGAGAAAGTACGGATAGAATCCGGTGGTGGCTTGAGCAGCGGAGTTATAAGCGTATGTGACAAAAGGAAGAACGCGGTCCCAGTTCCAATGGTCGGAAGCAACATACATGGCCAGCATGTCGCCGAGGGTGCGATTAAAACGCTCAACCATGCCATTTGTCTGGGGATGGTAGGGGGAGTTGGTGCGGTGAACAACGTTGCATTCCTGAAGGAGAGCTTCTACAACTTCTGAGAGGAAGGCCGGACCTCTGTCACTGAGCAGCTCTTTGGGAGCATCATGGCGAAGAATGATGCTATGGAGAATGAAGGATGCAATGTCGTGGGCTGTAGCGGATGCTAAAGGCGATGTTTCAGCATAATGTGTAAGGTGGTCGATGGCAACGATGATCCAGCGGTTCCCGGTTGATGTGCTGGAAAGAGGGCCGTAGAGGTCGATGCCAACACGCTCCAAGGGCTGTACTGGGCAAGGCAGCGGCTGCATAGAAGCGGCGGGACGGTGAGGTGGATGTTTTCGTCGCTGGCACGCGGTGCAGGACTGAACGAACTGGCGGACGTAACTGGCTATCCCACGCCAGTATTACCACTGTCGTAGACGGGTGAAAGTCTTCAAGAATCCGGCATGGGCACACTGGGGATCATCATGGTAGGATGAGCGAATGACGGAGTGCAGATGTGTCGGAATGACGAGAAGCCACTTACGATCATCCGGGTGATAGTTGCGGCGGTAAAGGAGCTCGTCTCGGATGGCGAAATGGTGGGACTGACGACGGAGAGCCCGGGAAGGAGGTCGAGACGATTGGCCAGATAGGAGATCAAAAAGGCAAGTGATTCACGGGTCTTTGCGTTGCTTGGAAGCCATATCAGCGAACTCAAACTTCAAAGAAGGCAGGGCGGATATACAAGGCGCTGCCTCAGATGGTACAGGGGAACGTGAGAGGGCAACAGCATCGGCATGTTTGCGGCCGGAACGATAGATAACGCGAATGTCGTACTCTTGGAGTCGCAGAGCCCATCGCGCCAGTCGACCAGAGGGATCATTCAAAGAGGACAGCCTGCAGAGCGCGTGGTGATCGGTGACAACGTCAAAAGGGCGCCCGTACATGTAGGGGCGAAATTTGACGATCGCCCAAAGTATGTCTAAACACTCCGTCTCGCTGACAGAATAGTTGGCTTCAGCTTTTGTGAGGGTCCGGCTAGCGTAAGCGACAACGTATTCGTCAAAGACTTGCTTGCGTTGAGCGAGTACTGCACCGAGGCCGACGCCGCTGGCATCGGTGTGGAATTCCGTCGGAGAACGAGGGTCGAAGTGATACAAAATTGGTGGAGTAGTCAGGAGGCGGCGGAGTGTCGTAAACGCTTCATCATAGGCTGGCGACCAGGCTGAAAGGTCGTGGGTGAAAAGGAGCTTGTTCAGGGGGTCGACGATAGTGGCAAAATTGCGGAGAAAGTGTCGGAAGTAGCAGCAGAGGCCGAGGAAGCGGCGGAGATCTTTTACAGAAGTGGGCTTTGGAAATTCGGCCATAGCTCGCTACTTGGCCGGGTCCGGGAGAACGCCATCCTTCGACACGACATGACCGAGAATGGTGAGCTGCCGAGCTCCGAAGCGGCACTTTCTCAAATTATGTTCGAGGCCAGTGGCGGCCAGGCAGCGAAGAAGTCTCGAGGCGCTGGAGCTGAGACGGAAAGTCCGGGGAAAAGATTACAACTTCGTCTAGATAACAAAGGCATGTGTGCCATTTGAGCCCTCGGATTATGGTATCCATCATGCGCTCGAATGTGGCGGGTGCATTGCAGAGGCTGAAGGGCATGACAATAAATTCATAGAGCCCGTCGGGTGTGACGAATACATTTTTTGGGCGATCGGCCTCCGCCATCGGCACCTGCCAGTAACCGGAGCGCAAGTCTAATGAAGAAAACAACTCAGAGCCCTGCAGGCAGTCTAGGGCATCGTCGATACGGGGGAGAGGTTAAACGTCCTTACGTGTAATCTTATTCAGACGACAGTAGTCCACGCAGAAACGGATAGAACCGTCTTTTTTCTTGACCAGAACAACTGGCGATACCCACGGGCTGTGCGACGGTTCTATCACGTGACGCTAGAGCATGTCGGTCACCTGGGCGTCAATAATGCTGCGCTCAGCGGCTTTCACGCGGTACGGACGTTGGCGCAAAGGGGCATGGGTTCCAGTGTCAATACAGTTGGTAACGGTGGTGGTGCGGCCCAAGGAAGGTTGCTGATAGCCAAAAGAAGCTTGAAAACGCTGCAGAACGGCTACAAGCTGGTCTCGTTGGGTAGAAGTCAGGGCGGCGTCGACGGAACGGTGAAAAATATCTACAGACGACTGATTCGTGATGGGAACAGGCGTAATGGCGCTGACGTGAAGGCAGGCCGCGCTATCGACGAGGGGGTATGCGCAGGCGGGATCGAGAACGGCAACGCTACCAAGCGATTGGCCACGGAGTAAAGTGGTACGGCATGAGAACGGGTTGGGCTCATAAATAGCGCTGGAGCCATGAACAATCGTCAGCACAGCATGAGGCAGCAAAACAGACTTCTGGTCAGCGCATCGTAAAGAGGGGGTATAAGTCACTGTTGCATCTGAGAGAGCAGCACAAGAAAGAGGCACCAGCACTGAAGAGAAAGGTGGAAGGTCTGTGTCCTCTGAGACGACCACAGTAGCAGCAGCAACGGTTACGTCCAAGGGGGCGTCCCTACAGGGGGCGACAAGTCAAGCTGAGCACGGGCGCAGTCAATAACGGCGTGATGTGAGGAGAGGAAGTCCCAGCCAAGGAAAACGCCGTGAGAGGAGCGGGCGAGGACGATGAACTCGATTGTGTAAAGAACGTTCCCGATGAGCAGGCGGGCGGTGCAGGCGGCTTACGGTCGAATGTCCTGAGCGCTGACCGTCCGGAGAGAAGCGGGAGTAAGGGGCGTCGTCACTTTTTTGAGTCTGCGACAGAGGGGGTGACAGAACCGAAACGGCTGCGCCAGTGTCAACAAGTGCTTCGACGGCGACTCCTTCAACGAAAACGGTAATAATATTGGCAGGCGCAGAAATAGGTCTTGAGTGAGCCGCTGGTGACGCAGTTCTTGCCTCCGGAACTGTGGTGGTTAGTTTTCCGCGTGGTTGGCGGGTTGGCGACGGAGCATTAGAGAACGGGAACGACGGCCAGGTGACGGCGAGCGGTGGGAGCGGGGGTGATAACTAGGAGAAGAAGAATCAGGAGGCGGCAAGTGTGACACAGGCGAGGACGACGGCGGAAGGTCGTACGTAGGCTCACGCCTATAATCGTAGGAACGGTGGTCACGACTGCGACACAAACGAGCCACGTGACCAGCGACGCCACAGGCGTAGCAAATACGGCGGTTGTCTAGTGTGCGCCAGGGGTTGAGTGGCTGCGGCTGTGATCGGGGGCGGGCAACCGGACGGTAAGGTGGGGTTGCAATACGCTGGGGTTCTAACTGCCGGGTAGGTGGCCTGTAGACAGGGGCAGCAGGTGAGGGCCGCGACCGCACCACGGCATCGGCGTACGTCAGAGGAGCTGCGATTAGGGGTGGCTGAGAAGGAGGTGGCAGGACTTCAGCGACCTGCTCCTCAATAACACGCTGTAGGTTGGGAGTGAGCGACGGCGCAGGCGTAGGCGGGCAGGTAGACAAAGATAGCTGGCGTGCGACTTCCTCACGTACAAACTGCTGGATGCTCTGGAGGAGCGACTGTTGGTCCAGAGCACCGTCCCCAGGGAGAGCCAAGCTGCAAATTGTGGCCTCCTGAAAGCCTGCGCGCCGAGTAGAAAAGCGCTGTTTGGGCAGCTCATCGAAGCTTTGGCAGTAGCCGATGACACCGGAGACAGTCTGGGTATCTTTGGCGACTAGCATCTGGAAGGCATAATCCTCAATGCCTTTCGTAATTGTATGATCTTGTCGGCCTCGCTCATAGAAGGGTTGACACGATTACAGAGGTCGACGACATCTTCTATATAACTGGTTAAGCTTTCACCGGTTTGCTGGGCCCGACTTCGCAAGCGTTGCTCGGCGCGAAGCTTTCGCACTGTGGGACGGCCAAAGACTTCTGTCAGACTGGATTTTAGAGCTGCCCAGCTTGAGATGTCAGCCTCGTGGTTTCGAAACCAGAGATTGGCTACATCGCTCAGATAAAAGATAACGTTGGTAAGCTTGACGCTATCGTCCCACTTGTTGTAGGCGCTTACGCGTTGATAGGAGGCCAACCAATCCTCCACATCCGTGTCATCTGTGCCGCTCAAGATGGTCGGGTCACGCTGCTGCGCGGCGCCGGAACAGAAGACGGACGACAGAAGCGGTGAAACGGTTTGGGTGACGGTCTCAGGCATTGCAGAGGTGGTAGTCAGTGCGCGGGTGCGAAGCTCCAGGGCGAGGGATTGTTGGCACCTCCACCACTTGTAATAAGAACCCAGCTCACTACTAATACAGCACACAGAGCACACCACAGCACACCACAGTAGTAAGAGAACAGCACAGTAATTAGCACAGCGTCACGAACAACCAGCGGAACCGTCCAGGCACAGATCAGAGACCGCGTTCAGTCCAGAGCACGCACGAGCGACCGAGCGCTCGGCGCTCGAGCTTCGGTGTGTTCGGCGCTCGCGCTTCACAGAGTTCGGAGCTTCTCGTCGTCTTCTTCGTTGAGCGCCAGCCTCTGAAGATTCTAAAGGCCGTGTCCAGTCTTACAATATCCTGTTTTCATGCGTTACGGGAAAACATGTCATCCAGCTACTTGTCAGAATCGTTGGTCAATAAGTGCGAAGTAACGAGGGATGAAGAACAGTAGCATGTCGTCTTGCCTTGGTCGTTACTGCAAGCTACTGTGCCAAAAAGTGCGCATTCATCCTATTCTTCAGTCCTACTGAAGGTCCAGTTGTGTTCGTTCGTTCCGCACCGCAAAAAACACTCTCAATTAAAGAAATTCGATTCCCAAATGCAATAACAATCATATATTCTGAGCGAACAGAAACTGAACTTGCTTTTCGTGCTTCAATAACGACGCTTTTTTGATCGCGATAGTCAAATTTTGACACGAGTGGTTTTTTAATTCATTGCCGTCAAATCTTAATGATAGGAGGAAATTAACATATCCGAATATGGCAAGGATAACATCTATATAGGCGAAAGCTCACAGTTTATCATGTATCGGAAACAAAGCATACTCTATACACGCTAAGGCAAATTGTGAAAAACTAAAACTGCCTGCGCTATTATGTTGTGCTAATGAATGCTTTTAAACAAACGCATTATCAGTTCCATTAAAATAAAAGCCGTTGCTTTGTGTGTATGTGTGTTTGTGTGTGTGTGTGTGTATGTGCTTGCGTGCGTGCGTGTGTGTGTGTGTGCTTGCATGCGTGCGTGTGTGTATGTACTCGCAAATAGTACAAAAAATTCCAGCGTATCAAGAAAAACAAGACGTCATCAAGTGATCGTATGACACATAGTCCCATATCAAATAAAGGCTGCGCTAAAAATGCATTTCGAACGCACTTATTAATTTCCAAATAATTTTGCATTTTCAGTCGCTATGCCTAAATTGCAATACGAATGCTTTCTACGTATGCTAGGAATCTTGAACATCCTGAGAATTGCATCAAAATTACATTTTCTGTCCGCTTAGATTATTTATTACACATTAAAAATATAGTAAACATACATTAAATACATAAAATAGACTAAAATATACAATAATACATTATAAATATACTAAAATATTCATTAATGCGCTTAAAATATGCTAAAAATAGACAATAAATACATTACATTAAACATACACTAAAGGTAAACAGTTAATACATTAGCGGTATGTGGACTGTGGTTCGGCTTAAAAAAGGTGTACCAGGATAACACTGATCAATGTTTTCAAGATCAAAAGTAATGACTGAACTGGCTATAAGTATCGGGAGAGAGACAATCCCAGAGAAAACGCGTTGTCACCAAGAAGTCTATGACAACGGAAGGACACGTGACGGGCCCAGAACGAGAATGAAGTCGCCACACAAACAAAAGCCGACGCTAAGTGACATCAGCAAACAGGAGCTGCTGCGACAAGCTTGATACTTGGCTTGGCTTATAAACACCATCCCGATAGGAGGCACATTATCTTGCCCGGGGAGGCGCTTTTGCGTAGACTGTGCGTGTGTGCGCGCGTGTGTGTGCGTTTGTGTGTGTGTACGTGTGTGCGTGTGTCCGTGTGTGTGTGTGCGTGTGCGCGTGTGTGTGTGTGTGTGCGTGTGCGTGTGTGCGTGTGTGTGCGTGCGTGTGTGTGCGTGTGTGTGTGCGTGTGTGCGCGTGTCTGTGTGCTTGTGTGTGCGTGTGTGCTTGGGTGTGTGTGTGCGTGTGCATGCGTGCGTGTAATCGTGTGTGCGTGCGTGCGTGTGTTTGTGTGTGTGTGCGTGTGCGTTCGTGCGTGTGTGTGTGTGCGTGCTTGTGCGTTCGTGCGTGTGCGTGTGTGCGTGTTTGCGTGTGTGTGTGTGTGTGTGTGTGTGTGTGCGTGTGTGTGTGAGTGCGTGCTTGCATGTGTGTGTGTGTGCGTTGTGCGTGTGTGCGTGTGCGTGTGTGCGTGCGTGTGTGCGTGTGTGCGTGTGCGCGTGTCTGTGTATGTGTGATATTACGCCGCCTGTTGCTGAAAGTAGCGTTCACAAACGCCTATTCCCATCTCATCACAATGGCAGACTCTCCAGCTAGTGAGCTGCGTGGTTGCGATGAAACGATCGGGCACTTGCTCTGTGACTGCCCTCGTTTTGAGCGAGAGCGTGCCTTCCTCGCTGCTATACTCTGCCGCTTGGACTGTTGTCCTCTTACAGACAACAAAGGTACTGGGACCTTGGGCAAATACTTGTACACGAAGGACAGCGGTGAAAGCGCTCCTGAAATTCTTACAGGACTCGGGGCTGAGTTCCCTAGTATAAACTTTATGCTTTAAATGTGCGCCGTCTGTCTCCTTCTCATATTGGTCGATGGAGAGTGAAAGACGCATGCCGCTTTCTATCCTTTTTTTACATGTTTTCCCGCCTTGAAGTCTAAGGCAGCCTACTCTGCATTGCCTAACCTCCCTGCCTTTCAGTTCTTCAGTTTCTCTCTTTCACTCTCTTTCGGAAGGTATCCTCGAAAAACATTTCTTTCATTAAGCTTGATTCCGTGTAATATGGTAATTGCTTTTTGCTTTTAATGAGGTCTCCAATCGTAAATAAATTGTTCCTCTTTAAGACCGGAGCGGAATAACTCGTGTATGATGCGTTATCAATAATGCGTAACTTGGGTTCCTGTAAGGGAAGATAAGCGCTGGTCGTTAAGGGTAATGCAGCGGATTCCAAGAGAAGGCAAGCGCAGCCAGGGGTGGCAGATGGTTAGCTGGGCGGATGATATTAAGAGGTTTGCAGGTATAAGGTTGTCGCAGCTGGCAAATGACAGCGTTACAGAAACATGGAATAGGCCTTTGCCTTGCAGTGGGTGTAGTCAGGCTGATGAAGGTGATGAAATAAATCTCATCTATATTGGTTTTCTTCGTCATTCAGCAAACACATCAACATAATTGCAGCGGTGAATGTGGTAGAATATACTCTTGGTGTTATTTTTTCAATTTTGGAGATAATTCTTTACTTTCTAATAACAGTGATGGATCTCGCAAATCTGTTTTTGTGCTGTTGATATGATTTGACAAGTTCAAATGTTCTTCAAACCAAAATCAGCGTCAGAGGAGTCTGAGGTCACGGGGGCGATACGTAAATCCTTGGGCTGGTCTGATCATTTGGCGCCTAAAAACTATTCCTCAGAGTTGTGTGCCCCAATTTTGAGTTCCTGTCCGTACTAGAGTACAAGAAAATGTGTTGGGTGATCTTCACCACCTTTTGTAGGATGATTCTGCCCTGTTCTGTCTGCTTCAGTGTGAGGCCTTACACTGAGGTGGTGTCCTCCTCACCGGGTCTTAGTTGCAGGTGGCCACGCATGTGATGAGGTTGGCTATTGCACTATCTGCTTGTATAGGATGTGCATGATGCATTTAGCGTGCGCGTCTGCTTGTATGGCATTTCCATGAAAATGAAAAGCTAGCATAGAAACAAGTAGAGGGTTTTCACAGTTTTTACCTAATGATTACGAAGCACCAAAACACGGGATCTGTGAAAGGCATGCTGATGTGCTGCTTCTCGTGAAAAAAACGCAATCATAAAATAAAAGAAATTGAAGGGGACACACAACCTGCAGCCTAAGGGTATGACACGAAAGCCTTAACGGAATAACGCCCAAATATGCTGAATTGTTCAATCTATGCTTACAATTCATAGATCACTGGGTGTGTTTATGCTACCCCTGTCGCAGTGGAACCGCAGTTAAGCGATGCGCCAGTGTCATCCGAAGGCAGGTGCTGCCACAGTAGAGATTTCTGACCTATGTTTCTCTTCCCGACGCACCTCCTGCGACGAATAATACAGTTAACTGCCACCTGCCGTGGTGCGTAGCTGTCACAATCCGCTGGCTGGGTTGTGATAAGGCCACAAGGTTATGTGACTAACCTGGCCCAGCTCCCTCCTACGTGGCTTCCCTGGGGATTTTCCCGGATTTGGCACTCATGGCCAACGACGCGAAAGACCCAGCCTGCGACGCAGGATTTTCTGCGATGCCAGCTATTTAACGCTTTCGCGTTAATAAAAAGAAACCTGATATTTGTGCAACAGAACTGTTGCGTAAGTGGGAGGAGAATGCTTTATTAAGCAGGCAATATTTATTCGAAGAAAAAGAAAATAATTGCGCTACATATCTCAGTATATAAGAACACGCCGTGGCATCTTGGTGGCTTTGACGTTGTGCTGCCTATGCAATCTACGATGTAAAAATCCCTGCCCTGGTGATCACAATTTCGTCGAGGCGCAATGCAAGAAAGCGGTGTTGTGCTTCGTGAATGCTCGTTAAAGAGCCTAAAGGGTTTAAAATAACCTAGAATCCTCCAGCACTCACTCCATCATTGCTTCATGTGTCACACGCGGACTCTGAGCCTTACATACCATATATAAAATATGTGCTTGCCAGATTCCTATTTTTTAGACTCTTGTGTGACCGTATGTAAGCCGACAAGCATTCTTGCGTATGTATATTCTCAATGTAGAGAAAATATAGCGATAATATAGACAGTTGTGAAAGTGTCATGGCTTGCAGAAAATATCATTTCTTGGTTTAGGTCACTGTACTTTCCTGCGCGGAAGTGACGCATGTATTCGGAGATGTCAATTCACTCATGGCGGAGGTTTAAGCAGCGTAAGGCTGTGTGCAACCGTGGTGATCTTTTTGTTGAAGCTAGCGGATGAAATTTCAGCAGAGGGTACTGCGCACCCATAGAGAATGACGAGAAAGCTAACACATCAAGCGCAGACTCTCGAATAGTTAATTTGACAGGAAAACGTGTTTTATACCCTCGAAAATGCCATAACTACGACCACGCAAAGTTTAATTATGTGGCTTCTTTTCATTACAAGTTAATCGACGGGTCACTGACACAGTCATCCCCACCTTTTCTTGTAAAATATCCTCTCGGCATGTTCACGTGCGACCTGAGCTTAGGGTATCTACCAAATGTTTGCTTTTTGCCGCAAAGGCAGGCACGGCTTCTTAGGTGTAGGCTCCTGGTATGCGCCGCAGTGCAGCAAGATTTGAAGTTAGGTGGGTGGAGGAGATTAAGAAGTTTGCGGGCATACGGTGTGAGCAGCTGGCAAAGGACAGGGTTAATTGGAGAGACATGGGAGAGCCCTTTGACCTGTAGTGGACGTAGTCAGGCTGATCATAATTTATGATGATACATACCTGTCGTTTGTCAAAGGAGCAGGGCGAAATATATTAGTACACTGCTGCATCTCACCTTGGAGCACAATCGCCGGTAAAACGGAGTAGGGTGCAAAGATAAAAACCAAACCGAAAATGAAGCTATATATAGAGTGAGAGATAGAACTTTATTGGCCACATTTGTCTCCAATAACGGCATGCGAGTTTTTGTGGCCCCCAGGTGGGGGCGACATTCTGTCTCCACGCCATCAGTGCAAGTTGAGTGGTGTTGTCTGGCTGGGTGCGAAGTTAGTCCCGCCTTTCTGCAGATGGAGCTGGCTGTGGGCCAAGGTTGTTTTTGTATCCCCAGAGGATGTCCGCCTGAGTTGCTGTTCTCCGTAGTTGCAGTTTGGGCATATGGATTCATATTCTCCATTATTGATTAGTTACAACCGGAATGGCTAAAAATTGAGTGCGTCAGCAATATGCGGAGCAGGGTGGCTTGCACTCTGTCGCGGTTGGGGCGGAGAGGCGGGAAACGGCATCTCTTGTGTTTTTGAAAGTTTGTGATGTCGGCAAAAGTCTGAGGGGCTTCAGCGAGGGCGTCTGGATCCGTGGGGCCGGCCGCCCGGGTGGTTAATCCTCGGGCAAGTCCTTCGGCACCTTCGTTTCCAGAGTTGTCCGCATAGTCGGTTACCCAGATTAGGTTAATTTTGCGGTCGGCAGTGCAGGCGCGCAGGATGCGTGTGGCAGGAAGACAGATGCAGCCTGCCTGAAAATTTAAGATTGCTCGTTTTGAGTTACTGAGGACTGTGCGCGCACGGCGGCCAGCGATGGCCAGCGCTGTCGCTGTCTTCCGCTGTGGTGAGGAGAGGGCGCGCACTGCGGCGGCGGAGTTAAGGGTAGACTGCAGCGTGGTTGCGGAGACCGCGTAGGTTGTTGCATCTTGCCTTGCCGCGTCCACATATGTTGCGTGTTCGTCGGCACGATATAAATCATCGTTTTGCTTTGTGCTGATGCTGCTCGTCGTGTCGGCCAGGGAGCTTGTTCGTGTGAGAGATTTGACAATGAGGCGCCTATGTACACCTATCGGGAGGTGTGCTGTGAGGTGGGGATCGCGTATCAGGTTGACATTCAGCCGGTCAAGGGTGAGACGGCCGCGCTTGGTTCTAGACAGGCGATGAAACTAGGCACTCTTGTGTGCCTCTATGAGTTCCGTAAGAGTGTCATAAACGCCAATTTGGAGGAGGCTGTGTGCTGGTGTATTGTGACAACCATAGGGCAGGCTTCTACACCGTGCGGATGATGCTGTTTACTGACTCATAATTTCGACGAAGGTCATCGTGAGGGTAGGAACATACTATCCTGGTGATGAAAAATCCTGGGTTAGCCGACAGAGGTCGCCCCCTTTCTTTCCTCTACGGCGTGTAAAGATGTTGGTAAGCTGTGGTGTAGAGGCCTTATATTGCTTCTGAGTTCTGTCTATTATTCTGTACCAGTATCCACGGGATCCGAAGGTCTGACGGAAAGTGTGGGGCGTGTGTTGATGTGGAGTATGATGAACTCGGCCGCTTCGGGGGCGGGTCGGCACACTCTCCGGTCACGAATGACGAGCAGTTTTGATTTTGTTGGGAAGCATATGAGGCTGTTTCTCTGTACGAAAGTGTGGACGGTGTCAATGGCTCTCTTGAGAGAGCTCTGGATCTCTCCAAGTGAGTCAGAGTCGGTCTAGAGGATGATATCGTCGGCGTATAGGTAGTGTTTTACGTTAGGTATGGCGTTCAAAAGGGGGGAAGACACCTCACGGGGACTTAAAATTGGAAAGGGAAGAGGACAGCGCCTTGTGGGGTATCTCTGGTGCCCAGAAAGATCTTGCCACTGCTGAGTTCTCCAATGTGAAATTCTGAGGTGTGGTTGTGTAGGAAGCCTGCAATATTATTGTAAGTACGACTGCCTAGATTCACTTCAGCGAGATATCTCAAAATGGAGGCTTGTGATACGTTCTCAAACGCCTTCATATCATCGAGGCCAAGAATGACTCGTGTGGCTAGGATGTGGCCTTTGTAGAGTTGCCACATGACGTCTTAAGTTAAGTGCCGGGCTCTGAAGCCAATCATACTGGGCTGAAGGATGTATTGTTTTTCTGTCTGGGTTTGAAGTCTTTGGAGCATTACGTGCTCCACGACCTTACCAAGGCAAGATTTAAGACAGATGGGTCGGAGATTGTCCATCTCAAGTTTTTTTTGCCCGGGTTAGGTATGAAGATCCCTTTGGCATGCTTTCAGGTATCTGGAAGGTGAGCATCATGCCAGTGTCTACTGAAAAGTTCCGTGAGTGCCTCGCTGGTCGTTGAGGTTAAGAAGCATTTTGTTGGTAATATGATCATCACCGGTGACTGCGGTGGTTCTGATCAAATTGAGGGCAGCATGGAATTCGAATGGTGAGATTTCTATGTCTATATCGGGATTTCGAAGTCCCGGGCGGACCGCGGAGGTGGGAATTTTGGTCGAGGTGTTCATGTACTTCTCTGTAAGGGTGTTGAGAAGTTCCTCTTTTGTGCCCTGAAAGGAGTGTACTACTTGGGTGAGGTTCTAGTGGGATGTGGTTAGTGTGGTTAAGATAAAGGAGATTGTTAAGTAGAAACTATGAGTTTTTAGAGGATAGCTGTCCGTTCAGGTGGACGCATGTTTGATTCCATTGTAAACGGCTAAGCTTGGTGGCACAAATTTCGATTGCTCGCTCGAGGCCAGCGAGACGAAGCTTGAGAGAGCGGTTGTTCTGGTCGGAGCCAGCGAAGATGAAGGCTACGCTGTGCCTCTCACATATGGATGAGTTTGTGTCAGGGGTTTGGCCATCCTCAACCTGTGTGGCCATGGAGGTGGCATTTGCGGCGCTAAAGTGTTCAGTGGGAATGGGTGCACGTTTATACGTACGTATCTGAACGCGTCCCAGTTGGTGTGCTTTAACGGTCGGAGAGGTGCCTTGCTGTGTGTGGCTGAGAATGTCGTACTCAGAACACAGTGGTCGCTGCCTATGTTCATGCCGAGGTTTTCCCAGCGCGCGCCTAGGATATTTCGAGCGATAGTGAGATCAGGACAGCTGTCCTGTGTGACGGTGTTGCCGATGCGGTTGGCTCTGTCGGGGTCGAAGAGTAGTGTAAATCTCAGTGTCGGGACGGTCTTCCACACTTTGGCTGCCTTAAGAACGCATGTTTTTTTGAAGATAGCCCCCCTCCCCATGCGGCGCATTGAAGTCGCCAAGTGTAAAAAGCATTCCTGTGCGTGCAGCCATGCAGGCCTTACGGACAAGGGCGGCAACTCGTGTGCTACTGTCGCTAGGGGCTGTATTCTTTTAGTATATGAATAGGGGCGTATGATCGGGTGTTCGGGAGGACCTGTATGAATGTGTGCGGAATTTCGTGGTAGTTTATGTCCAATTAATTAACTTTTAGATTTCGATGGACCAGTATTGGGGTGTTGGGTTTTTCGTTTAGGGTTTTTGTTGGTGGTATAGAGCCTAGCTGAGAAATTCTGTGTCTTTGTATATTTATGCAGATGACATAGCCTTCTCTGCTTCTGCAGCAGACATTCATGACCTATATCGTTCTCTGCAGGATTACCTCAATGCGCTCGACGTTTAGCTGGATACTATATATTGGTATTAAATATGCACAAAAGCAGCATGCTAGTTTTCAAAACCAACATGCCTCTGTATATATCATTTAAATATTGCTCGGTCAGAATGCCTAAGGTAGAATCGTTGAGGTATCTAGGCGTCATTTGTGATGCCAGTATGAATTCGCGGCCCCACACCAACACTAACGTTGAGAAACGTGAGCGTGCACTAGGCAGGCTACTACGAATTAGTAATAGGAAATTCTGCATGCGCCGGGACACGCTTGTACTTCTCTACAATGCGTATGTCAGACCCATTTTAGAATTTGGCTGCATATTTTTTTTCTGGCTCCCCTAAATATAAGCTTCATCCGTTGCTGCAGATAGAAAGGTGCGCACTGCGCCTCTGCCTAGGTCTCTCACAGTCAGTTTCCACCGCAGTTCTGTACCTGGAGGCTTGTATTCCCGACCTTAACTACCGTTTTCACCTTTTAACTGTCGGGACTTTTTTTGCGGGAATTTGAGTCGGCTACTGGTGTGGCTACACCTATTTTCGTCTCTCACCCAGCCCTCTTTCTCATTCCTCATTAGCCAAGGTTCCGCCTTCCTCCAGTTGTTTTCACTGAGAACTTTTTATCCAACATGGGTGTGGATCTCAATTTTCTATACAGAGTGTGTTCGGCAGTGTCCCCTGTGGATATTGCTTTTTATTATGTTGCCCCACCTAATGCGAAGCATCTGCCTGCAACGACATTGACTGGACTGCTCTTTGATCACGTTGCCCATTTCCCGCACCATATTGTGATCGCTACAGATGCGTCTGGGGCCGGCCAGAAGGCAGCAGTTGGTACTTTTTCAGTCTCTCTCGTGGAGCTTTTCGGTTAGAGTCCTGGATTACACAACCATATTTCCAGCAGAGTTTATGGACCTTGGGCTGGCCGCTTTGAAAATTCGCACAACTGTTTCTCAGTTGATATTCCTCTCAGATTGTCAGTTCTGTTGGCGCTGGATTCCACATGAAACGCTTTTTTGAGACACTCAGTAAATTTTTTTTTATTCCTGGATAAGTGAAAGAAGTGCACTTCGTGTGGACACTAGGCCACTGTGGTATTTTACAAATTCAAGCAGGACACGTTTTGGCAAAATCAGCTCTTAATGCACCTGTTGCCTGTAGTGTCCCTAATCTTGTTCTTTTCGGGATGACTTGACTGCAGCGTTTTCAGTTTATAACCGCCACGTGCAACGATACCTTACCCTCTACTGTTGACTACCATCATCTCACGTACACTTGAAGGCTCGTGCATGCAAAAGCCGGCAGTGCGACGTAGCGATGACACTCAAGCGGTGCAGTATTCCCCGTTTAAGTCTTTACTTATGTAGATGCGGCTTCAGTCCCACAAAACTTTGTGCGGCTTGTGGTGAAGTCAAAACATTGGAGCATTTCATACTCTCTTGCTGGGGGTTAGCACTTAAGAGGAGAGCACACCTAGAAATTCCCGTTACAAAGTTGGGCTCACTTTGTCGTTCCCCTCCTGCTCTCTTTCGGAGCGAGCGCCAGGGGTTTTGCATTGCATCAAGTTTGCGAGTGCCTCCACGGTTACACATGAGCTGCTGCAGATTCCCTTGTTAATTGTATTCAAAATTTCCGCATTTGAAAGAACATTTGGGCATTTTCATATATTTAATTCTCAGATATTCCCCCCGATATTTTGTTTTTGCTTTACCTTTTAATTACTCATAAATTTCCCCCAAGGCACAATCCTTAGCTTGGCACCAGTTTACCCTATTCCATGGGGTGTCCACACTGAACCCTGGCCAATCCCCCGTCATGGGTATGTGCCATGTGCCGCAGGCAAGAACAACAACAACAACCACAACTTAGGGACAGCCGCAGTTTTCTGTCTCTGCTCCGGAGGATCTCTTTCAAGCTGGATGTTAACATAAGTATCTATTGAATTATATTTGAGTGTTTTGCTTCCTTTTTGGATGAGAGGGCTGAAAATGAAGTGAATAAATAAATGAAAATTTTTAGCTGCCCATACCTAACCCAACTAGAGAAGGTCAGTCGAAATAAGTAACTATTTTTACAGCAACTAAAGTAATAAGCTCAAAGTCTTATAGCCTTCAAACACAGTAAAGAAGAAAAACCAACCTCTTTTTATGTGTGCTAACAGTGTCTCCACTACTTGTTGTTATTTTAAGACAATGTAATGCCTATTCTTCAGGCTTAGTTTTCTGTGCCATCTCTCGTCCCCTACACCTATGGGTGTAAGCTTATAGTGTCCACTGGTTACCTCGCTCTAGCTCAGTATTGAAAAATAAACAATAACTAAGATTTGAGCACAGTAGGCCACGAATTGTCAAGGCCAAGAGAAAAATGTCGGCAGAGACAATAAAAGCCGGCCCTGCAAATGTATGATAAAAAATAGGAGACGCTTTAACCTGGCTAAGGGCGGAATATCGTGCAGTAGCACTCGACTTCCTTGGATTGGCTCTGTTTTGTATTGTTTGGCGTTGTTGGCTTATATAGGATGTGTCACATGACTAGTGACGTGTGCATGCAGAGCAATAGGTAATTACAGTGAAGGTCGGGTAAAGGTCATGTAAGGACACATCATAACTTGCCAAGACATGCCACTCCACCCATATGCGGAATTGGTCATTCTTTACTTTATATTCATTGGTCCTTGGGAGTCCTAACACGAATCCTGGCTCAGTGGTGCTATGGTTAAGCAATGCGCCACTGTCCTGCGGTGGCAGATGTTGACATTCCTGGGTCTTGTGAGAAAAAAGTTGCTTTCCCGAACAATCGCTTGCGAACGACCAGTATTTGAACTGCGTCTTGCCGTCACTGTCAGGGGCATCGACGACGTATTTACGTACGACATAATGCAGTGAACCGCGGCTATTAGTTACACTACCGTAAAAGCTAACCTTTTGCAAGCTACGATAAAGCTAGACGCTGCTTAATATGCTATATCGCTGAACGCAGCGTTAAATTCTTTTAGTCCTCATGTGTGTATTTGATTTTCGGCTCGCGGCTGACAGACATCAGAGGCGTGAAGTCGTTCCTCTGCACAGTGCCTCGTGTCGCACCACACAGATAAAGGGTTGACTTGGCGCTGACGTCGCGCTTAGTGGTTCTAGTCGCCCAGATTACGTGCTGCCAGCCTGGCGGCTTCCATTCCGGTCCGTGTTGCCGCTAGCGCTCCGTTCTTGGAGTGCCGAGGAGACTCCAAGGGTTCAAGGGCATTGAGAAGATGGCGAGCAGGTTACTCTCTCGCGGTCCGTTCGCGGCTGTGCAGATACTGCGCACTCTTTCCGAAGCAGGTACGGTGGGCGCGCCTGACATTTTTACACATGCGTATTTGCACTGTGCTTGCACTGTGTGTGCAATGTCACGTAGTGAACCGGAGCAAGATCGAGGCTCGCAACCGCTGTCACTAAGTAATGATTAAATGAATTACTGCTAGCCAAGGAAGCAGATAGACCTGTCCAGTCTATACATCGAGAATGTTCGCAGATTGCTAGGTATGCATCCGATAGGTTGTGCACGACGAATTTCGCATTAGTTGCAGCGTCATTATTACTTTACTGGGCTCTGTCTCTGTGACGCGTTCAGTAGTTATATGTTGACCGTGTCGAAATGGTGCGCACTTTGCGCCCGCAATCACGTGACCCCTCAAGTGCTTCAAGGAGGAAACAGGTGATGACGAAAATGTATAAAGGAAGCAGAGCAGCAAAGACGAAGATCTGTTCCACCTTAGTGCTCCTGTGTAAAATCTTCGCCGGCGAGCAGAGTAGGTTGTCCTGTGGTAGTATGTACCAAGCGCTGCTCGCATGGAGAACATCGAGAGTACAGCCATGCAGGTGCCAATGAGCGCTTAATTTGACGCCGGGAAGACTCTGATGTCTAGTGTGAAGCAGACTAGAATTACCGCTGACAATTCGATCTTAGAATGGGGACCATTCCAGCTGCAGTCCACGCCAGCTGCACACGCCGTGCGAACAAAGCACCGGCTCAGATGGCAAATGAATCGGCATGGTGTACTTTAATTGCACGGTCGCAGAGTAACGATAAACTGTTTGGTTTCCCAAGCTCCGTCGATCAATCACTGTGGTTTTACTAGACCTTGTACTACTCCCCGAGTGCGGCAATTAAGTCTAGTTTAGACAGGCGCAAGTGAAATCTGAACGACAATGGTTGAATTTTGGTGCCTGGGCGTCTATGCTACGTTAACTGTTCCTGTTTGCGTGTTCTTTCCGTGGCAGGCTCGAAGATACCAATGATTTCAGTGTTAGCTTTGCTCTTGAGTGCATCGATCAGGGTTAACGTTTTAGTGAGACGGGTTAAGTTTGAGCCCAGCAAGAGAATTAGCATCAAGATGACAATTAATATTGCACCTAATATAGATTTGCTTACGCCTTTCGAGCTCATTAAGAAGGCAGTTCTCTGAATGGAGGTTTGTATATATCACCGTCTTAACATCAAAATGATGTGGCGAGAAATTGCTTATAAAACTGCAAAATTGGTTCTGTTATGATTAAATTAATTAAATGAAGGCCCTATTTCTGTGTTCGCCCTAGGTAAAGTGAACCTTTTTTTTTTGAAGAACTGAAATATTTTCCAATAGTGTTTATTTTCAATCTAAAATAAAATCTTCTTCTTAAAAGTGTTATATCTATGGCTTTAATGAAAGTGTTTTCTCAAAAGACCATTTAAACTAACAGCGCCTTGTAATTTATAGCATACAGATGAAGCGTTTTATCTGCCCTGAACCACGCTAGTCATTTTCCCCTGCAGCTCTTTAACAAGCCCATAAAACCTGAGGGAGTGCACCGGAATTCCCGTAGTTGTCTATTTAGTATTAAAGGCTAACAGAGCAGCGAAGACGCCGAAAATATGACCTCTTCAATCCAGCGCAAACTTGCATACTTTTTTATTGTGAAGAAATTTATAAAACGATAGTTAAAAACAGACGTTCGATACGAATACGTAGTTCCTGCAAAAGCGACCGTACTCTCCCTGCCTAAGCTGCGATTGCATCTTTATATTTAAGGTTCTTTACTCAGAGATCAAACGCAAACGGAACGTTTTTAGGAAGTGCTCGTCTAGCTGATTATCATTGATTAGCCCCCTATCACTTGGTGACGAGCATTTATAGAACTCAGAATAGTATTACATGCCTCTCACTTAGCAACTTTCGTGTTTGGTTCCTTATGCTTTGGTATTTTTTGAATTCAGCTCAGTTTTTGCACTCACGTTAAACGCTCGTTCCAGCATCAACCAGTGGTGCGCACTCTTTGATTTCACTGGCGTTGCCTAGTTAACCTCCCTGCCTTTCCGTTACTCTTTCTCTCTCTCTCTCTTGATACCACTGCTGCTGCCACGTGGCCACATCGTTGCCGTCACATAACAATCAGTCATGGCTACTCAAATTCTTTCTTCCAAATAAGTAAAAATTTATTTTGGTAGATATATAATTCTCAAATCTTTGCTTCCGCGTGTAATATAAAAAAATTGAGCATTTTTTTGCACCATTTCTGTTTATGAGCTTGAAATATTCCATCATTTCACCATGTTGAGCTTCCTTTTTGAGTGCCGCTCAATCTAAATTGTACAAAGTGAAGCATTTCGGGCAGCATGATATCGTAGTTTGGAAAAAACAAACAGTAAAGTTTGAGCTCTTAAGTGCATACAGAGAGCCGGCAAGGCAAAGAGGAGAATTTCGCTGCAAACGATGGGAAAGCGGCATTGGAAACAAATCACCGATGTGGAGCTGATTCTAGGAGCGCTAAGGTAGAGGTTCAAGGCGCAATGCCATTCGCAAGTTTATGTAAGTCAGATTTTAGTTGTTTTGCTTCCAATAGGTGCAATTGGTTTCCGTCTTGTCGGTGACACATGCTTGACGACTGAAGTAATATACTGCGTCTTTTCTTTGCCTCGTTCCCCTCACAGACGCAAAAGCGGCGAATTGGCGCTGACGCTACGCAGCGTAAGGTGGTCTCAATAACCAAGATAACAAGATGCCAGACTGGCGCCGTCTAGTTCGGCCTGCGGCATCGATAGCGTGTACGTTCTAACACAGCCGAAGAGACTTGACGTGTTGAGCGGCGGTGTCACAATGGCGGGCACTTCACGTATTCGTTTTGTATTTGCAGCTACACTTCTACTCTGTGCTGTGAGCCAGACCAGGTACCGTATGCGCGATTCACAATTTTTACCCACGCACTTTGTCATACTGCCTGCGAGGTGAAATACTAAATACCGACGTGATCGAGGCTCCAAACTGCAGTTCCTACTTAACGGTAAAAGGCAATCAGCAAGCATAATTAAGTTTCATGCTCTTGTGAGCGGTGAAACCACACCGCAGAGACGACACTTCAATGTAGGCATTATGCGAAAGCCTTCATGCTCTCGGGTTTTCATGCCATCCAAAGAAGCGGCCGTTGGCCAATTAAACCTGGAGTAAATCAGTAATCCATGCCTGATGGTTGCGTTCTCAAAGCGTAATACGGACTAATTAACAGTTATTTTTTCTAATTATGCGTCTACCGAGTTCCGCGTCAATCAGTGGCTCAGGCTAGTAAGCGTGAGTCTAGTAAGCCTAACCCTCGCTTTGGCTGTGCGTTTCTTACGGCTTGCGTAGTGCGCGTGCTGTGTCGATTTAATGAAGGGAAAATATGTTTTCTGCACGCAGCGAACTGCACGACTAAAGTCATGAATGATCGAAACTGCATTCGTGAGCGTAAAATAAGAGGCGCTTATGGGTTCTCATATTTAATGATTCACTCGCGCACAAAATATTTGCTTGATTGAGGTGAATACATCGCTCCAAATATATTGTAAAAAATACCAAAATCAAAAAAAGAACGGCCACGGAATGGCTGCTCGAACGTGTTAAGCTGTAAAGCTCTAGAGAAATGCATCATGTTTGGAGCGCAGCAACCCTGAATCTTGCAGTTTGAGAGAACGTGAAGTGCGCTGCATAGAAGCTGAATGATAGCTGCGTAGTTATATACTTACTTACCTGTTCTAATCACTGCTGGAAGCTTCGGTTGTGCGGATAAGAACTTCGGCCTGTAAACGAGCCGCTTGCATTTTTCAGGTGAAATCATATTATCCACGAAAATGAATAATGGCATTACATGGAATAAGCCCTTTTAATGGAGCTGTTAGGCCCATATTCAGCAGTGAAATGATGCTCTTGCTATCTGAATAATTTTTTTGAATAGGACAAGACGCGTAGCAGCGCTCAAACAGTATGCGTATTTTTTTACTTTGCTGGAATAACAAGTATTGGCGGTGTTTTAGCTCTGGTTAAACCTGTAGTGACGCTATAGCTACAGCTGGACGAGTGGAACTTGGTAACGTGACCAATCACGCCACGAACCACGTGATCAGCCATGGCGCCGCGCCGCGGGTAGCTGCTCCGCATCACCTGACCAACCACGTGATAGCATGGCGGCGCAGCCACAGGGTTGCGCGCCACCTCGCTGAAGGCTCGAAATGGTACCGTAATGTAGCTATCGCTACAAACATTGAAATCGTTCACTCTCCCGACTTCATCACTGCTGTCTTTGTAATAGGAAGCAGCTGCTACAGAGAAGTATTATAAGCGTCTCGTACTGTTACTGACACGAACTTTGCGCGGTTCCGTCAGTCTCTTGGTACTTCATATTAAAGGATTATGAAGATGGCACAAAAGATAACATGGGAAGAGAAGGCGCAAGAAAATGACGGCAACGCCTTCACTTACAGACAAGCTTTATTCGCACATGCCTACATTTTTATAATCGGAAAGACAGCGGCCCTGTTTTCACGTGGAATGCTTTACTTCATGAGGCAAATAGCAAGAACTAAAGTTTTCCTTGACCATACTTCATTTCTTTACCCGTTCAGCTACCCCAAATACTCCAATTTTTAGTTTTGTATCACAAAGATATTTGGCATTGGCAGCACTTGGCTATGTTTCCTTCTTGATTATTTGAGATGCTCGAGTCTTCAAGAGAAGCGTTTCGTGTCAGCTTTGAATGCAACAGCTCGATTCACAACATTCTGTGGTCTTTTTAATACGAAGCAGCTGCTTCAGAGAAGTAAACTAAGCGTCTCGCACAGTTACTGATATGAACTTTGCGCTGTTGCGTGTGTCTCTTGATACTTCATATTAAAGGATTATGAAGATGGCACAAAAGATAACATGGCCAGAGAAGGCGCAAAACATGATGACAACGGCTTCACATACAGCCAAGCTTTATTCGCGCATGCTAACCCTTTTATAATCAAAAAGACACCGGAATTGTTTACATGTAGAATTCTTTACTTTAGGAGTCAACTAGCAGGAATTAAAGTATTTGCTTGACCATACTTCATTTGCTTACCCGTTCAGCTGCCCGAAATACTCCCATTCTTAGTTTTGTATCACAAAGATATTTGGCATTGCCAGCACTTAATTCTGTTTCCTTCTTGATTATTTTAGATGCTCGAGTCTTCAAGAGAAGCGTTTCGTGTCAGCTTTGAATGCAACAGCTCGATTCACAACATTCTCTGTACCGCTCAAGAACCACAACAACGTGAGTAAGGTCCAGTGTTTTGTCAATTATGCTGTCCTTTACGCCGGAATAGAGGCGATTAAGAATATTTTCGCGATATTTTTTCACTGCTCGGCATATCTCATTTTGCGCTCCTGTGCAAAGTTTCTTAAATCATAGCGTTGCTGCGTAGAAAGGTGTTGAGAAGATGGTGGTTCTCAAGTCAACCGCCAGAAGAGAGTAAACACGGAAAAGCTCTCCCTTGGTGCAACACGATAATCACTTGGAGTGGAGTGCGGCCCTTAAAAACTACTGAGGATCAGATTTTAAAAAGCAATGGCAAGTAATTCGTAGTAATTCCTGTTTCCTTCTGTATCCACACACGTGTGAAGCGTCGTGCAGGACTTCAATGCCTGCGCATTTGTAGCGACGTGAGCTTGGTGTTGATATTATTAGCGGTTTAATAAAAGGGCAGCACCTCTTCACGGTGGCGACGAGGAAGGAGGGCGTAGAATTTTGGTTTATCGTCATTCGGCGCTGAAGTCCGAAGATTTATTAACAACCATTTTGCATCTTTGGCCAAGTCTTGTAATATATCATTTAAAGTACAGTACATGCTCAGGCTGACAATATGGTGAAGAAAATATTGAACCGCACTTTTCTTAATAAATGCTGCAGCCCTTGAAATGTGGACGACGACGACAGGCAGAAAACACAAGCGCTAGCGGTTAAAACTCCTGAATTTTGTTTTAGCACGGGCAGAGATCTAAAAAAAAAACGAAGAAAGCTAACATGTACAGAGCAAGTCACAGTTTATTGGATCATTTATGTAGAATCTACATTACCATGAAATTTAAGTTATATTTTTTACAGCGTTAGATAAGGCACGCTGGTACTGTCCTCGTTCAGTTGTTCTATTTACTAAGCTTATGTAACGTTATATGTGAGCTGACGCTTGTGGTTGTGACCTTACATGTATATAAATTAGAAATGCTGCCTTATAGGTGTAATCCACAGCTCATCAAGAGATAGCACTTTGCGCAAACTGCTGTGTGAAACACAAGTCTCTCTTCCTTTACTTTGAATATTTGTGTGGCCCACATAACAACCGGACAAATTACACGCTTGTTTGTTCTAGTTCAATAGTGCGGTCTGCTCAGAGTGCGCACCCCATGGCAACCATTGAAGGTCGTTTTTGACACTGCTGCCTTGACTGGGTGCCCTCTGTTGCTTGCAAAGATACCACGGAAGCTTGCCGTAAGTAGTTATTTTCATATATCGACAATGCAGAAGTCGTCATGGGATGATGACTGAGCTGCGGGAGCCCACCCTGTTGCGAGTTCTTGTAGCTTGTAAGCGGTAAGTGAAGTTGGTCAATAAAGGAAGAAACCTTACCGCTATGTTTTGTGAAAGTGGATGAACAACATTATAACACAATAAAATAGAGAATTATAGCAACTTGCGTATAAGATTCTGCGACCTGAAAAAATATTAGGAAGTGCATTGCATGTTCAGCTAAGCGAATAGCCTTGGTTGGCTTATTACGCTGCCCAACTGAAAAAAAAGCTCTTCATGAAGTGAACAACTTGATTCATAAAAATAACGCAAACTGCCAGACATTTCATACCAGCCGGGTAAAGTGGCCGTTTTTATGATAGCACACCTTCCACGAAGCACTTAAGCCTAACTGGATTACGCGATGAAGGATGGTAGAGGTAGAAGCATTATGAGAGGGGTCACGAAAGCGCGTGGCATCCTTGCTTTGTGAAGCACAGCCACCGAAAGGCTATAAGAATTTTCATCAAAGGCTCATGCCCAATAAGCATCGTTGGCTGCTATTTCTACGCATGCGCCTGGCGCCACCAAATCTCACCGGATCGTGGCTGCATTGCTACATGAAGCACAGAAGCCACGTGCTTTCCTGTTCCCTGTGATACTGCTTCTGCCTGTACATCCTTAAAAGGGGAAGGCACTCTCTGGTGGCTCAAACAAATGGAACTCCCCGTAGACGCGGCCGATTTGACCTGGGTCCACCTGGTTACCATTATCCCAGAGTGTATACATTCCGTAAGGCGCGCTCGCTACTCTCTGCCAATGGCCCCTTTAGATCCGTCCACCCATGATAAGTTCCGCTGGGAAGAGATGCACAGAAGTGTCTCTCAAGACTCAACTATATAATATAGCTGCATCTCGGCAGTGCTCCGGTATCAAATATAAACTTTCGCGGCAAAAAATTTCTTGAAATTAAATTCAGCGAATTGAACAGAACCCGCCGGGTTGGCTCAGTGGTTGGGCCGCTCGGCTCCCGAGCCGGAGTACCCGTATTCTAACCCGACAGCGCCAGCCGCGTTTTGATGGAGGCGAAACGCAAAGGCGCCCGTGTGACGTGCGATGTCAGTGCACGTTAAAGATCACCAGGTGGTCGAAATTATTTTAAAGCTCTCCACTACGGCCCCTCTTTCTTCCTTTCTTCTTTAACTATTCCTTTCTCCCTTCCCTTACAGGGCGGTTCGGGCGTCCACCGAGATGTGATACAGTTACTGCGCCATTTCCTTTCCTCAAAACCAATTTAATTTCAAACGAACAGGGAAACATTAAGCGACAGGAAGAGAGGAGAAACGTTCAGGGAGCAAACGCGAGATAAGTATATTATTGCTCAAATTAAAAGAAAAAATGTACATAGGTAGGATATGCAAATCTCAGGAAAGACAACCAGGCTTTATAGGGGTAATGAGATGGATTACACGAGAAATCACAAAAAGGGTCTGAGGGTGGCTGAGAGCTAGGCGGAGGGATACAGTTGGGATGTTTGGGGCGATGGGGCGATTCCTGCGAGCGCAGGACAGGGTCAAACGCAAAGCAGTGGTATATGTATTTGAACCGCAGCTGAGTTAATTGTGCTGAGGAAGATGACGGGAACGATGTGGTGACCTGGGCTGGGCGTCGTAGATAGCCAAAGGGTAGAGGCGAATTCTCAGTTTCTACATGGGACAGCGGCGGTGGCGCCGTTGACTCGGGACAAATTTTCTGACGCTGAGTTGTAATGATGATGATTAACAAATATTGATCAGAAAGCAAGCGACACGTGCATCAATTCCTTCTGCATCACATGAAAAATAAGTACTCACTATTCACAGCAGTTTTGAACCAAAACCATATGTTGCATGATTAAGCACAACGGAGAGCTGAGATAAGTGGTACAGATTGAAACAATAAAACCAACGGAAAACGTGCAGGTATAGTAGAGACAAGAACAACGGTACATTATCAGCTAACTTTATTTTAGTATAGATCCTATATATACCCTGCAGGAATAAAACCTGGCATGCGCACAAATGGAGAATTGGCGGTGATTTAGCTCTGGTTAAAGCTGGAGTGACGCGATAGCTACAGCTGGCCGCGTGGAACGTTGTCACATGACCAACAACGTGATCAGCCGCGGCACCGCGCCGCCGGCAGCTGCACCGCACCACGTGACCAAGCATGTGACAGCGTGGCGGCGCAGCCACAGGTTGGCGTGCCGCCACGCTGAGGGCCCAAAATGCTACCGTAATGTAGCTATGGCTACAAAATTCGCGTGGAAAAGGCAAATAATCGAATTGCCTTTATTTCCATAAACATACAATTTATGGGGATTTTAGAAAAATGTTGCTCACGGCAACTGGACGGGCCTTAAACCCAGTATTTGGAAGCAGCAGGCACAGGCACTGATTCGGAATGGACAAAAAATAATACATAAACAAAAACTATTACAAAAGAAGCCATATTGGTTTACACATTATGCCACAAACGCAAACGCAATGTAGGAAAAGATTACAAACCAAAAAAGGAAAAAAAGCTACGCAATCCGCAGTTTACACCTGAGCAACGAAAGGATAATTGAAACCATTTATCAAGTTAACATTGTGACGGAACGAAAAAAAACATAATAAAGGCTAATAACAGAAGTATTTACAACGACAACAGCCCACATCAGAAGTCACAAAAAAGCAGGAAAGCAAAAAGTCATGCTCAAAACTCACAGAAATACTCATATAAACGCGAGATAGGACAAGAAGTGGCAGCTATGTTATTACGTGTGAGGGAGTTTAAGACGCGTGGTAAGCGATGGTGTAACATTAATTTGAACATTGTGCGAGGATGCGGCCCATACCAGCGTTCAAGTGGCCGTATGTTGTATTTTGTTCTGTTTCTAATTAATTGAGTTAAGGACATGATGTACGACTGTCTTTGTTTTTCGTCTTTACGATAGGCTAGCAAGAGCCTGAAATCTTGGAGAGAGAGCAATACGAGTAATTTAAACTGTTTTGAAAAAAGGTGCTGTGTGAGCGTCTACTGGAGAGTTACAAATACTGCGTATTACCTTTTTTGAAGCCCAAATAACCGATTTATGTTGGTAGCAGACGTTGTACTCCACACGAGAATGCAGTAGTGTACGTGACTCAGGAAGAGAGCGTTATATAGGAGAAGTTTGACTTTACGTGGGAGCGGTCTTAAACTCATGAGTACACCAGTGACTTGTGCGATTTTTCCTGCAAAAAAGTCAATATGATTGGTCCATGACATATGGCTGTCAAAAAACGAAACCTAACGTTTTCGCAGACCAGATGAGCTCTATCCTTTAAGAATCTTTTGCAAGTCTCTAGGTTCACAGCTTTATTTTTTGGTTGAAATAAACTAGCTTTAGTTTTGTCCGTGTTGATTTTTAAGCCATTATCATGTGACCATCTCTGTATTTTTGCAAGGACAGAATTTGCGGTTGAAACCAGGCATGCAGTATTGTTCGACGAGAAAAGCAACGTAGCATCATCTGCATATATTACGTATGTGGGTTCCCTATCGACAATAACAAGGTCATTTATGTAAATATTGAAAGGAGGGGGCCCAATATGCTCCGTTGGGGAACTCCAACTGTTACTTGCTTGAACACTGAGCAGATACCATTAATTTCAACAAGTTGATGCCGCTGATTTAAATAAAATTTTATTATATTGAAAGTAAAACCGCGGGTTCGTTATTTTCCTATGGGTGCTGTAAATAGCTTAGCAATATATATATATATATATATATATATATATATATATATATATATATATATATATATATATATATATATATATATATATATATATATATATATATATATATATATATATATATATATATAAAAACATATTTGGTTGCTAGAGGCAACAATTCAAAGTTGAAAACGCTTCATTTAGCCATAGATTTATTTTGAATCGACGTTTCGGACAGAGCCTGTTCTTTCTTAAGACTGAGGTTACAGGGGTCTTCTTCCTCTTCTTAAGGAGTTGGCACTGGCACACATGTACGACACATGCACGAAGGAAACAAACGGATGCAAAGGATACCAGAAAAGATACAGATAGAAAGGGAAAAAAGGGGAACAAATAAAAAAGAAAAAACGTGTTGTCCCTCGCCGCCCACCCCGCAGCCGCGGGGAGCCGACCCCGGACTAGAAAAAAACAGAAGGAAAACACGGAGCGGGAGGGGATAATGGCTACCCATCAAGGCAACAGAGCGGCGGCGTGTAAGGTGCACAGGAACATACGGTGGCGGGATCGCCCTACACACAAAAGTTAAAGACGCGTGCACTCGCGTGCCCCGACCATAAAAAGTAAACAAATAAACAGAATAAAATGCAGCAGGGCCGGAGCTTCCGTCATCTGGAACCACTTCGGCAGCCAGAGCCAAGGCCGAATCAGCGGCGCCGTGAGCTTAACTAGACACACTTGCACTGTGCATGAAAACACCCAGACACACAACAGTAAAACATCCGAACTCATGGCAGTGTCGTGTGGCGGCTAAATGACAATGGCGGGAGCATTTAAGCGAGTAAGGTGTACAGAAACAGACGGTGGCGGAATTGTCCAACATATATAAATTGGAGATGCTTGCACTCGCGTGACCTGGCCAGAAAAAGTAAACAAATAAACAGAATAAAATGCAGACAGGATAGGAGACTTCCGTCATCTGGAACCATTTCGGCAGCCCGAGTCAAGGTAGAATCAGCGGCGCCGTGAGCTTAACTACACACACGTGCACTGTGCCTGAAAAAAAAAACATCCGAGTTCGGGCAAGTATGGTGTGGGAGGTAAATGTGAATGGCGTGAGCACTTAAGCAAGGGTTCTTCAATTGCACCCCGTCGGCAAGGTAATCAAACTGGGAAGATAGGGGCGGGATGGGGTAGCGAATGAAGAAATTTGTGTGAGCTTGAAAAAGATGTCGCTGGCAAGAAACGACCGAGGTATGTCAAGCTGGCTCTCGTAATATCAGCAACGGCCCTGCAAGGGGCGGATGGAGGACAATACACCTGGACTTTCATTAATGCCGTGAGGAATTGTTTCAAATTTGTAAATGAAGTACGACTTGCGTTGTTCTCTTTCCCGGGTGCTGTGGAACCCACCCTGTAGGACTGTTAACTTAATTGCATCAAATGGGTGGTTTCGCTCATTAATGTGTTTTGACAAGGGAACGTTGGGTAGGGATAAGATATGCGCACGGTGGTTATTAAAGCGAATACGTAGAGGGTTGGCGGTCTGTCCAATGTACTGCATACTGCACACACTGCATTCTAGGGGGTATATTACGTTGCAGGAATCACAATCAAAGTTGCCATTAATTTCCCATTTGAATCCTGAAGCTGTGCTTACTGCCCAGCTTGGTGTTTGTATGTGTTTGCAGACCTGGCATCGCGTTGCAGACCGCGTTGCAGACCTGACAACGCGGCCACCACATCTTCGCAAATTGGAGTGTAAAGTTGTTGCTGCTATCCCGAAGTTGCCCAGGGACACCACACGAGACAGCACCGCCGAGAGATCCACCTCAGCAACAAGCTTATCCGCTGGAACCTACCGACAACAAACCCCATCTAAGGCCAACCATGTGCATACCCCCACCACTCCCAGCACAACACCGAAATCCGGAGCGAGCGGCGCCAGTACTCCAGCAAGCCCAGGCATCAGGCCATTCTTGTGCAGCGCAGCGTCAACTGACTTCCAGGGTGGAGGGCCAGGTTGATACGATATCCAGCCGGAAAGAAGAGCTTCCCAGCACCCCTCTATCACGCTACGATCTTCGAAAGCGCTGCGGTTCGGCACAACGGGTTCGTCAACAGTGACATTCAGGCCGCGTGAGTACGCCGACTCTCTCTCGCTCATCCTACCGACAGCCTTCTTCAAATAACTCTAAATTTTTAAAATTAAGAAAAATTGTGGATAAACGAATTAGGCATGAACTACATATTCATAGTCTAAAGGCCTATCTTGAATCAAAAATCGTACCAAAAGGTTTACAAGTGTCGCTAACACCATCAATGGGTGACCTGTGTGAAGACGAGAAGGCTAATTGGAATCGTACACAAAAATCTGCCTCTTTAAATTTGCTTGTAGTTACCATTGACCACTTTGAGAAGGCGTTGGTGGCTCTGAGAATGGAAGAGAGTCGTGCTCATCAACAAATTACCCTTACCGCGCTGGAGGCCACAGAGCTTATGTTCTTTGAGGAAAAGAGAGCGACTGAGGTACGCAAGACCAAACGGAAAAAATTCATTCGAGACGGGGTTCCATAACACGCGTTGTCAAATTCAATAACAAGCGAAAAAGAATCAGGAATGGAGGCAGCAACAAATATTAACCCCACTATTACAATAAACTCCAACAACAAATCCAGTATAACGACACAAACATCAACAGTTCAAGAAAGACGCGTTGAACGATCTGGAATGACAGCATCTACTAATAATAATCCTGCGGTTCCAAGCGCCGACTTTGCTTTCCAGCACAATATTATTAATCTATCAACCAGGGCCTTAACGACAGAGGAAAGATCCATCCTTTCTCGAGGCATTACATTCTGCCCTACCACCGGTAAATACAGCGAATTCTCGGTGTTAAAAGATTTGGACAACTTTGCACGAATGTTGCGACTCCGGGAATACTTCTTCGATCGGGCGTGGGTTACCGCGGAAAACAGAGAACTCGTCGTTACTAACCACCACTGGACTCCTAGCATAGGAAGGGACAAATACTTGGACATGTACATTAACGCTGTCCAGAAAGACATTATTTACGCCTACAAGAACCACACTCCAGGGACGCAGAACTTGTCTAAAAACGAACGGGATGCATTGAAGGCTCTGAGCAGAAGGACAGGTATAATCATAAAGCCAGCGGATAAGGGAGGTGGTATAGTTGTCATGGACAGCGAAAAATACATTGAAGAAGGCATGAGACAACTCTCTAACATTAGTTTCTATCAACGTCTTGAAGCAGTCCCAACTGCGCAATACCAACATTTTGTAGCGGAGACCCTGGGTCAACTTGCGAAGAATGGGGACATATCCCTACGGCTATCTAAAGCCCTCACCGCACCACACCCGTCGCCGGGCCGATTCTACATGTTACCGAAAATCCGCAAAAAGAATAATCCTTTCCGCCCTATAGTATCCGGCATCAGCACGATTACAGAACCAATTTCCAGTTACATTGACACACTAATTAGACATATTCCAACAACACACGCATCATACTTACGCGACTCAAACCATTTCCTTCGCGCAATAGCAGGTCTCAAACTCCCGGAAGGAGCCTTCCTGGCAACACTAGATGTAGTCTTTCTCTACACAAACATTTCTCATTCCGATGGCATTAAATCTCTGATCGAAGCGTATGAACAAAACAGAAAGGAGGAAACCCCTACCCCACGTGTTTTAAAAATACTGGCAAAAATCATACCCGAATATAACAACTTCGAATTTAACAATGAACACTATTTGAAAATAATGGCACAGCCATGGGTACAAGGATGGCACCCACCTACACCAATATCTTCATGCATAGTATTTAATCAAAATTTCTGAATGATTGCCCCATTAAGCCCACCCTATACAAACGCTACTTGGATGACATCTTTTTAATATGAACTGACACAGAGCAAGAACTCATACGTTTTATTGAAAACTTCAGCCTCGTCCACCCCAACATATCTTTCACTTACACGTACTCCAACACCACAATAAACTTTCTAGATGTTGAGATTTCGGTAAACAGAGGCTCACTTACCACCGGTGTATATAGAAAACCGACGGACAGCCAACAATACCTACACTTCCAAAGCTGCCATCCTCGTCACTCTAAAACAAGCATCCCATACTCTCAGGCACATCGATTTAAAAGAATATGTTCCCAAGACGAGGACTTCGTAAAAAATTCCAAACGCATGCGAGAAGTCCTCATTAAGCAACGATACCCCCCGCCATTGTCGACGATGCCATTGAAAAGGCATCTAAACTCAACCGAGAGCAAATACTGGAGGGATGTCACTACAACGAGGAAACAGACCACCGGGCAAATCTCGTACTTACCTTCACCAGTAACCCGCCTAACGTAAACAAAATCCTCAGAAAACATTTCAACATACTCGAACAATGCGAGCGCCTCACCAAAATTTTCACTGCTCCCCCTCACGTGATCTACAGACGACCAAAAAACATTAAAAATATTCTTGTACACTCAAAAACAAATAACCAGCCGGTTTTGGGGTGCCGGCCCTGTGGAAAAAGTAGATCCTAGGTCTGCAAACACATACAAAAATCAAGCTGTGCAGTAAGCACAGCTTCAGGCTTCAAATGAGAAATTAATGGCAACTTTGATTGTGATTCCTGCAACGTAATATACTTCCTAGAATGCAGTGTGTGCAGTATTCAGTACATTGGACAGACCGTCAAACCTCTACGAATCCGCTTTAATAACCACCGTGCGCATATCTTGTCCCTACCCAACCTTCCTTTGTCAAAACACATTAATGAGCGAAACCACCCATTTGATGCGATTAAGTTAACAGTCGTACAGGGTGGGTTCCACAACACCCGGGAAAGAGAACAACGCGAGTCGTAGATCATTTGCAAATTTGAAACAATTCCTCACGGCATTAATGAAAGTCCAGGTGTATTGTCCTCCATCCGCCCCTTGCAGGGCTGTTGCTGACATTACGAGAGCCAGCTTGACATTCCACGGTCGTTTGTTGCCAGCGACAGCGACAATGTACGGCTTTTCCCTCCGCCTCCTTCCACTTCTTTGTGGAGAATAAAACTTGTATGTATGTAAAAAAAAAAAATTCTTCATTCCCTACCCCATCCCGCCCTTATCTTCCCAGTTCGATTACCTTGCCGACCGTGTGCAATTGAAGAACCCTTGCCTAAGTGCTCACGCCATTCACATTTACCTCCCACACCACACTTGCCCGAACTCGGATTTTTTTCCACTTTTTTTCTTTTGTGGGTGTTTTCAGGCACAGTGCACGTGTGTGTAGTTAAGCTCACGGCGCCGCTGATTCTACCTTGACTCGGGCTGCCGAAATGGTTCCAGATGATGGCAGTCTCCTGTCCTGTCTGCATTTTATTCTGTTTTTTTGTTTACTTTATCTGGTCAGGTCACGCGAGTGCAAGCATCTCCGATTAATATATGTTGGTCACTTCCGCCACCGTCTGTTTCTGTACACCTTACTCGCTTAAATGCTCCCGCCATTGTCATTTAGCCGCCACACGACACTGCCATGAGCTCGGATGTTTTACCGTTGTGTGTCTGGGTGTTTTCATGCACATTGCACGTGTGTCTAGTTAAGCTCACGGCGCCGCTGATTCGGCCTTGGCTCTGGCTGCCGAAGTGGTTCCAGTTGACGGAAGCTCCGGCCCTGTCTGCATTTTATTCTGTTTATTTGTTTACTCTTTATGGTCGGGGCACGCGAGTGCACGCGTCTTTAACTTTTGTGTGTAGGGCGATCCCGCCACCGTCTGCTCCTGTGCACCTTACACGCCGCCGCTCTGTTGCCTTGATGGGTAGCCATTATCCTCTCCCGCTCCGTGTTTTCCTTTTTTTTGTTTCCCTCGTCCGGGGTCGGCTCCCCGCGGCTTCGGGGTGGGCGGCGGGGTACAACACGTTTTTCTTTTTTATTTGTTCCCCCTTTTTTCCCTTTCTATCTGTATCTTTTCTAGTATTCTTTGCCACCGTTTGTTTCTTTTGTTCATGTGTCGTACATGTGTGCCAGTGCCAACTCCTTAAGAAGAGGAAGAAGACCCCTGTAACTTCAGTCTTGAGAAAGGACAGGCTCTGTCCGAAACGTCGACTCAAAATAAATCTATGGCTAAATGAAGCGTTTTCAACTTATATATATATATATATATATATATATATATATATATATATATATATATATATATATATATATATATATATATATATATTGGAAGCCAACAGTCACCGAAGCCAATGTGCATAGGGGAATGCTTTTAATTTTTTTTTAAATTTTTAGTGCCAATCAATCGGTTTAAAGAAAATTGCTTATAAAGCAGCAGAAAAAACAACCATGCCGCCGGTTGGATCCGAACCCACGACCTCCGAATATCGCGTCCGGTGCTCTTACCAACTGAGCTACGGCGACGGCTGTGCAATCTGCTGCTTTCATGGGTATTTATGTTTACTGGGTGTAAGCGAACCTTGAGAGTGTTCACCAGCGCCACCCTCGACCACAGCGGTGGACGTAGCACGTCTTGTAATACCGCGAGTGTGACGTAGAACGTCATCTAATGGCGAGGGCGGAAACTGTGCGAGAGCCCTCTTATGCTACCTATGGCAACAAGACTGCCAGAACCGAGAAGCTTAACGGGGTCTCGATTCTTCCTCGAACTTTTCTCGATTCTTCCTACTTAAGGTATCCCGCTTTCTGAAGCAGGAATAAATGAGCAATGACACATATTAGTGCGCTAGCACTAATCCGATAGGTAAACCGTGAGTAAGATCTCGCGATGTTCGTGGGTTTGTGCAAAGTGAAACTAATAAATGAAAATGGATGAAATAAATATTCCCGACTGGGGTTCGAGCTCGCCGCGGCGTGAGCAAATCAGTTTCGCTGAACACTGCGTGAGAGCTCCAGACTATCGCGGCAGCCCAACGCGCTTTTGTGTTAAACTGCAAAGCACTCTCGGGATGTGCATTGAACATAGTGGTCTTCAGAAACTAATCAACTGTCAATCAAACAATCATCAAGTAATCGCCGTCTATCATCAAACGAATATTGCTCATGGATCTATGTTGCGGCAGTGACAGAGAGACATGCGCGACATGCGCATCATGCGCATCATGCGTTGAAGTGGACCACTCTGTGGCAGAAGCTTGGCACTAGAAATACGCCTTGGCGTTGACAACAATGATGCAGAAACGCGGCAGTGCAGCATAGGCGGCTGGCGCACAGTTGTACGCGAAAGTCGAGAGTCCATGCGAATGGCGCTGATTGAGATTTTTTTTTTCTATATAAAGTTGTGCCTGACAGAGGTATATCGGCATACAGGCTAATTAACATATTTCGTCAGGGCTGAGCCTGACGAGAGATGTTGGACCCTGAGAAGGCCCTGGCACGCAGTTCAATGAGCTAGCGTGGTCTCTCTACTTTAGCGCACGGATGCAGATTTTGTAAATAGGCACTGACGATAAAAAAAAAGTTAAGCACAGGCATGACAGGCTTCCTGGTTCACTGTTTACCTAGATCTCACATTCAGGTACGTGGCGATGGTGTTTACGTGAAAAAAACTGTGTTTTGAAACAATATTTAATGCTTAGAAATGCTAAACTGCCAGCCAGTTTTTATCTGAATATATGCGTGTCAAAGCACGTCAAGATTTTCACATGGCCAAATTTAAGAAACTAAGTTATTCGGCCGATGAGAGTGGTGAAGGTAGTTTAGACAAATGAGCCATCTTGGACGGCTGCTTAAAGAGTTCTTTTTCCGCAAGATTCTTCAAAGGGAGAGTGCATTTTAACACAGAAACTACACTGCTGGCTGTGACGGGCACCAATGCGGCCGAACCTCTGCGTGTCAGAAGCGTTTAAAAGCACATATGCATTTGAACATGATGAGATGGTGAGCTAGTTGGTTACACATTCCTGTTTGGTCCCTGTGCTCAATAAAAGAAAAAGGGACCTCTGAGTAGACGGCACGAATCGTTGCCAGTTTACTCTGTCGGTCATTGTATATTTTGTGTGCTGTGATCAACTTGGCCAATATTATGCAATGGCAGGAACAATATGTTTTTACTGTGAGGCACGCCCTACTTGTGTAGACTGAACTATAGAGAGAATAATCTTCTTTAATCATGAACCTTTGGTTTATGGTTTATATGGTTTTACGTCCCAAAGCGACTCAGGCTTTGAGGGACGCCGTAGTCAAGGGCTCCGGAAATTTCGACCACCTGCGGTTCTTTAATGTGCACTGATATCGAACAGTACACGGGCTTCTAGAATTTCGCCTCCATCGAAATTCGACCGCCGCGGCCGGGATCAAATCCGCTTCATTCGGGTCAGCAGCCGAGCGTCATAACCACTGATCCACAGCGGCAGCGTTATGAACCTGTGATGTTTAAATAAACTTAATTGGAATTTACACTGAATTCAGTTCTAAGCCATTGTTCCAGGAATTTATCAGCGCCTTTGTCATTGAACGTGCTGCAAAGTAACATCTGGCCGTGATTCTGCTGACAACAAACTGCATCCTTACATTCTTCATGCTGTTTTGGGGTGAATCCTTGCTGGGTTCACCCACATCCTCGCTTATGAGGACAGTACTTTCAGAGTCGAGATGTAGCTGTGGCTCAGCTTCACACCCCGCACTGCTGGCAAGCAGCGTAGGAACAGTTTTTTCTTCTGCAAAAAGGACGGAAAACCATCACAATATATCTATTCTTACTTGCGACCTCTGTACAGGTCAGTTTCCAGAACTAGCCTATACTTTAGGCCTGAAAATGTCATTACCTTAAATTGGTTCCATATGAAATGCCCTGTTCAATGCGTTTGTGAAATTTACAAATAATGCTGCATATAAAGACGCTGTTGTTCTTCGTCCCTCTGTTTCAGTACGAAGTGAACTGCCGAAACGTCAGGCGCCTTCCAGACATAAAGTTCGATGCCGCTGGACGAGAGTTCATCCTCCGCCCTAAAGAATACGTGGTGGAGGTAAGTGAGCGATGCAAATTTCAAGGTTTTTCTATACTTACCCTGTGCTCAACAGCCTGAATTGGCAGTGCCACTTTCAGTAGGACACTGGGAGCAATTTTATTGAATTTTTTTGTTGCTGCATTTGATTCTTTGGATTCATGAGTGTCGACATTTATTGAGCCGCAAAAGAGGATTTAATAGCTGAGAAAAATATACTTTAAGACCGAAGATATATTCGGGGTTTCTTATTTGAAGCTGTCACGTTCATGCTGAAAAGTACTCCGTGCTCAAGGACCGGGAGTGGACGGCAGTGTGGTTTAGCCATAGCGACGAAACTCTACGCGCTCGAAAGACACGTAGAGGTTGAGGTAACACGTACTCTAACTTCCAACGATGTTGAAGGTTAGCGCTTGTTAATTAGTTCTAATTTGTCCACATTGTTGTGCTACAGGCTTAGCCAGGACGAAACAAAGTCACCCGAACTGCCACCCTAATTTTCGACAGCGCTTTGGGCTCAGATTAAGCATTGACGTCAGCGCGGTTTGTTTTTAGTACAGAGTGGCGCTGATCACTAAACCTCATTTTTTTCGCATTTTATAGCACGTTAGAGTTATTTTTCACTGCAAAAACCTCTTTGCGATTAGAATACATAAATGAAAGTATAAAGGCCATCTTCGCCTCCTTCCCGGTGCTCCTTCAAGAGGCAGGATATCCTTTAAAATTTGCACTATTTGCACCGACTATTGATTCCTCCGTGGCGCTTCGTACAATTAAGTAAATTGTAATGGGACCGACAGGCGCAGCGCAGCGAAGAAGCGGACGAGTTCAAGCGGGTCAACGAAGAAGCAGACGAAGTGCAGCTGGGGTTTTTCGAACGACGCCTGTGAGTGTGCCCGTCGTGTCGCCGGCCAACCAAGACCAACCGACCTGTGCTTCAAATAAACGCCTTGACACTTGGTGGAAGTGCCTCGGTTCCCGTCCCGGTCCTCATCCTGGAACTTCGAAGTGGAACGCTCCTCGTCTCCGCCACCATGCCGGAAGGTCCGAGTGAACCATCGCAGCCCATCCCTGCCACCGTACTCTGTCACGGGGTGCCGCGCCAGCGTGACCCTTCTCCTTTTAGTGGGACCGATGACCAAGACGTCGACGATTGGCTGGCCTCATATGAACGCATCAGCACTTACAACCGGTGGGACGATTCCGTGAAACTTAGCAACGTCCTATTTTATCTAACGGACGTTGCCAATCTATGGTTTCGCAACCATGAGGCCGACCTTCCCACCTGGTCGTCCTTTAAAACGAGCTTCGCCGACGTTTTCGGCCGCCCCGCCGTCCGGAAGCTTCGCGCCGAGCAACGTCTTCGTGCTCGATCTCAGCTCCCTTCCGAGACGTTCACAAGCTACATCGAGGACATCGTTGACCTGTGCAAGCGTGTCAACCCCTCCATGTCCGAAGGGGATAAAGTCAACCACATACTTAAAGGCATAGCCGATGACGCTTTCCAGATGCTGCTGGCGAAGAACCCCACCTCCGTCGCTACCGTCATCCAGCTGTGCCAAAGCTTCGACGAACTCCGCAAGCAACGCGCATCTACGCGGCAGTCCGGCGCGCCTGCGGGGGGTCTTGCTGGCTTGGCCCTTGGTGGCTCGTCTGCTGAGCAGTCCCTGTTCATGCAGCAGGTTAAAGACTTCATCCGCGAAGAGATCGCTCGCCAGCTTTCTCTGCTGCATCACATTCCCGACCCCATCTGCCCTCCTCACGACCTGCCGCCATCTCTCACGCCCACAATCCGTCGTGCTATTCAGGAGCAGGTCGCTGCAGTTCTGCCATCCAGTCCCCCACCTCCTCCTGTGGCAGCGCCGCTCACCTATGCTGAAGCAGTCACCGGTACACGGCGCTCGCCCACCTCTGCCGCCTACCCTAGCAGCCCGGCCTTTTATGCTCCACCGCCGTCTATACCCCCGCCGCAGGTCCCGGTTCGTCGACCCCGCCGAAACCCTACGAACCCCTTTCGTACCGAGGACAATCGACCGATATGCTATTCCTGCGGTCTTCCGGGCCATGTCGCACGCTTTTGCCGTCAGCGATATCCTCGTTCTGGCGATTTCATGCGCAATTTCCGCTACGATTCCGGGCCGCCCTTGCCTAATGTCTCTTCTGCCTCCTCTACACATCGCTCCCAGTACCCTACTCGCCGCTCGCCTTGCCCTCGTCGACGTTCCATTTCTCCGATGCTCCGCCGCCCGGACCCTCTCCCAGAGGAAAACTGACTGCCGCAGTTCAGGAGGCAAGAACTGCGTGTTTTGCGAACTTTTTAAGTCCTCCGTGTTCTCCTGCTAACGTGATTGAGGTGTCTGTTGAAGGCGTCCCCGTTCTCGCGCTCGTCAACACGGGTGCTGCAGTGTCAGTAATTAGTGATGCTCTTCGCCGCAAACTTCGTAAGGTGACAACGCCGCTGTCTGACTTTTCACTACGTACGGCCACCTCTCAGCGCATCCACCCCATCGCAGCCTGCACGGTCCGCGTTTCTATCAACGACGTCGCCTATACCATCGAGTTTGTTGTGCTGACCGCCTGCTCTCACGATGTCATCCTCGGCTGCGATTTCCTCTCGACCCACCGTGCAGTGATTGATTGTGCCCGTGCGGAACTTGCGCTTTCTCCCCTGTGTGATGTTTCGTTGTGTGACCTACCTGTGCGCTCCGCTAAGCTTCTTGTAGCTGCCGACACCGACATACCTCCCTCCTCTTCAGCCCTCGTTCCGCTCCGCCCCGACTCTTTCCTCAGCGGCCCTGTTCTTTTCACACCTACCGCGGCAGCCACTCGCCATCAGCGCCTCCTCATTCCATTCGCCGTTGTCTCGATTTCCGATGGCCACTGCGCCATCTATGTCACCAACCCATCTTCTTGCCCGTCGTTTGTTCTTCGCGGCGAATGCCTTGGCTCTATTGAAGAACTGGTCCCTGCTCTTGCTTCCGAGTTCTCCGATGCCCGTGCCTGTTCCCCAGTTACTGCTTTAGCCTGTTGTGCGACAGCGCTCGATCCGATTTCCATCGACGTCTTTCGTCGTAACATCGCTACCGACCTTCCGTCCGCTTACCGTGACCAAATCTTGGAACTTCTCTGCCGCTTCCCCAACTCTTTCGAACTTTCCCAGCCCTCCTTGGGGCGCGCATTGGCCGTCTCTCACACAATTGACACTGGTACCCACGCTCCCTTGCGTCAGCGACCGTACCGAGTCTCGCCGAGCGAGCGCCGCGTCATCCGTGACAATGTTGACGACATGCTTCGGCGCGGCATAATACAGCCTTCTCACAGCCCTTGGGCCTCTCCTGTTGTCTTGGTGACGAAAAAAGATGGCTCCATCAGGTTCTGTGTGGACTACCGCCGTCTCAACAAGATCACACGCAAGGATGTTTATCCTCTACCCCGAATCGACGAGGCACTGGATTGCTTGCAGGGAGCGGAGTATTTTTCATCCCTCGACTTACGCTCCGGCTACTGGCAGGTTCCGATGGCAGCGAACGACAGGCCGAAAACCGCTTTCGTCACCCCAGACGGCTTGTATGAGTTCAATGTGATGCCATTCGGCCTCTGCAATGCTCCAGCCACATTCGAAAGGATGATGGACACTATTCTCGGTGGCCTCAAATGGGAAACTTGTCTGTGTTACCTAGATGACATTGTCGTTTTTTCCAAAGATTTTCCTTCCCATCTGCACCGCCTTCAGCGCGTACTCACTAGCCTTACTGACGCCGGCCTCCAACTAAACTTGAAAAAATGTTACTTCGCTGCAACGCAGCTCACAATATTAGGCCATGTCATCTCCAAAGACGGCGTTCTTCCTGATCCTGCCAAACTTCGCGCCGTCGCTGACTTCCCCAAACCAACCACCTTAAAAGAACTTCGCAGTTTTATAGGCTTATGCTCATATTTTCGACGCTTCATCCGAAATTTCGCCAGTATCATCGCCCCTTTAACGCAGCTTCTTGCCGGCAGCCCGAACCTTTCGTCTTGGTCCCCCGCCTGCGATACCGCGTTCAGCACTTTACGCCGCCTGCTGGTCTCTCCCCCCATCCTTCGCCATTTTGATCCCGCCTGTCCGACAGAAATTCACACTGACGCGAGCGGTGTGGGCTTGGGCGCAGTTCTTGCCCAGCGAAAGCCTGGGTATCCGGAATACGTCGTCGCTTACGCCAGCCGCGCCCTCATCAAGGCGGAATCAAACTATTCTGTCACAGAAAAAGAATGTCTCGCCATCATTTGGGCAATTACCAAGTTCCGCCCTTACATTTACGGCCGGCCCTTCTATGTCGTCACAGACCACCACGCCCTATGCTGGCTATCCTCCCTCAAAGATCCTTCTGGCCGACTCGCCCGCTGGGCTTTACGTCTCCAGGAGTTTGATATACACGTCATTTATCGCTCCGGCCGCAAGCACTCGGACGCCGACGCTTTTTATCGTTCACCACTCCCATGCGAGTCAACCTCTGCCCTCGTCTGTGCCTACGAATTCTCTTCGTTCAACATCCCTGATATGCTCTCCGAACAACTGAAGGATCCTTGGATCACCTCGCTGCTAAACTTCCTGAACACTCCCTCGCCGCATCATTCGACCCGGACCCTTCGCCGCCAAGCCCACCACTTCGCCGTTCGTGATGGCCTCTTATACCGCCGTAATTACCTCCCCGACGGCCGGAAGTGGCTGTTGGTCATCCCTCGACACCTCCGTGCTACAATCTGTGCCTCTTTTCACGCCGCTCCACAATGCGGCCACGCCGGTGTTTTGAAAACATATGCTCGCCTTCGTCAGCGATTCTACTGGCGAGGTATGTACCGCTACATACGTCAATACATTCGGTCATGCACCGCCTGCCAACGTCACAAGAAACCTCCCCACTCCGCCGCCGCTCCTTTGCAGCCGTTACCTTGCCCTGGCCGTCCCTTTGACCGCGTCGGCATTGATCTTTATGGCCCGCTTCCAACTACTTCGGCTAATAATCGGTGGATTATCGTTGCCGTTGACCATCTCACCCGTTACGTCGAAACATCGGCTCTCAAATCTGCTACCGCAAACGATGTCGCTCACTTCATTCTGCAAAGTCTTGTTCTTCGTCACGGCGCCCCGAAAGAACTTCTAAGTGACCGCGGCCGTGTTTTTCTCTCGGACGCCGTCGAGGCCCTGCTCAAGCAATGCCAAATCGTTCATCGCTACACCAGCGCCTATCACCCCCAGACCAATGGCATGACTGAGCGCTTCAACCGCACTCTGAGTGACATGCTCGCCATGTACGTTGACACCGCCCACTCCAACTGGGATCAAGTGCTCCCGTTCGTCACGTACGCGTATAACACAGCTACTCAGACAACAACGGGGTTTTCTCCTTTCTTCCTCTTATATGGCCGGGAGCCTACATCCACCATGGACACCATCCTTCCTTATCATCCTGACCCTTCCGAGACCACCTTACTCTCCGAAGCTCACCTGTACGCCGAAGAATGCCGGCAACTTGCCCGCTCTTTCACCACACAGCAACAATGGGATCAGAAGCACCGTCGGGATTCCCCGGACCCTCCAGCGTCATACCCATCTGGCGCCCTCGTTTGGCTCTGGGTGCCTTCCTCCACTCCCGGCCTCGCCACGAAACTACTGTCTCGCTTTCACGGACCTTACCGGGTTGTCCACCAAACTTCTCCGGTGACTTATATAGTTGAGCCGCTCGTTCCCTCTTCGGACCACCGTCGCCGGGGGCGCGAAACTGTGCACGTTGAGCGCCTCAAGCCTTACTATGACCCGCCCATCCTCTCCACTCCGTAAGTCGCCAGGATGGCTCCTTTTTCGGAGGGAGAGTAATTGTAATGGGACCGACAGGCGCAGCGCAGCGAAGAAGCGGACGAGTTCAAGCGGGTCAACGAAGAAGCAGACGAAGTGCAGCTGGGGTTTTTCGAACGACGCCTGTGAGTGTGCCCGTCGTGTCGCCGGCCAACCAAGACCAACCGACCTGTGCTTCAAATAAACGCCTTGACAAAATAATGAATACTTGAAAATATTGACGAGAAAAAAATTATTTCCTTTTTTCTTACTCTGTACAGCCGCCGCGGTGGTTCAGTGGTTAAGGTGCTCGGCTGCTGACACAAAAGACTCGGGTTTGATCCAGGACGCCGCGGTCGAATTTCAATGGAGGTGAAATTCCAGAGCCCCGTGAACTGTGCGATGTCAGTGCACGTTAAAGAAGCCCAGGTGGCAGAAATTTTCGGAGCCCTTCACTACTGCGTCCTCATAGCCTTAGTCGCTATGGGACATTAAACACCCAATTAACAAAAACTAATTATTTCGCTGTACCCCTACTACCGCTTTCCAGTTTTAAGGGGCGAGGAAGATCGGAAACGCTCCACGTCTCAAAGCGTAATAAAATTTCGCTTGCGGTACGGTGGACCAGTTAGAAATTTTTTAAAAGTTGAAAGACAAAAAACACGATCGTCAAATTCTCCACTGCACTTAATGGCGCTCACACAAGACGAAACGCATATCCCACTACCTCTTCCACAAATTATCCACCTCGCAGCGCCTCTTAGGCTGCGCCAATTTGCGGTCCACCTTGTTGACTTTCTGCTCATCCAACTGCTCGACGGAAGAGCACACTTAAGTTTTGGGCCTGAAAAACAAAATATAGCAACAAAAACTCTACGATTTAAGCTTTTTGCAATGCAGTGTTCACCCTTCAGATATAGCAGTAAGAAAAGAGCTCAGAGTGCCATGGGCACTAGTTTTTTGTTGCGGTTATTGTAACTTTTCTTGTGCAAGAAGTCTTCAGGGCAGGAGTAAATTCTTTATGTCAGGGACTGCAAGCCAGGGAAAAAATGTCCTCTATTTCTCCTCTGAGCAGCCACTACAGATATGAATAGGTGTATCTTCCAGAGCCAAACAGGCACGGTGAGGTTCGATCGATCTCTAAGCACCGCAGGCTAAGCTATCAGAAAAACTTGAGGCACTCTGAATGAAACAGAACACCGCAAAATATGTGAACCATTAACTTTTTTTCGCCTTTCTAGCGCTATGGGGAAAGGATAGTATTTGATACATTCACTTTTCTTGGCCTTCCTAGCGCTATGGGGAAAGAATAGTGTTGTGATTTGCCGAAAAAATTGTCAGCGCAGCAGACCTGAAAAATTATTGTTTTCTTGCAAACGTCAACTAAAGGAAATCTATTTTAAAGCGTTATGCCACAAATTCTGCTGGCCTCGTGCGCATAGGCAGCAGGGAAGTTGACTGAATCATAAAAGGGTGGAAAATTGGACGACTTGGTAAGGGTTCATGTTATCGAGGCCCAGCAAAGCTTTGGACGGAGACGCAGAAAGACAGAGTAAGCGTTCCCTATCAAACGAAAAAAAATTTATTGGGACATACCGCATATACAGACGAGAAAACAAAACAAAAGAGCACTAAGCACTTTACTAAATCGCCCTGAAGTATTTTGCAGTCCTCACATCCTGAAGTGAGTGGGCGCATTCCACAAATGAATGAGTGTCCATGCCCTGTCACTCCTGTGTCGAAGGAAAGCTTCAATGACTTCAAAAAAGCATCCCTCTCCTGCTTTCAGCTAGATCATATGCTGTTGTGATTCAACGCATTAATGAAGAATGATTCAGCGCATTATTGAATACACTTCGGAGGTAAGCGGGCACTGTACGGTCCTACATCATCCCAAGAGAGTTTCCAAGGGGCAATTGTGGAAGTCAACATTTCATATTCTGCATTGACTTTGCACGGCTGCTCAAGTTTATCAAAAAGATCACTACCTAGCCATAGGCCTTTCTGTCCGCTTGCACGCTGCATATGTGACCAACTTTCTGGAAAGTCGAGTTGGATTCCAGCCTCTATTCTTTGTCCTGTAAACAATCAACACTAGCTTTCGTTTGCCTTGCCCAGGAGGAACATGCGTTAAACTTGCGTGATTGATACTTTTTAAAGTTCGCCTCACTGAGACAGATGAAATCTCTGTGTACAAAACATGACAAAGGTATAGAAATCTTCCGCTCTACTCTGAGTTGCAAAGAACGCCACCTGCGTCACATGAAATGCAAGCACACAGAAATATTTCGCTTCAAGAACGTTGAATTGCAACGCAGTCGATGTTCTCTTCGGAAGTCTACAGGCGTTTCCAGTATATGATAGATTTGCACAGACATTTTTTCTAGGCAGAAACGCATGAATATTTTTCGCTTTCACGTTTGCCTTTCACTCCGCAAGAATAAATCACGCTTCGACAATGCATATTGGCCATCCTTAAAACCGAGCAGTGTGCCGAACTTGGAAGAAAAAAAAGAGTCTGTGGGTACGATCAGTTCACCTCCGGTTACTACTAGAATATTCACGCGCTATTGGAAAGTCATCCGCCCATGTCATCCGCCCACCCAACCTTCTGCCGCCCCCTGCTGCAGTTGCCGTGTCTTCTTGCCTTCTTGCCTTCTCGTAGAAGGTAGTCTACGAGGCTCCAAATCGCAGATAGCATATCTGGCCTAAAACTCGAAGGAAGGCATTACCTCTAAGTGGCAGACTCTGTTCTTCGCGGCCAGGTGGCTCGCGCTCCCGAACGTACAAGAAAGCGACGACTTTGCTAGGCTCTGAACCTCCAGATTACTGCTTTCACTCTAATTAGAGTTGGGGCACTCGCTGATGGAGACAAATCTTGGATCCTTTGGAACTGTTTCCACAGCTGCGTTTTAAGTGCCTTGCATGTGTCAGGTAGGGTGCTTAGTTACACCAGACTGCACGATATTTTAACGACACGATCCTTACTTCCGCAGGCGGAGTGAACGAGCCAGGAAGGCAAACCTACTAAGGCCAAAAGCGTGGGCTCGATATGCGCCCGGCTGTTTTTTTGTTGTGTGTGAAAAAGCCCATAGACAAAAGGGGCTCAGTACTAGGCTTACACCTCATAAACGAGTGTAAGTTCCAGAGACATCTTACAAAACCGGCGAAGACTGCTATCCCCAAGCCAATTTTTTTCAAGGTTTCTCAATAAGTATCTAAAGAGCAAAGAATTAGCACCACTATTTATATCAAATACTCATCAAAGCCTTCTTGTTATAAATATTGGGTGCAGATCTTGAGATATCATAGCAGTTCTATGGTGAGCCTTCTATTCTTAGGAACTTAAACCACGAAATTTGCTTCTTAAGTACTGGGTTTCTCTTCTTTTAAGGTGGAGACATTCGCTGACAAGCTCTACTACAGCGGCTTCGCAGAGGCACCCCAAGACAGAGGCGTAACGTGGCATCTGGGACATCCGTTCCTAAGGAACGTCTACACTGTGCTTGTAGCGCCAACCAGTGATTCGGACGGATATGGCAGAGTTGGTTTCGCCTATTCGCGCTGACAAAGCACTACGTTGAAGTACAGAGCCAATAAAGACAGTAGTATGCTGTAAAATATTTAAATAAACCTTTTTAAGCATTTGAAGACTGTATTTCTTTATATTCCTTTTTTCGGTAGTTTGTTTTGGTGCAAAATTATTAGGCTGTAAATTTTCTTTGGCACGCTAATTTTTTTTTGGCTTCTTTAGCAACCGATCATATTTCAGCACTACACAGCTTCTTATGAAAGCAGTTATTTAAAATTTGAGAACGTGCACGCTGTAAGAAAGAACAATGCAAAGAACTCTTTTCAAGAACAATTGTCACAAACAAGGTTTCGCTTTACATTGGCTCTTTCAAGGCATTCTGCTTGCACTACTTTTGAGAGCATTGGAGTTGAATTGCCGTTGCGTTTGAGGTCCACCAGTTCGCAAGAACAACTAATATTTCTGTGTTGCGAAATGACAAAGAGCAAACCGTGAAGGTAAATTAAATCATTAAACACCTCATAATGACCATAACATCTTGAGAACAAGCTTCCATTTCGACCAGGGAGAATGGAGTCTGCGAGGATAATTTACCAAAAAGTGCAACAATATTTTTACGACGAAGTGGCAGTGGAAGACGAAGCCACCTCTCGCGTGAAAGGACGAACGAAGAAGATGAGGTTATTGCAGCTCCCAGTTCGTGTTGGTGCTCCCTGCTATGAACTCTTTATTCTAACTCCCAACACTTGTAAATAAATGTAAATAGTACCTCCCCGTAGCATCCTCGGTGGAGGTGCGGGTATTACTAGTTACATTTATTTACATGTTTATTTATTTACATAGCTTTAATAAGCGTCGTGACGCCGTTCTATTTTTTGTTCCAGGATCAAAAAACGTAAGCCACTAATACCTGCCAAGCGCGAACTATATGCATTGTATAATAAATAAGGAAAAGCATAGCCAGGAAGCTCAACATATTGTCAAGGAGTAGTGACGGAGGTACAGCGAGCAGAAAGGCAGCAAAAAGTTCTTTGAAAAGGAACTCTTTATATAGGTTGACTTGCGCCCCCAAAGAATGACTTGGCGGAACCGAAGCAACAAGCGTGCTCGTCAGTCATCGAACAGAATGTTTGCAGCTCTCGGCTGCGCTCAATTTAAAGCCAACAACGAACCTTTGAGATACGGTGAGCAAAGCAACCACAATAGCCTAGAATCTGCTCCGCCTGGACGCGATCAATCGCGATTAAGCGGTTCGCTCCTTGCATCACAAACAGAGCGATAATGCCGCGTGCCGGCTGCTTTGAAGAATGAGCAAATTGACATAAAAAGCTTTGCTCAATGTCCAGCTATCTTTTGGAGAAGAATTACATAATACGTTGTTTCAAAATGTGCTGTTTTGTGTAACAACCAAGCTTTTTTTTCATTATCAGTGAAGGTACGCACTAACGTGAATCTCTGTTTCGTGCATCACAGATTACCTGTGGAAGTAGTTCAGCGTTGCAACAGCTGGCGACAAGTTGCATAACATTTTTATTCCTTATTCGACGCCGCCGTCGCTCTGGCCGGTCTCCGATCAACTCATGTCATCAGCTCGCTACCAAGGATTGAGGTTCTTGATTGAGAGGGGAATAAAACACCCTGTGATAAATGGCGAGGCTTGCGTTGCGGCGACGTAAAGAGAATGATGGATTTGAGATTTTCCTTTTAAAGATGAAACACTCTCATCGCATCAATATGCGGAATGAATGAATCTGGCGGCACGATTTAGAACAGCTTTTACTGCCGTGATTACACGGGCTTCATATGGGCTGCAGACAGTAAATGCTTATTCCAATTTGGGGTCTTAAAAGTGATTTATATGCGATTAATTTTAGATGTGATGAAGCAAGGAGGTGGCGCTTAAGAAAACCTAGTGTTTTGTTCGATGCTGAAACGATTTTAGTGATATGACCGCGCCTTGATAGATAGGAAGACCGGGCGACTCCTAGATATTTATATGATTGTACTTGCTCCACTGGTGTGCCAGAAATGAAATAACGAAAGCGATAGGGGTTTTGACGACATGTGAAGGACATTAGGTTACATTTAGCAGGATTTAGGGGCATTAGCCAACAATCGCACCAATTTGTACGCTGTTAAGATCTGTCTGAAGAGTCGGTTGATTATGGATATTATTAATGCTGCGATAAATGACACAATCATCAGCGCACATTCATATTCTACAAGAAACATGCAGCGGTAAGTCTTAAATATATATCATAAATAAAAGGGGACCGAGGACAGACCCTGGCGCAACACCTGAAGTAATTGGCAGGGGTTTAAACAATTGGCCATTAAGACAGAGTGGCTGCGAACGATTTTTTCAGAATTCTTCGATCCATTGAAGAATATTAGGATGTAAGTTCAGCTGTGCAAGTTTTAATAGTAGACGGCTGCTAGGAACCTTGTCAAAGTCTTTCGCATAATCTAGAAAGATGGCGTCAGTTTGCATGTTACGGACCAGATTAGTGTGCAGGTCGTGAAGGACGAGCGCTGGTTGCTTTACGAACAGAAAGCATGATTTTTCGGCTTCTAAGTATTTTCCCATGCGATAGGCGTGTCATTGCGTTAGTGCTGTACGAAACAAGCGTTTTTTTATATTTGTTTTAGGCGCCATGTAAACCATGGTTTATTGGGGTTAGTTTGAAACGTACTGGTTGGGGTCACCAAATTAGTGAGATGATTTATTTGCTATTGAAGATCAACCAGTTTCCGTGAATCGAGTGGGTGTGAACTGTGGGTTTGTAGATGGAAAAAAAAGCATTAAAATCTTCAGTTTTTGCATTAAAATCACCCTCGTGAATAAGAAGTATTGTTTTGTCGGATTTCTTTTTCTGGTTAGAGGTGAATGAAAATAGAGCATGTATGACTTTGTGATCGCTTCTTTCAGGAAGATAACTGATCCATGATTGGTTTCCAGTGCGGTTGCAAAATATTAGGTCGATGATGTTTGCTGATCCTCCTGAGACACGAGTCGGTTGATAAACTAGTTGATGGAGCTTAAAATTTAAACACATGTCAGTGATGTTCCTCGCCTCTGCATTACATGTTATTGTGGAACTAGCTTTGTTCTGCCAATCAATGTCCGGGTAGTCAAAATCTCCAAAAGGAAGAATGTCGGCATTTGGATAGGTGGAAATATCTTCATGAATAGTATTGTGCAGACGACGGGAGAAATCTGTGTTAGTTTACGGAGGTCTGAAGCAAACGCCAAGTAGCAATGTTACGGCGGATGCGCGACAGATGCGCCATAATGATTCGGTATTGGGTGAGACGTTCACAGAACCTGTAAAACCCCGATGAATTGCAATACCGCCCCCCCCCCCCCTCCCGTGAGCCTCTGCAATGAATGCGATAGACTTGGAAATCGGGTAAACCAGTTACGAACTCTGCGTTCGTTACGCCACTTTTTAACCAAGTTTCTGTTAGTATGAGTATCTACAGAGACACAGTGAGCACAGCGAGCACAGTGACGTTTCTAATATTCTTCATATGCCCAAAGGAGCTCCTTGCATGACACAACGAACAAGACGGGAGTTCCAGCATCATTTTGCGATCTGTGACAGATACTACCCGCGTTCTCTCGTACGCGCGTTGGCAAAGGGACAGAATATCAGCACCTTCTCCTCAATTGGTTGGCAGCCTACGCCAAAACGTCGCTGGACAGCGTACGGACAGTTTGTGGCGGTTCATATATTGGTGAACCAATCCACCACCTGCCTTGAAGTACTCAGGTGTGACGCCTTAATAACCTGGGCTTTTCGTATGCCACCTCAATTCGCACCGCGTAGCCGTTACTTGTGGTTCTGCAATTGTAATTGAATAGGTTCTTTTCAACTATCAGAAGCAGATAATGTTCCGCAGCAAGCCTTGGGAGTTTTTCTCGGCACAGCGAAGCCATCCTTTTACAGACAGCAAGAGCGCACGCACTCTTCGTCGACGTAGTACTTGCGCTGTGATGCCCAATTACTGTGTACATGCTTGAAGCCTGCGGTGAACGACATTAGGCACCTGCCCATTGCCTGCGACTGTTTGCGCTAAATAGCACACAGTGCTCAAGACGGAAACGAAATACAACGAATAAAAAGTAGTGATACGCAGAACACACTCTACGCTTTCCTGTGCACGCAAATAAAAACAAATCAATCCTCCAAGTGCGGGATTACATGATTGGGCGGTCGAGCACCAGCGGAAACAATGACAAGTGACGGCTGGAAAAGAAGCTACTCTATCCTGTAGTACATTGAAGAACTAAGTCATCACGGGTTTGGTTTTATATCTTTTTCTCCCATTTCTGCCTGCCATAGTCAGGGTTCACTCTCTAAATGACAGTGGGTCTTGCAGCATCAAATTGAGCAAAGCTCTCTTCTACTGACCAGAATGGCCAAGGCAGATAGGACATCGAGGCGTTCCAAAGTAAGAAAAACAGTACCTTTACTGACAACACTTTCATATAACTTGCTTACAGCCAATTTAAATATTAATAAAGGTGGAAGATATAATAATTGGTGAAATGTTCGGCCATAGCCGGGGGATCAGGAACGCCTAGACTTCATCTCCACTTGGACGTTGCTGGGAAGTATTGGTTGCACAGGTATTGCATTGCGATGGTAGCAGTGGGTTATCGGAAATGATTTTTTAAAATTTGCTTTTCTTATCAATGGGATAATAATACTATGTTTGATTTATCGCTTAAATATAATTAATTATAAACCAGTAGAAAAAACAACCACACGCCGGTGGGACCCACAGCCACAACCTACGAATTTTGTGTCTGCTGCTCTAGCAACTGAGCTGCGGCGAAGGATGTCCTGTCTTTTGCTTTCGGGGGTATTGAGACTCGAGGGCATGTGAGACCTACGTTGCTCTTCCCCTGCAATGCGAAAAAGAACAGCTCCACTAAGCGTTATTTTTGCACATCTAGTTCTCCGGGAGGCTGCATATTTTTCACGTGGGCCTGCTGTTTTCATAGTCATTTTCTTAGTCATTTTCGTTTCTGCTGGATCAATCTGTGTCCGGGGTCCCTGCTATCTCCCCTACATGTGGAGAAGGGAAGGACAGAGGAAAGCGGTTTATAGGTGGCAGGTGCAGAGAGGAAAATTTCCCTAAACACCACCGAGCAGGTGGTGTTGAGGGGAATTTTCGCCTTCATGGCCCTCCCAATGTTATTGAATTAAAATGACGTGCCGATCCTCTCAGAATCAGAAGAAAAAATCATTCTCCTTTCTATAGCTGCAGTGATCTTCAGTTTAGAGCAGGCGGATTCCGAGGTCGAAGGTACTTGGGTGTTCATGCAGTGGGCGTAAGCGTTCTCTGGTGCGTTTTCTGATAAAAATGGCAAAGAGCCGCATGTTAACTTCAAGGTGAACGTCGTGGAAATCCTGATCGCTGAACACCTTCAGCTTTTCAACAGAAAATATAATGCAAGGGTATGCTAGATTTCATCACTTGTTCACAAGCGGGGTCACCTTCCGGTGAACCTGCAAGGTGCTCTTTTATATTCGATAAGCTGTCAAGGAGCCGCAAAACAAAAGCACATGAAAAAAAGCGCATGAGTTAAGTTGGGGTGCTGTGATGCTGTGCGCATCGTGCTGCTTAGAGGTGTAAAATGGAAATGCCAACCTCTAGCGATGAGATCGGATCTTTAACATAAATTATTAATTCAAAGCATTTTTAAAGAAGATCTTGACGTGTTGAAGTGACCTTTCTTGGCGAACACTTTAAGCACTGCAGCTATGTCCCTCCCAAAGTATGCAAAGAAACCGAACTGCTGAAGAAGTTATGAACTGCCGCCAAGCTATTTCTCTCATTCTCAATAATTCATTTCAGTGTTTTATGCCGAAAACACTATCAGTCCTTCGCTCTCTATGTCCTTGGATTTCATTCTGTAATCCCATGAAGCAATACAAAAAATGTTATCTTCTTAAACCTCAGAGTGCAATTTTTTCGCGCAGTTCACCGCCCAAGCATTTCCACCACCCAACCAACTGGCCCAACTTTCAATCTTACTATATGCTTTTTCTGCTACGCGCGACTAGTGCACTTCCCTGATGCTTACTTACCTGCTCACAGTAAAAGGTACACGCCTTTACCGTGTACCGGTAAAGGCCAGCAGCGGTCTAGGACTGTGTACTTGGGCCTCAGTCGAGTTTTAGGACGGCTTTTCGCCGTTGCCGATGCCCCCGCTTCTATTTTTAGGCCGACTTCGTAAGCAAATAAGGTCTTCTGGTGGACCTCTATCGTTGTCGTCTTCTCTACAAGACCGCTCAGGCAGTTAAAGAGGCGACGCCTTGATGTTCCGCGTTTGCCAATCCGCCCTTCTTGCCCCCCTTTGTTATGAGAGTCCCTACCCTCATGGCCCCGCCGGATTGGACTCTACCCGTTCAGCATGAGGTACGTCACCATCTGGTCCATAGCGGACCACCAGTATTTTTCCACTCACTTCACTTTGCAACGGACAAGCTCAACATTGGTCGTGCTGAATTTGATCACATGCTTGAACTTCGAATTATTCTAACATCTTCAAGCAATTTTCTCAAATTTCAAATGGTCCCCAAAAACACCGGGGACTGGCGGCCATGTGGCAACTACCGCGTTCTCAGTGCCCTAACTATCCCAAACCGCTACGCACTGCCACATATCCAGGATTTCACCGCAGAGTGTATGGCGACAGGGTCTTCTCGAGGACCGGCCCGTGTACGCCTACCACCAAACTCCGATGATAGAGGAAGATATATCGAAGACAGCCATCGCAACATCTTTTGCACTGTTCGAATTCCTGCGGGTGCCATTCGGCCTCCAAACTGCTGCACAGTATGTATCATTCACAACAACGCGCTCCGTTATCTGTCATTCGTATTTGCTAACGTAAACTATCATCTTGTGACTACAACTTCTATCAAAGAGCACTTGCACCAACAACACCATTCGTTTGACCGTCTTTCCACAGATGGCATCATCATCAGCAAAGCTAAAAGTGAGCTCGCTGTCCTTTCTCTTCACTTCCTTTGTCACCACATCGACACAAATTGCGAATGTTCTTCCCTTGGCAGTGATCTTGTTGAAAGGCGTTGGTCTATTAAAAGTCAGAAACCCAGAGAAAAATTCTATTGAAATTTTGGTAATGAAAATTTACTTTCACGTGCATGCTAAAAAAACACAAATGGATTCAAAGGTCAGTTCAGGAGGTACAACACAGCAGTTCATGGCCGTTGTTTCTTTTGAAAAATATCTCTAGACATGTACTTTCGCTTACCTTACTGTTATCAATGCTCAGCACCCCAATCAAGCCGGAGGTCGTACGCCTGGTGCCGCTTCTACAAAGACTTGCCGAGTAACACACGTGCCATGTTGTTTGTTTGTTTCAATGTGTGCATATCACGTGAAAAAAGGAAAATATTGAGAAATCTCCTACACACGGGTTTTTGCTGCAAAAAAAAAAACAGGAAGAGGAAAGGTATAGAGAGTGCGGTGGGAAATGCAGCTGTTATCTCTTCGCGCCACTGCCGCCTCTTTTGTAGTGTTTTTTGAAGTGCTCGCGTTTCACGTTATTTTCGTTTGTGCCAGTTCGCCGCGTTATCACCATACACCACTGCATGCTCGTGCCCACAGCTATCAATTGTGAGTCGCCCTCCAAGTGCCACTTGCAGGAATAAACGGTGGAGCTGCCTTTTTTCACCAAGCCTTTAGCCTACACTCTAAAACTTCCCTGTGATTTGCCATAGCACCCTGCGCCTCCCGCGACCATAGGCCGTGTGTCTCTGGTCCGCCCCACCCGGCTGTGTCCCAGCCTGCCAGATCTCAGTAGACCTCGCCGCTCACTCCAGCCCCGTCCCCCGCCCAGACCACAAGACACGAGGAGCTGAGGGCGTTGCCGCCACCAGAATGGCCCGACCGACCCGACACACTGGCCACACGTGAGGACACCGCCCTTTGCCCTTGCCGTTCGGTGCATCCAAGAACCTCGGCCGTCGGTTCCTGCACCCTGCGGCCCAGATGCTTCGTGGACCGGGGTCATTTAAGATCGGCTCATCTATCGTGCTAGCAAGCCCTTCACCTCGTTCTTTATTCAACCATTTTTCAAGCCCTTCGTCATCTAAAGAATTTCATCTTCAGTGTCGATCATCTCGTTTGCGATCGGGACGATCTCCCTGCGCCCCGGGGTAGAGTGACGGACTAGAAGACGACGAATTGCGCAGTGGCTTGGGCATGAGCGCTCGGGCCAGGCCGTCCGCCATTAAATTACCCTCTTATCATCTGTCATCTTCTTCGGCTTGCCCTCACGCAACATTATTTCTCTGCGCTTTAAAGCATTAGGAGTAGCGGGGTACGTAATTTGTAGGAGTGAATTTGAAAAAAAATCGGGGAAATAAGGAGGGAGGAAGGAACATGAAATTTTGTAATGCGCCACAGCGGCTTTAGGCACTGCAAGAATTCCAGTCTTCACCACTACACGACTATAGACGTTCTAAAGAAAACCCTTAAATCTAGCCAAGCAGTTTGTGGAAGAATACAACACATGACTTGTGCTAATGTGTAGAAGCTTCGAAAAGACGTAGCTCGGCTGTTAGGCCTACTGGGGACGCGCTGGGTCTTTGCGGTTATGAGGAGCCAAGTGAAACAAGATAATGGACCCTCGGGTCATCGCCCCGACCACTGCGAAGGCCACGATGAATGCCGAACCGGGGTCTTCATTCATCGGAGCTGGCCGATAGACAACCCCTGGGGCCAGAACCTGGTCGCAGAGCGACATGAATGCCCGCACAGGTGCAGCGCCAGCCAGTGGCGTGGGCTTTCCATGAACAAGGTCGGTCAAATTGGTTAATGATGTCATCGTAATTTTCACATTCACATGATAACTTCGATTATGATGCTAACAGTTACAATAAACGGTAAAGACTTCTGCGGTTTTAAAGGCTAATGAATCGTTATACGTTTTCTAAATTACGCTTTTATGGACCTGAAGGAACAGATCTTTTTTACTTGAATTTGTTTTCCTTCTTCGCTATTTTAAGGACAAACTTTATGAGAAATTTATATTCATGAATTTTTGCAATTTAAATCCATGCGCTCCATAGATTCGGCGGCCGCTGTGAGATGCCGCCCTGAGCCTGTTCGTCATCGAAACACCCTTGAAACGTAGTGCTCGGATTTGGCTCCTTGCATTATGTGACTACAGGTGCATTGGCGATAATTGCCACGAAAGGAAGTGCACGCCGCGAGTGACCATCGAATAGTACACATCCCTGGTTACCTTCGGCGTACTCGAACAGTGTTCCCGAGACGTAAACCTCGTCAAGGATTTTTTGAAAGAAAAAGGCACGGTCAATGACCTTAAATCAAACTCACTTACGTTCTACATCGTGAACGCAATCTACAGTGCTTTCAAACGTCCCGCGGCTCTTTACATCATTGATGACGTCGCAATTCCACCCCGTTTGGGCGTTGTGGTATCTGCCGGCGCGAAGACGCTGCGCAAGAATGAAGGTGTCGTCGAGAGCAAAGAAATTGTTTTTTGACCGCTGCCTTGCTGTCGCCAGAGGGGTCGTTTACCTCGAAAACGGTGAAACCGAAGTTCTGCCTACGTTTTTGGAGATGAGCACCAACATCTCAGACTTTAGACCACTCTGGCAAACTTTCATGGTGTCGCCGACATTCGACGAACGCCCAGCCTTGCCATGGTGCCGTCAACAGAAGTTCACACCGGTGTTCCCGACTTCCAGTAAGACATTAACCCCGCGCTTTTGCCGCGGCAGCGAGGCCAAGTAGAAAATATACTTCAGCGCTACGGCGATGCCTTCTCGACTTTTTCCCGCGTCGGAAGAACACGTATGGCCAAGCATCTGATTATTACGGATAACACCGTGCATCCTCTCAGACAGTCACCCTACCGTATGTCATCCACTGAACGCGCCGCAATCAGCCGTCAAATTAAGGAGATGCTTCGAGACGATGTCATTCAGCCCTCCCCTAGTCCCTGGGTTGCACCTGTCCGGCTCGTGAAGAAAAAAGATGGTACACTGCAGTTTTTTGTTGACTACCGTCGCCTAAACAAATAAATAAAAAAGATGTTTATTGCCTTCCTCAAATCGACAATGATCTCGATCGCCTCTGCTATGCAAGATATTTTTCATCCCTGGACCTCAAATCAGAATACTGGCCAATCGAGGTAGATGAGCGCGACCGAGAAAAAACCGCATTTATTACTCCGCACGGGCTCTGTGAGTTTAAGGCAATACCATTTGGTTTGTGCACTGGATACGCAACGTTCCAACGGCTGATGAACACAGTTGTGGCATACCTGAAGTCGCACACATGCCTCGTCTACCTTAGTGACGTTGATGCGTTCGCCTCAACGTTCGAGCAGCACCTTCGGCGCCTCGAAGTTGTGCTGCAAGCCATAAAATCAGGGTTCAAGCTAAAAAACGAGAAATTCCACTTTGGTTATACTGACCTAAAGTTCTTGGGTCACGTCGTCAGTTACAAGGAATTTCGACCGGATCCAGACAAAACCAAACCTATTGCCAATTTCACTCCATCGCAGGACCAAAAGGCATTCCGCCGCTTTCTAGGATTATGTACCTACTACCGTCGCTTGGTGAAAGATTTCGCTCGAATCGTCGAGCCAATGACGCGTTTGACGAGGACAGAGATGCATTTCACGTGGGACGCCTCTCAAGCACTAGCATTTGAAACTCTTCAACGCCACCTGCAAGCACCTCTACTTCTGGCTCACTTCGACGAAAACGCAGATACGGAGCTTCATACTGACACAAGCAACGTAGGCCTCGGTGCCGTTCTTGTTCAAATCCACAGCAGTCGAGAACGAGTCATCGCTTATGCCAGCCGCTCTTTGTCTCACGCTGAAGCTAACTATTTGGCAACTGAGAAAGAGTGTCTAGCGATAGTGTGGGCGACGTCGAAATTTCTACCTTCCTTTATGGAAAACGTTTTACTGTAGTTGCGGACCATCATGCCTTGTGTTGGTTTGCGACCCTCAGAGATCCGTCAGCCCGCCTTGTCAGATGGAGTCTGCGCCTCCAAGAATACGGCATGAAAGTGGGGTACAAGTCCGGCCGGAAGCACTCGGACGCCGATTGCTTCTCGCGCCCCCCGGTCGATTCCATAATGGAGGACGATAACTACGACGACGACATCACCTTAAATGCGATCAATGCAACGAGCCTCACTGAAAAACAATACGCCTACCCGGCACATCATGGCACATCACGGCACATCAACCGTACCCGCCCGACTGTCCCGAAGGCTTTCAAGCGCTCGGTAGCGTCACTCGGTAGCCTTCGCCATGGTGTCGTCGTGAAGAAAAAATTTCGCAGCGAACAATCAGCATTACCTTATTGTCATACCGAAGGGAATACGCGAGGAAATCCTTCAAGCTGCACATGATGACCCGACTTCTGGACATTTGGGTGTAGCCCGCACGCTTGCAACGATCAGAGAAGTATTACTGGCCCCGCCTTAGGTCGGACATTGCACACTACGTCAGAACGTGCCGAGGATGTCAGCGTCGCAAAGCGTCCTCAAAAAAACCAGCTGGATACTTGAAGCCTATAGCAACACCATCGCGGATTTTCCAGCGCATCGGGATAGACAAGCTGGGCCCATTCCCTCTTTCTCACACGGTGAACACGTGGTTCAACGTGGCAACTGACTACCTGACACGATACGTTTAAACATCTGCTCAGCCAAGCTGCTCAAACATCTGCTCAGCCTAAAATGTACGTACCTGCATGAGCAGTCATATATTCTGCGCAAATAAAAGTGACTGAACATTGCTTTTTCTACTTCAATATTGCCATTGTTTTGTTCACGAAAATCACATTCGTGAGTCGAGTGGTTTATTTAATTCAGCTGATCTCAAGTCTGAATAATAGCAGCAAATTAACACATCCGAATATGGCAAGGATAACATCTATATAGGTGAAAGCTCACATGTCATCATGTATCGTAAGCAGACATATTCTAAACCCGCCAATAAGGCTAATTTGAAAGAAAAAAAACTAGAACTGCCTGCGCTATTACGTTCTGCTCATGTGTGTTTTTAGTCAAAAGCATTACCAGAAAAGCCGTTCCTGTGCTTGCGTGCGTTCATGTGTGTGTGTGTGTGTGTGTGTGTGTGTGTGTGTGTGTGTGTGTGTGTGTGTGTGTGTGTGTGTGTGTGTGTGTGTGTGTGTGTGTGCGTGCGTGCGTGCGTGCGTGCGTGCGTGCGTGCGTGCGTGTGTGTGTGTGTGTGTGTGTGTGTGTGTGTGTGTGTGTGTGTGTGTGTGTGTGTGTGTGTGTGTGTGTGTGTGTGTGTGTGCACTCGCAAATAGTACAAAAATCCCAGCGATGGCAAGAAATGTAATGACGTCATCGAGTGATCGTATGACGCAGACAGCCGAGCACCGTCCTTTCAGACGATCGTTTATGTGTTGTTCTATATATATATATACATACATGTGACTGGCTGACTTGCATGTGATTCCATATTTCCCGACAACATTCGTCCAAAATTCTGATGCAACCGTTTGTTGTAAAGCGTTCCGAGTTGTGTCATACGATTTCCCGTTGCGCATATCTTATGTGTGCGAATAAAATTGGAGGCTAGCTTACGTCAGGAATTCGAACCGACGACATGCGCACCTTGATGCGCATGCCTTTCCATATTCTCCTTTCCTTGCTTTAAGGCACTGTTCATGTTTCCATTGAGGTGTGAGACAGGTATTGCGGCATTTTCTTTCATCAAAACGTTGTTTTCATTATAGTTCAGGGCCCTCTAGAATTTAGCTTGCATCGAAATTCGACCGGCGTGGCCGGCATCCAAGCCGCGTCTTTCGAGTGAGCACGCGAACGCCATAACCACTGAGCTTGGTGGATTCGTTGTTTGGATCGCTGGGGTTACAGGTGCGGCATTTGGCTGCCCTCTAGGGGAACACTGCGCAACACCCGGGAAAAAGAATCGGGAAAGACAGTAGGGAGGGAGGGTACAAAATTGGCTACAACCACTCGGGGCAAGGGTGAAGGCCCGATATTGCCTAAAGCAGCGTGTAAAGCCCCGTGATGGTTCGGAAATTTACAAGGCTTTGCAAGGCCTGAAGTGATTGCTTCCTAGGGTACAGTATTTCGGTTTCTGTGTCGGTAGGGAGTGCAAGTTCGCGGTATGTACTTAAGGGCGCGATTCTCTTAGTGTCGCAAGTGCGGCAGGCCATAAGCAGGTGCACAATCATTTCTGTGTTAGCAGTTACAAGGAACGAGGCCTACAGAGTAGCTTTTGGACACCCTCCAGCAGCAGCTGACTGAGCCACCGCGGCGTATCAAGACTGTGATGCAAACGGTCGTCCTATTACGTTCTGGATTGTGTCATACATGCGTGTGTGTGTGTGTTGGTGTGGATGCACCCAGGGACAAATATTAGATTGGGGCAACCTAAAAATAATGAAAAAAATAACCCCCTGCCTGCATCACTGACGTATAACAGGCTTAATGCAATCTTAAAATAAATGAAAAGGCCTGAAGGCAATGGTGTACTTCTTCCACCCGTAGGTGGGAAAATGGAAAAAAAAATGAAGGGGGGGGGGGGGGGGGGATAAAAAGCTACATAGCGACCAACAGCCGGGAAAGCGGGCCTGGCGAGACTCCCCTGATTTCCACTGGGATGTAGCGGACAGGGTTGGATGACGGGTTGTGGGAATTGGAAATTGGGATGGGGTCATAGGAACTGGGAAGGGAATGGGGGCAGCGAGGTTTTTGCTCTGAACCTTCATTTGTCTCGATTACATTGATGGCCTGTCTGGCCAGAACAGGGAGAGCATCGAGGTTGCGCAATAGTGCGGTTAAAGTCATGGGATGCCCGACCACCCACAAACGCAACGGGTTCCGGCCGCCGGAGACAGGAAAATCTAACCCGGGGTCAGCTACCTCGGGCTCCTCCACGACTTTGAGGGTTTGTTTCGGACCTGCAAGCTGCTAGCCGTCGAGCGCTTTTCCCGGTTTTTCAGACTCCCAGGAAAGTAACATCTTGGCATTCTGACACGTAGACAATCTTAGCAATATACAGGCACTATAGCAAAGTGGTGATAGTGACTAGAGATGTGCGCTGCTAGCGTTGAGCTTCAAAACGTTCTAAATCGCAAAAACATGCCTTCGTGCAAAAATTGTTTGCTTAGCAATGCTAAACCACAGGCGATTTTTTTTTTCGTGTTTCATTTCCAGGGACCTTCGTTCTTTAGTTCACTTCTGGATTTTACTTTTTCTATGCCTTTGGCGCTGGTGCGGCCTGCAAGACGTCCGTCTTCTCACGGGAATTAAGTAAGAATTATTCATGAGGACAGCCCCTAGTGAGCAGAGTTGTAAATCAACAAAAAATTATGGCACTAAAAAATCGAAGGTTACCTTAACGACCATGAAAAATCATGTATTGCAAATATTATGGTAATGCTAGAGCAGAGATTTGTTTGCGAAATCACACAAGACGATGCTCTTTTCTTTACCGTTACTTCGCCGAACTTAATTTCCTTCTCGAGCATGAACGACACAAAAACTCCAAATGAAGGTATGTGTTTGACCCGGCGCGGTGGCCCAGTGGTTAGAGCGCCCCACTACCGAGTCGAAGTACCCGGGCTCGAACCCGACCGCGACGGCCACGTTTCGACGGAGGCAAAACGCAAAAGACTCACGTGAGCTGTGCGATATCTGTGCAGATTAAATATTCTATGGTGGTCAAAATTATCTGGAGACCTCCACTACGGCACCTTTTCCATTCCTTCCTTTTTACAATCCTTCTTTTATTCTTTTCCTTATTGCGCATTTCGGGTGTCCACCGAGATGCGTGATGGTTACTGCATCATTTCCTTTCATCAAAAGTCAGTTTCTTTTGGATTTCTTCTCTACCAAACCACGTGCAGCCGCACACGCGCCCAAGCGATAGCATTGCACTCGTGCTTGGGTAGCTCCTCTCAGCGACAAAAATTAGGGCCTTGCAAAGCGTTGGTTTCTAGTTTCGCCCGTGGTGCCGATAGCGGGCCTAGCACAGTCACTGGCACTGGCGGTGCCGCACGGTGAACTCAAGATAGCTGGAGTGTTGTAATAAGCGTCTATATTGGCAGCAGATGGACTGCTTCAGTATGCTGTTTGTAGAAACAGGCCCGGTGTACACGACTCACATTTTGAAACGAAAGCGTTACTATGCTAGGTCTTCGACACGGTATTGTCAGCGCAGTCATGTGACAGGCGTCACGTGGTGTCACATGGCAGGTTATGTGACCTACGGACGTCAACATAATCCGCCCACCATGACACGTGGCAACTGCCTCATCGGGCATCGGGCATTTCATCGATGCTTTGCAGACAATCCGTCCGGCAGTTAGTGTGGCGTTTGTGAACGTAGTTATGCAAAGGAAGCTTTCGCTTCTCACCAGGGTTAACCGAAGTTTAAACCACAGCTAATTTTTTGAACATCCTCGTTTGTAAAACATAAATGGAAAGCCAACTCGTGATCCTGTGAATATTGATGTGAGGGCTAATGGTCACTACAGAATGGTGAAGAGTAATACGATATCAACTGAATGTTTGTTTCAGGCAGGCAAGGTAGAAAATACAAGTCTGTCTAAGAGGCTGACAAAAAGGCACAGCCTGCGAGTGTCAGACTCCAATGCACGCAACACCTCAGCATATGTTTAAGGAAAAACTTAATAGGTCACATGCACTGAAGAAACATATAGCAGGCATTAACACATAGCGGGATTCTAGGGTTAAACGAGCAAATATAATGCAGGTATTCAAAGCAACCGGGCATGATTCAAAAATTCAAGTTTCTCCTAAAGTGACAGGAAGTACGCATTCAATTTCTTTTAAGACTGCTAACGATGGTTTGTTTACGGAGGTCATGATGACAGGATGGTGGTATAAAACATGTGGTATAACAAATGATTGTTGTTGCATGCCATAATCTGTTCGTATTTTACCCATTTTGTAAGTTCTGTAGCTTGTGCTGTGTTGACGTTTTCTGTGGGGAAGTACCAGAATCAAAGCCAAAGGAAGGAATCTGCCGTTATTTTCTCCCGACAATGATCTGCTTGTAATGAATGACGAAGGTCCAGCTTACCTGAGCGGCTGTTCCTACAGCAGTTGCCTGGACCTGACGTTAGTTTTAAGGTTTTTGCACCTCTGTGGTCGATGGCTTTGTGATGCGGAGACACATGAGCGTGATCGCATTCCTACGTACCTCCAAATAAATGGGCTTTTTGCGTCCGCCTTAGCTAAACTCGAGCACATCGATTGGACGCTGTTTCGAAAGCATATGAAGGAGGCGTGTAAAGAAGCCCTTACTGGTAGGCTGGATGGCGCTACAGCTAATGCTGTGACTGTCGCAAGAAGTCGTATCACGTCATCAAGAATACGCAGTGACTTTGATATCGAACTAGAATGCTTACGTGCTTTTCGGCGCCGAGCAGAAAAGCGATAAAGGCGAACCAAGTGCTTAAATGATCTAAGGGAGTCTAGGCCTAAGCAAAAAAATGAAGCGAGGAATGGATAGCCTGGCGGACCAGCGCTTTGAGTACTTCTGTCAGGAGTTGGGTCCCCGCAAGCCCATGCCCCTCATATGGCGGACTGTGTGGGGCCTTTGTATGTTTTTTCCACAACAAAGACAGCCATTCAATGCGTCGGCTGTCTATCAAGATCGTCAGCGCATTGAGGTTGAAGATGACTTCTGCAAAAAAATTGCGCATGTGACGACTATCTTGAGTTCTGGCGTGTTCGGGCTGCCTCAAGGGACTCAGCTATGGATGTCATTTTGTCTCGTCAGGAATTCGACGCTGCTCTTGCGGTATGTATGCGTTCGTCTTCACCAGGGCGAGATGGAATTACATATGCTGCGCTGTCCCACCTTGAGCACGAGGCGCGAGAAGAGCTCCTCAAACATTATAACCACTCTTGGCTTGAGAGTGTTGTTCTTCAAGAATGGAAATTCAGTCGCCTTAGACCAGGGAAATCTCCGCTCGAGATCTGATTCTAGAGGCCAATAGCCTTGGGCAGTTGCTTGGGAAGGACATAGACAGAATGATTTTCACGGTCCTTGAGGGATATCTCGAGCACTAGAAATGTACCCCATTGCAATGGCTGGTATTAAGCGGGGTATCTCCTCTACTGACAACGTCGTTGATCTCGTATCCGCGGTTCAGGAACAGAAGCGAACGAAACGTTGGTCCGTGGCACTCTTCCTTGACGTGAAAGGTACCTACGACAACGTGGCCTATGAAGCCGCCCTTGATACGCTGTATACTGTGGGCATCGGTGGTCGGTTGTTTGTGTGGATAGAGAGCTACCTTACTAAAGCATCATTTTTTATAGAGCGTGAAGATAGCCCGACAGCTGCGCATTATGCCTCCTGTGGCGTTCCACGGGCCGGCGTCCTTAACCCTACTTTGTTTTTTTTTGGCACTCATCGCACTTCCAGGGAACCTCTCTAACCCCGTCCAGATATCTCTGTACGCTGATTACATGTGCACTCGGGCCTCCCCTCAGTGATGCGTCTCCAGGTGCCCGCAAGACTTTAGCAGGCCGCAACGATAACTTCTTCCTATCTCCAGAAGCAAGGTCTCTGCGTTTCACTGGAAAAGTGGGCGCTAGTGGCGTTTCCACGCAAATGTGTGACTCCCTATCCGTTCTTCACTGACGGTCACATCATTGCTTACGGAAAACCTCATTGTTTATTAGTAATTATGATAGACTGCAATTTATCATTGAGTCTGCATTGCACTCCACTGAAAAATAAAGCTTACATCTATTGCTCATTTCGAATTCTAGGCGGAAAATCACGGTTCTCCTAAGTCCAGACAACGCTGGAGTTGCACAGAGAAATATTTATGGGATTCTTGCGGTACGCTACATCTGTACTTTCAAATACGTGCAAGACAGATTTGCCTGCCCTCCAGACAGTCAAGGTAAGTTCCTTTGCACATGCCTAAGTCTCCCTTGGAGCGCATCAAAACTGTGATGCATTGCAGCCGCCAAAGGCCACCCGATTTATACGTATATTGTGTTAGCCTTCTAGCGAATGCACATACGCCGTATTTCAAGGATTCCACAGCATCACTTTGCGGCTGTGCCTAAGCAGAGACTATATTCAGCATTCGCGAATGTAACTGCAATGCAACAGTCGTCCATCCCAGAAGAATTCACCCCGGCAACACGACCTCTCTCTCCACTGTGGTGTTTGCGGCCCCCATGTGTGCGCCTTGCTATTAAGGAGATAGTGAAGAAATCAAATTTATTAATGCCAGCCATTAAACAACTGACGCTGTCCATGCTACACTTTGAATATTGGGACCCTACTCTCGTTTATACGAATGGCTACGTAAACTCTACTAGTTCTGCTTGCGTGGTGGTCGCTTGTGTGAGACAGACCAAAATTAACCAACTAATTTCGCATAGCACTACCTTTACTGGAGCAGAATTGGCCGCACTTCTTGGGGCGGTAAAGTACATCTCTCAACAAGCACCTCTAAACTGGGCTGTTTTCTGTGATTCTAAAGCTTCCCTACAACGTCTTCAACTTCCCTTGAGCCATAGCTACCATGAACATCTTGTAGCGGAGCTACGAGAATAAAAATCATCTACCGGTGGGTACCAGGCCATTGTGGCATTGATGGCAACGCCTTAGCTGACGATGCTGCTCGGTCTGCTCACCATACAGCCAACATTGTCCACATACCGGTGTCAAGAGCTGACGCAGCAACGAACCTTCAACTGCTGGCCGAAAAGTGACTGTACAGTCGTGGTCTACACCTCGAGGCTCATTTCGACCTCTTATTTGAACTTCAAATACTATATCGCGGGTCCCGCAGTGATACTACGCCGCCTGAGGTTGAGAGTAGCGTTGAATAACGCCTATTCTCATCTCATCACAATGGCAGACTCTCCAGCTAGTGAGCTGCGTGGTTGCGATGAAACAACCGGGCACTTACTCTGTGACTGCCCTCGTTTTGAGCGAGAGCGTGCCTTCATCGCTGCTACACTCTGCCGCTTGGACTCTCGTTCTCTTACAGAAAAGAAAGGTACTGGGGCCTTGGACAAATCCTTCTACACAGAGGACAGCTGTTAAAGCGCTCCTGGAATTCTTAAAAGACTCGGGGTTCAATTCCCAACTATAAACCTTAAGACTTAAGTGTGCGCCGTCTGTCTCCTCATATTGGTCGATGGACAGTGAAAAACCAATGCAGCTTTCTTTCCTTCTTTTACATGTGTTCCCATCCCCAAGTGCAGGACAGCCTAATGGGCATCACCTGGTTGACCTCCCTGCCTTTCAGTTCTTTTGTTTCTCTCTTTCTCTCTCTTTCGGGAGGTATTTTCAAATAAATTTCCTTCGTTAGGCTTGACTCCGTGGAATATGGTAACGGCTGTTTTGCTTTTAATGAGTTCTCCGATTGTTAATAAATTGTTCCTATCTAAGAGCGGAGCGGAATAACTCGTGTAGGATGCGTTGTCAATAATATGTAACTTAGGCTCCTCTAAGGAGAGATAAGCGCCGGTCGTTAAGGGTAATGGAGTAAATTCCAAGAGAAGGCAAGCTTAGCAGGGGCTTAACGGAATAATGGCGCAGATCAAGTGACAGGACAGCAGGAGAGCACTAACACACACAAGCGCCATGTGTGGGTTTGTGCTCTCCTGCTGTCCTGTCACTTGATGTGTGCCATTATTCCGTTAAGCATGTCTGCCCAACTTGCCCAATCCTTTACGCTTCTTAGCAGGGGGTCGCAGATGGTTTGGTGGGCGGGTAAGATTAAGAGGTTTGCAGGCAGAGGGTGGTCGCAGCTGGCAACGGCAAGGGCTAGCGAGACATGGGAGATGCCTTTGCACAGCAGTGGTTGTAGTCAGGCTGAGGATGGTGATGATGAAAAAAAATAACATCTATATTGGTTTTCTTCGTCTTTCAACAAAACGATAAACAGTATTGAAGGGGTGAATGTACTAGATTATGCTGTAGCTGTTATTTTTACACTTTTGGAGAAATTAAGTTCCTTACTTTTTAATAACTGTGACGGATCTCCAATACTGGTTTTACGCTGTCGATATGATTTGACCAGTTCAAATATTCTTGAAAAAGAACTCAGAGTCAGAGGAGTCTGAAGTCATCAGGTGCGATACGTAAACGTTAGGGCTGACCCGACCATTTGGCGTCTAAGAACTATTCGACAGAGTTGTGTGCCCCCGTGTGGAGTTCCTGCCCGCACTAGAGTACAAAGAGAATGTTCTGGGTGTTCTTCACCACCTTCCGTAGGATACTTCTGGCCTGTTCTGTCTGCTTGAGTGTAAAGCCTTACATGGACGTGGTGTCCTGCTCGCCGGGCCTTAGTTGCAGGTGGTCACGCATGTGATGAGGTTGGCTATTGCACTATCTGCTTGTCTAGGAGGTGTATGATGCATTTTGCGTGCGCGTCTGCTTGTATGGCATTTCCAAGAAAATGAAAAGCTAGCTTAGAAACTAGTGGAGGGTTTTCACGCTTTTGACTATATTTTTACGAAGCTCCAAAACATGGGGTATATGAAGGGCATGCTGATGTGCTGCCTCTCGTGAAAAAAAACGCAATCATAAAACAAACGGAATTAAAGGGGACACACAACCTTGAGCTTAAGGGTATGTCACGAAAGCCCTAACGGGCTAACGCCCAAATATGCAGAATTTGTCATTTTATGCTTAGAATTCATAGATCACTGCGTGTCCTTATGCTACTCATCGCGCAGTGGAGCCGCGGTTAAGAGATGCGCCACTGCCATCCGAAGACAGGTGCTGCCACAGGTGGGATTTCTCACCTAGGTTGCTCTTACCGACGAACCTCACGCGAGGAATAATTCATTTCTGCCACTTGCCGCGGGGCGCTGCTTAATCACATTCCACTGGCCGGGTTTTGATAAGGCCCAAAGGTTATGTGACTTATGTGGCCCAGCTCCCTCCTAGGTGGCTTCTCTGGGAACTTTTCCTGGATTTGACACTCGCGGCGGACGATGTCAACAACCCAGACGACGACAACGGATTTTAGGCGATGCCAGCTATTTAACGCTGTCATGTTAATAAAAATAAACCTAACGTTTTTGCAAACGAACTGCTGCGTAAGTGTGAGGAGAATCGTTAATTAAGCAGGCAGATTTTACGCGCAGAAAAAAAAATGATTGCGCTACATATCTCAGTACAAATGAAAACGCCGTGGTATCTTGGAAGCTTTGGCGTTGTGCTGCCTCTACAGTCTACGGTGTAAAAAATCCCTGCCCTGGTGACCACATTGCCATCGAGGCGCAATGCAAGAAAGCGGTGTTGTGCTTAGTGAGCGCTCGTTAAATTGCCCAAGCGGTTTAAAATAACCTGCAGCCTTCCATCACGCTCTGTCATTGCTTCATGTGTCACACGCGGACTCTGAACCTAACATAACACATATGAAATAATGTGCTTTCCAGATCCCTATTCTTTTAAGCTCTGGTGTAACCCTATATAAGCCGATATGCATCCCTGCGTACGTATATTTAGAAATGTAGAGATAATATATATCCAATATAGACAGTTTGAAAGTGTCAGGGCATGCAGAAAAATAATATTTCTGGGTTTCCTTTCTTCCAGGTCACTGTACTTTCCTGTGGGGACGTGACGCGTGTATTCAGAGAGGTCAATTCACTCATGGCGCAGGTTTAAGCGGCGTAAAATTCTGTGCAACCTTGCTGAACTTTTTTTTGGATGGTAGTGGATGAAATTTCAGCAGAGGGTACTGCGCACCCATAAAGAAGGACGAGAAAGCTAACACATCAAGCGCAGACTCTCGAATGATTTATTCGACAAAAAACACATTTTATACCCTCGAAAATGTTATATCTACGATCACACGAAGTTTAAAAATTTGCCTTCTTTTCCTTAGAAGTTAATCGAGGGGTCACTGACACATTCATTCCCACCTTTTCTTGTGAAAAATCACCTCGGCAAGTTCACGCGCAACCTGAGCTATGGTTCTCCACAAAATGTTCGTTTTTTACAGCAAAGGTAGGCACGGCTTCTTACGTATATGCTCGGGGCAGGCGCCGCCGTGCAGCAAAGAACTGAAGTTAGCTGGGCGGATGTGATTAAGAAGTTTGCGGGCATACAGTGTGCGCAACTAGCGAAGAGCAGGGTGAGTTGTAGAAACATGGGAGAGCCCTTTGAGCTGTAGTGGGCGTAGTCAGGCTGATGATGATGATGATTTATGATGATGCATACCTGTCGTGTATCAAAACAGGAGGGAGAAAAATATTAGTACACTGCTTGCAGATAATTAATATTGACTAATTAGGCAATTAAGCCAAATAACAGTGCGAGTGGTCCCACGCAATAGCCAGCTGCATGCCCTTGGTCGCGTCATCATAGGATGCAAGGACATAATTTTAAATCTTAGCTAATACACCTTGTATATTTTTTGTTTTACAATAGTCGCGGGGATTTTTCATCATGCGGTATAGGAAGTCATCTAAAGCATAGGAATTCATTGTTTAAAAAAACCTGTGGCACAGCGGTGGCTCAGCGTTTATAGCGCACGGCTGCTGACCCGAAAGACGCGGGATTGATCCGGCCGCGGTAGTCGAATACACACACACACACACACACACACACATATATATATATATATATATATATATATATATATATATATATATATATATATATATATATATATATATATATATATATATATATATATATATATATATATATATATATATGGGCATGTTCAGATAAGAACGGTAATCGAGGTCCCATGACCATTTTTTGTTTTCAATTATATTTTTATATGTGATGGGTAAATGTGTCCACAGAAAGGAATGAACCTTAGTTTTGCAAGCAACTTCATGGTTTTCTCGGAAAAAAATCGTATGTCACAAGAGGTGGAGAATGTCGTTTTTTCCACTTCTCAAAGTTGCAAGTTTGGAGCAACACTGCATGTACAATAAATTGTTTCCGCGCATAAGTATTTTTTCAGTACTTCATTGAAACTTCTCCTATACGAAGAAATAAAAAAACGTTTTCTTGCTGCGTCATTCTTCTGAGTACAAAATCGCAAACTTCGCTTCCGGAGCTGTGCGGTGCCAAAAAGGCACTTTTGAGGGCAACCTTACGGCAAGATGCGTAAAGATTTCCTGACTGAATCTTTTTCCCTGTATTTTTAGGCTACTTTTAAGCACTTCAGGCAAGTTTTGTAGCTCTACACTTGACCTATAGTTTTCAATATGGCCTCAAAATTGGCAGAAGTTCGAAAACGTGAAAAAAGGGACAACTTTGACTTGAATTTAAAAAAAAAACTTCATCATCGATATTTATTAAAATTTGCCCTAATTATACTCAATACTTTATAATTTTAAGGCATTAAAAAAGTATTGCATTATATTGTCTTAAAGTATGAAAATAAATACAAAACGGACTTCTTGATTTCAATCCCTACGACTGCTCAGTATTCCCTCTTAGGATGCGCAATCGTCAGAAGCTGGTTTTAGTATTGGTATTTTGTAAGTAAATTTTAAACGCTACAGTTGCAGAGTTCATAAGTGTAATTTGTAAGCATTTTTTTCTATTACAATCAAAGGTCTAAAGCTCCTATTCGCTTTCGTACTGTTCTAACGGTGGGACCTAAATTACTGTAAGCATATTTCAGCACGTTATTTTGGAGTGACGTGTCTGTAGGGGTAGTTTATGCAAACATTTATTGCACCCATCGCACTCTCAAGGTGACTTTAACTGCTACCGCCGCTCCAGGGATGAATCGCGCTTGGCAGCCGCTCTTATAGCTATATAACGCCCGGCGCGACCCTGAAATTCACAGCATCATGTGTGCCGCCGCCGCACCGAGGCTTTAGGCGCCGCTATCATCTTTTCATCGCAACGCACCGAACGCCTAGCAGTTATGCCTCAGCCTTCGACCTTCGACCGAGACAACCCTTGTGAGCGGATGTTGTTCGGATCTCGAGTTTTGTGTGTCGTTTTCCAGGCCTGGTAGACCCGGTGGGGTCGTTTTCTGTACTCACGTGTTTTCTCTGCGCTGGAGCGCTCCCTCGACAAGCATACTTGGTATCTCAGTCTCAGCTCATACGCCAGACCGAAAGATTATCAGTGTCGACGGTGGGCAGCCTGTGTTAAAAATCTATTCATCTGTCCATCTTTTTTTTTTTGGAAAAGCAGCTCTGGGCCCTGCATCCGTCACCTGCTCTTCTGTCTCGCGATAATCTCCGGAAGCGGTGAGCTTTTGCATTCATGAAGAGATTTCCGCGGCGAACGTTTTGTGCCGACTACTCAAAAAGGCAGAAACAGAGAATTGAAAAAGGACGTAATTTTTGCAGTGTAAAGACACTCTATGTCGCTGCTCTCAAAAAAGTCCTACTTCCCGAAGAAGCTCTCCGAGTACGAGAAAGTGACTTCATCTGTCAGAATTGTTACCGTCGGTTCAAGGAAGACATAGATAATATGCAGGCAGAGTCAACCGAAACATTAGAGGAATTCCGCCCTGGGGAAGAAATCGTAGAAAATTTAAATTCAAGTGTCAGCCTTAGCTCCGAAATCTCGCCCCTAAAGCCACCGAGCGCTCTAAAAAAAAAAACGCCTCAGACTTTCCTATGCAAAGCGAAAGCAGAAAGAGGTGGCAAGAGCTATGGTGACGAAAATCCGATCGGGGATACAGGCAGCATACAATGTCCCAGAGACTTCGTGTGCGTCAGAAGAAAAGTGAGCGCAATGCAGCAGCTGGGACGACAACCTACATGTGCCTACAATAGGTGTACGTCTTTTCAAGAGCGTTGCCAGCTGCTGACACTGCTACCACGCAACGTAACCGTGAAATATGTGCAAGAAGTTATTCCATAGGCAACGAGGTACGTTATCCAAAAATCGAATAAGATGGTGGATGAAGAAGGCGTATGGTCAACACAGGAGATATATACAAGATATAAACTACAACAGGAAGACATCACTACCGTTTTAGAATATTACACCATGGATGAACTCGATTGCTCTAGACAGACTCCGAACAAGAAGGACGTTGTGAGAATCGAAAAGGAGGGAGAGAAAGAATGGATACCGAAACGCTTCATGACGCGGTCCTTGCGAGAAGCATTCCGCCTCTACAAGCAAGCTCACCCTGCCTCCCAGGTTGGCCTCACTAAATTCATATCCTTGCGTCCTAAGTGGGTGAAATGGCAAGTGTGTGTTTGTGTGTGCTGTGCAAACTTTCAGTTGTGCCTCGTGGGACTGCAGAACGCGTCCGGAAGGTCGCTTTCTCCCGAAGATATGCAGAGGCTCTGCGTATGCCAGGAACCTACTGCGTCGTGTTTCCTTAGGAATTGTGAGCACTGTCCACAAGATGGCATTTTCACTTCGGAAAATTTTGAAATGAGCAGCGAGGACGAGGTGTTGATTGCTTCATGGGATACGGTGAGCTCGTTAAAAAGACTCTGACCGCTTCATCATTTATGAGAGAATTTCTAAGAATGACCATGAAATGGATTTCCCACAACTATATTAGATCTGTGCAAGCAAGAGCAATACATGAAGAAAAACACAGCTGCAAGAGAGGTGCAATTGTTTTGCATTTTGATTTCGGCGAAAACTGGACAGTTGTGCTTCCAGACGCAGTACAAGCGTACCATTGGCAGAAAAAGCAGGTGACCGTGTTTACCTGCGTTGTCACGTCAAGAAAATGACTCGGAACTACGCCGTTATTTCCGACGATATGTCTCATGATTCAGCTCATGTATGCTTGGCTCTGTCAAAAATCAAAGCACACCTCGAAGACAACGCGCCAATCTACACCAAGATAACATATGTGAGCGACGGGGCTCCCGCTCACTTCAAGAATAAATATCAGTTTCATGAGCTACAACGCAGTGAAAGTCAAGAGACGAAATGGATGTTTTCCGCCACTGGACACGGCAAAAATGCTTGCGACGGCGTTAATGGGCTTGTCAAACATCGGGCATCCCACCACAACTTGCGGAAGCCTGCAAGTGAGGAAATACAAACAGCCAGCGGCTTCGTAGACGCAATTCAAGGAACGCTAAAGAACCTCACCATTCTGGAGCTCCCACAGAGGGAGCTTGCAGACTTTCGCGACACGAAGAAGGAAGAATGGAAAATGGCAAAGAAAGTGCCTGGAGTTCAGACGCTCCATATGTGGAAGTACGTTTAAACAAATAAAGGCAGTGAATCCTACGTGGCCTCCATCGCTGCTTCGGAATGGAAGAGACTGTGATCTGGTTTGTGCTTCGTGCTGGACAATATACTGTGCGCATACCGACTTCAACTGCTGCCGTTAATTTCTTGTTACGATTTTCTGAATTGCAATCTGCATATAAAGCGGCATCCCATTTGTAAATAGCGTTCCTATTAAAACTCCTCCTGAATAAAAATCTTGCAGATAAATTGTTCCTCTCAGAAGACGACGTTCTGTCTCCTGACATTGCCCTGTAGAACCTTTGAACACAGAGGTAAACAGATGCAGGTACGGAAACGTCGGCTTCAGAAACACATTCATATAAATTTTTATATATGAAGATTTTTCTAAGAACCGACAAATGATCTAATATTTTTAAAAAATCGATTACATACCAATGTATCTTACGATCATAAATTAGAGAATACAAAAAAAAACGTTTGACCGCCAGCAGCCAGTTCATCAGGTGAAATAGCGCATTTATTCCCATTTTGACGCATTAAGAACGCCGCTAACAAGCGAGTAGAAGCTGTACAAACATTCAGGATGGTTCGCATATTGTGGTAAATGAAATGTAACCACGTTCAGTGAGTGCTAAATCAAATTTCTGACAGTTACTATTTCTAAGAGGCAGTAATAAGCAATTCTAGGTAACAAAAACATGAACTCAGTTTTGTATTTATTTTTATACTCTAAAACAATATAATGCAACACTATTTTGGTGCCTTAAAATAATCGAGTATTGAGTATTATTAGGGCAAATTTTAATAAATATCGATGATGACGTTTTTTTTTTAAATTCAAGTCAAAGTTCTCACTTTTTTCACTTTTTTGAACTGCCAATTTTGAGGCCATATTGAAAAATATAGGTCAAGTGTAGAGCTACAAAACTTGCCTGAAGTGATTAAAAGTAGCTGAAAAATACAAAGAAAAAGATTCAGTCGGAAGATCTTTACGCATCTTGCCCTAAGCCTGCCCTGAAAAGTGCCTTTTTGGCACCGCAGGGCTCCGGAAGCAAAGTTTGCGATTTTTTATTCAGAAGACTGATACAGCAAGAAAACGTTTTTTTATTTTCTTCGTATAGTGCAAGTTGTAATAAAGTACTGAAAAAATAGTTGTGCGCGGAAACAATTTATTGTGCATACAGTGATGCTCCAAACTTGCAACTTTGCGAAGTGGCAAAAACGACATTCTCCACCTCTTGTGACATACGATTTTTTTCCGAGAAAACCATGAAGTTCCTTGCAAAACTGAGGTTCATTCCTTTGTGTGGACACATTTACCCATCACATATAAAAATTTAATTGAAAACAAAAAATGGTCATGGGACCTCGATTACCGTTCATATCTGAACATGCCCATATATATATGAAGGAAGCCAACAGTCTCAGTCTCCGGAACCAAGGTGTATAAGGGAATGTTTCTAATTTTTTTAGCTTGTATTGGCAATAAATGCCAGAATAATACTTTGAATAATAAAATTATTATTAACCTAATCATTCACGCCACAAATTAGAAAAATAGAAACATTCCCCTGTGCACCTTGGTTTCGGTGACTCTTGGCTTCCTTCATAGGTTTCCAAAAGAGGCCCTTATTTCATTTGCCTCGTCCGGATATATATATATATATATATATATATATATATATATATATATATATATATATATATATATATATATATATATATATATATATATATATATATATATATATATATATATATATATATATATATATATATATATATATATATACTGGTGCTACGCGCAGCCGCTATGCATCTGTAATTACTTTGAGTCGCCCGCTATGCAATATTAGGAGCATCGCTGTTTTATCGAAACCTCTTGGTAGGTGTATTGAGTGCAGTATTGATTTTGCTCCGGTTCCGTAAGTACCATCTGTTTTGTTTGGAGCTCTGCATACGTATGTATGAACGTTTTTAAGTTTATTTATATGTGCACGTGCGTGTGTGTGTTCCTGTAGGTGTGTTCGTGCGTATTGAACAACCACTCAGTTTGTACCAAGTGTTTCAGGGCAGGCTTTAATTCTCAAAATTAGGTTTTTTCAGGTAAAAATACGGCCTGTTCAGCATTGTGTCACCTCTGTGGGCGCACACCAGAAAAATGGTGAATTGTCTTAAGTAGCAAGCTGTTTAACGAATTTAAAATAATTAATTTTTAACTAGTAGAGTCAGGCGCCTAATTGGAGAGGTAATAGTCATATCAGGTTTTACACTTTCGACAACGTGATTACCGTTCGTACTGTGTCTCGACAAAATTCGATTGTGCATTTTGACTATTTACGCGCAATGGAAACAGCGCTTTGCCTGCTTGCTTTTCGAAAGGGCATGTATTCTTGCATGATGTAGCCAAATTTTTTTCGAGCCACAGTGTCGAGGATAATCGCGTTTTCGAAATTTTGAAAACTGATATGGCTATTATTAACGGCGGCTGAAATCTCTAATTACAATCAGCTGCCTACTGTGATCGCTAAAAAGTTAATTAACAGAAAATAGTTAACCAGCTTCTTACTTAAGAGGATCCACCGGCTTCCTGCTTTCCTCCAATGCTGGCAATAATATGCCGAAAAAGCCACATTTTTACCCCAAATGGTTTATTTTTCTTCTACGACTTCTACGACACCTAGGCTCCTAAGTGTCGCAATCGCTTTACTTCGAACCCTTAAAATCAGTAAGAGAAAGTAAAAATAAAGTGTTACAAAAGCGACATGCATACGTGCTGGGTGCGTGGTGGGTCACAGCCCAAAAGAATGTCGAGTGACGCACTCCGGACTCAGCATAACATTCAAGGACGTGTACACTCTTTGGAGAATGAGCACAAACACACTTGCTATTTAAGTGAAGTCTATAAGTTCACTGTCCGCGGCACGGGATGCTTTGGTCAAAACATATTTTTTATCACTTGAACCATGGTTGCTTTGATTGAAAGGACATGTTTCATAACGATAATGGGGCGACGCGCGGATGTGTTTTCGTTCATGGATTTCCTTTCTCCCAGGTTGCAGTACTCTGCTGTCCGTAAGTGGAGCGTTGTGCATTGAGGTCAAGCACCTCGAAGCGCTATCCTCAGCAGCATAAATGCGCATGCAAGACTGGCGACGCCGCAGTTGACGCCGCGAAAAAGGTCCGTCGGCAGCAGTGATTACGCTGCTCAGCGGTTGTTAGTGCACGCTGTGTGGTGATCTGTTCACTGCCACTGTGCCCGTGGTTCAGCACAGTACAAAGTGCCAAGTAGCGTTCAGTTCCTAAAAATGAATTCGCTCGCTTTTTTGTCTGTTGTCTGCGCTTTTTTGCAGTTGGAATTTGGGCATTCTGCAAGGTGAGCTACTTATTCATTTATGTATGCAATGCTGCTACCTGTAACGGTAATGCAGTATGTAATGCAATCTGCAGTTGTGTAACTACCAGAGTAAGGGAAAAACACAAGAAGAGCTGATTTAAAGTTTCGAGAATGCCACTTGCCTCATCGAACATCAATGTTTAGAGTTGAAACTTGTGTGTTAGATAAAGTTTGGGCTAATAGATAATTCGGGAGAAAAAGTAAGATATAAATACGCTTTTCTAGCTTATAATAGGGCGTATCACACTGAAGATGAGAGAATCACCGAGGGTGGGCAATGTTTTGCCCGAGGTAATGTTGACAACTTTTTACATGTAGACGCGCTTCGGGATATGGTAAGAGAGCAGCATATCTTGCAGTACAGTGTAAAAGGTGAAGTGCATTCTCGGAAAGCAGCCTCGACTAAGCTGGAAGCTTCCTACATAGGCCAGACAGAGGACGTATAGAATTCATGATATTTCCTATCTCAAATGACACTACTGACCATTGGAATTTCATGGTACAGCGACACAGGCGGCTGTTTTCTTGACACTCACAAAGTGAACAGAGTGCGGGAAATATGTAGTGGCTAACTTGTTGGTTTAACATCGTTTAGGACAACAGCGCAGTCGCAGCACGGACGAGAAAGCGCCTGTGTTTGTGTCAGTCTTTCTTGTCCATGTTGCGACCGCGCTTAGGTCCTGAAAAAGGAAGGGGAAAGCCTCAGGGTGCTCTCATACAGTAGCAAGGCAACGCATACACTAGGTTAACTTTTTGTAGCCAAAAAGTAACGCGGTTTTCTGGCCTATGGACTGCGTGGTCGCCTCGCAATTCCCCGCACCCTAAAAATTAATTTTTTTCTTTCCTGATAACGTCATTTGCTGTTTCTGGACACCAGCAGCGACGCTGGGTTTTGTTGCTAATGGGCTGTATAAAGCTTCTGTTTTAAAACCACGTAGAAGCCATTCATGCGTCTAAGCAAATGCTAACCTTTGTCTTTCCACCTTACCCCGAATGATATCGCACCTAGAAAGGTTCGTGAACCATGTTTGGTGCTTTCGCCGGCTTGGTAGAGGGCGGTTATTACGCGGAAGATTTTTAAAGGGGTCCTTAGCAATGCCGATCGTAGACAGACACATTTGCGCTTTCTCTTGTGTGACTATCGTAAGCGTTATGTGTTGCCTGAATGAAAATGAAGTCTAAAATTTCAATATCCCTTCGCAGCACCTAGTTTCTCACCACATTTCTGACATTTTCTTTGTTCCTCCTTCAGGAAATACATAGATTCTGCCAAGGAGACACCACAAAATATGAAATAACCATCCTAAATGCGCGTGAGGGCGCCGTTATTTTATTGCTGCTATTACATTTTTATGTCGTGTACTTCTGAATAAGGATATTATGCTCTTTCTACCTCCGTTCTACGTATATATATATATATATATATATATATATATATATATATATATATATATATATATATATATATATATATATATATATATATATATATATATTGACTCTGCGCTTCCATTTTGAGTATTTTTGCTAATCTTCTTTTCAGCCCCTTGTTGTGTCCAGTTAGTTACAGAAATAGCTGCTTTAGCTATTGGAAATAGTTTGTAATAGCTTGGTCATTTCACTCACTGCGTCGTTATGAGATTTTTCGGCTAAACATTCTCCATTTCCAGCATGATTACCTACTCCTCTGTGTGCGTCGCTCCAAAATCTTTGCTCACTATGTATTGGGCGCAGCTGCTAACGGCATCTATGCTTCAGTTCCACAGGACCTCAGGGTACTGAGAATCAAACCGCAAATGCAGCGCGTCGGCAAGGGACATTCGTTGTGCCATTGAAGAACTACCATAACGTAAGTGGTCTTTACTATAAACACAGGTTTTAGCTGCAGTTCAGAGTGGCTTTGGGAAAGACCTATATCGCACTTCGAAGGCCTGCTGCCACATGCTCATATTAGGGGGGTGCAGCGCCCGAAAGTTAACAAGGAAAGACATTTCTACCCGCCGCGTTAGCTTAGTGGTTAGGGCCCTAGGCTGCTGAGCCGGAGTTCCCGTGGTCAAACCCGGCTGCGGCAACCGCGTTTTGGTGGCGGGGAAACGCAGAAAGGCGCCCGTGTGCTGTGCTAACCAGTAAATGTTAATGGTGCCCAGGTGGTTGAAATTATTCCGAGACCCTCTACTATGGCACTCCTCTTTCTTTTTGTCTCATTTTTGACGATTGCAGGTAAAAGTTTTTTCTCTCTATATCTCACTCCATCCTTTATATTTTCTCTTACGGCGTGGTTCAGGTAACCATTGATATGTGAGACAATCACTGCGCCATTTACTTTCCTCGAAACACCATTTAATCATTGATATGTTTTTGCAGAAACAGTGTGCTATTTTTTTAATTGGATACCAGGACAGTACCTTGTTTGCAGTACAACTGAAATGTATTTGTCTTTCTCCCTGTAACCGCGCTCAGTAGAAGGCGAATGTTAAGACTAAATAAATAAATCACCAAATTAAACGACAACGATAGAAATGAAAAAATATTCTTTATTTAGGTTCAATACTACACACACCTGAGAATCGGAACTCCGTGGCAAATTTTCAAGGTTGTTTTCGACACGGCTGGCGTGTCCTGGGTGCCGTCCATTAAGTGCAGGACCTCAGAACTGTGCCGTAAGTGTCAACTTTTTGCTCATGGCGGATGCAGAATTAACTTCTTTATTAACTGGTGCAAAAACTTTCAATGCCGCCCGACAGTATTCCTAGCCGACGCTATGCAAAAAAAGACTCTAAAGTTCAGAAAGAAAACCGGCATGCTAATTGAAATTCGCTTTACCTTTTTTCGTTCCTTCTTAAGATAAGGAAGTTAACGTTGAACTATAGAGCGCACTTGCTTAAGACGCAATTCCACTTCGTAAACCACGCTGTAATATCCTCCCGGTCTTTTCAAAAATATTTTTAAGGTTCATGATAAAAGTGGCCTGAAATTATCCCATAATATTCTCTAGTGAACATTTGTTTATGGAAGTGTTCCTGACTTGGCTTCGAGGCGATACATATCTTCAGTTTCTTAGTCATTGCTAAACCGCAAAAAAACATCAAGCTCTGAGATGTCTTAGGTAAGATGTCTTGGGAGAAAGCTTGGGCAAAGTTTTAAAGACATAACGCGAGAAGGCGGAAAACATGGTGCGATTAAAAGAGTAAAGTTGTTCGAGGGTACTTGGTAAATGAAATATCACCGAAGCGAAAATTTATGGTTTGTTCTTGAAACAGTAGACATACAATTTCGTTCCCGTTATGCGTTGATAATTGGTCAGAAATTAGCATAAGGAAAACTAAGTAATGCTAGGAAAATGGTAAGTGCAATATATATTAGAGAGCACAAAATTAATGAATTAAGCATGAAACGCGGAAAAGAGGAGTTTTTCTGCCCTCAGAGGGCGTATGAGTTTAAGCTGCTCTGATACCCACCAAAGATGGAGCATGGCTCCTAGTGAAGTTCAAGCTCTGCATTGCAATTAATTATACACTGGATGCTCTATCACAATTAATGCTAACGAAAATTGCCTATCAGTCCAATCATGGTTTAGATTCTTGCGTCGAAATACTCCTTTCAAAAGAAACTTCTAGAAGATTGTAATTTTTAACGCCAAGGAAGGTAAACATTCATACAGTGAAGCCCATCTGTGCGTCAGACGCTTTACTTTAGCAGTCGTGAAACTTTTCTGGGAACATAGAGGGGTCATGATGTCAATACCGCGTGTCTTGTTTTTCTGAACGCAGCGCCAGTCAGTCGGCCAGGATTCCTAAAGCGGGGTGCAGTAAGTCATAATTAATCTTGGCGTCGCGCACTCGATGGCTTCTGCAGCAAAGAGGACCACTTTTCTGAAAAACCATAATGACGAGTCAAGCAAACCGCGACAGGCAGTGGTGTATATTTCTTCACTTTTTCTATTGCATGTGCACATAATGCCGCATTGTTTTTTCCTGTTCCGTGCACTACCCTATGCGCGAATGTCTATACAAGGTAACGCTCTTTGATTAGTTTCGTGAATGGCGACAGTAGAATTTCAAAGGTCGTTCGTTTCTTCGAGGGTGGTTCACAAACCCTTCCTCTATTGCCGTTCGGCTTGAAAGATGAACAGGTGACGAGCTTGTAGATGATGACATCAGAGCATATATTTACAGCATACATATACAGAGGGTTAAACTGGAAAAGCAGAACTGAATTTACAAAAGAACAAACTGCGCTACTTTACTCATCGTCCGGGCAGGTTAGAGCCTAAGTAGCATCACGTTACATGCTAAGCATGGAACCCCAGCTCAGACTGGACTCGACTGCATCCGTTTACATGCGCTTTAAAAGGACTAAGGGCGGTCTTTTTCAGTGGCCCGCCCTAAGCATCAATTCTCCAATCAAAAATAACATGAGAGATGGGGACAACCCTCTGGGTTGGGCTTAGCCTCGAACCCAGAGTCTTTTTAACAACACAAACTAAATAAAAACAAATACGCCACCACTCTCTCTCAAGTGAGAGTATCCACACGCTCTCCCTTCGGAGCTAATCCTTGCCTCAGGCATGCATACCGCCACCCACCATCGGTCCGCGTCGCCCGTCAGCAATAGAGGAGGGGGCGAAAGGGCCCACGATGCTGCCGCGCTACCGACGGCGGGAAACAGCTAATATGCATGAAGGGGTTTGTCTGCCGCTCCAAGAAACCAGATTAAGGATCGCCCCTGTCTTCCCAGATTCTTGATGAGCACTGCCTGTCCGCCATGACAGGTGTCCGTTACGGCCCTCCTGGGAATACGCTTTTGTTCACGAGGCACGGCGGAACGCTGCGGGTGCCTTCCCGGCGATAGCCCACGTCTTTAGGGGGGGGGGGGGGGGGGAGGTCTGTGCGTCAAGCGACCAATTTCGTTCCCGGTATGTACCCGGGGATCTCGCCTATACTGGGGAGCGGTTTCCGCGTGTGCCGGCGTCCTGCTTCCTTCAAAGGTATGCAGCTGGAAAAGAGGGGCGGCCTTACACGCCCCCCTCTAAGAGTGTAAACCGAGCTTGCTATCAGCTCGTTTATGCTTCCTAAAAAAGAGGCCGCAACACTTTCACATTAAAAATGTCAGCCCTCCCGGGGCACAGTTTCTCCTGGGTACTCGGATCTTCAAGAACCAAAGCAAAGAAACAATCAATAAAATAAACTAAAGCCCAGCATTGGTGCATGCTGCTGTACAGTTCACTGAATGGGCAGCAACATCATGCACTGCGCAGAGTCCACATTCGAAGCACACACAAAGCCACATTGTTCATCACTGTTCACAAGTCTGCGCACAACACTCACGGGCACCGTTCTATGCAGACGCCACGCAGAAGCCTCTTCGTAAGTGCCCGACTTCAACACACGGCACCCTGCTCATCGAGCGTCGGTTGAGTGGGAACATTCACGCCTTCACGAGGCTGGCATGGTGGTACCTGACTCCCATGTCAAGTTGGGGAGCCTGGATAGCGCATATGTGTTTCTATTCTTGGTGCGTTTCCTATGTTTCACTGTTATGTTATAACGCTGAAGTAGCAGCGCCCATCTAGCCAATTTTTCCCCGTGTGGAGTGCACGCCGTGAAGTATGACAGGGGGTTGTGGCCAGAGACGACATTGACCACGGCGCCAAAGAGCCAATAATCGAGCTTCTCTTCTAATGCGTGCTGCACATGGTCTGGCCTCTCATGCGTCACAAATGCGGTAAGCGCTTGGCTGTGCGTGTCCATCGGTACCTGCCAGTAGGCACGCCTTATATCCACTAGCGGGATAAACTGCGCGCGGCCGACCCGAAAAATTAGCTCCTGTGAGTTAGTCATCGGAAACGCATCTGAACGAGTTCCTGCATTCAAAGTTCGGTGGTCAATATGCATTCGCATTCACCATTTTTCTTTCCCACGCACACAAGTGGGTGTGCAAATTCACTTTCTACAGGATAAATTATTCCTAACTTAAGTAACTCCTCCACTTGGCAGCTTACTTTTTTCTTGAGTAGTTCAGACCTAGTTAACGGGGTGATGGATATATTGTCAGTGTGACGCCGGCCTGGGCTGATTTGGCACCCATTACAAGACTGGCAGTACTCTGAAATCTCCTTTTCCATACCGGGCCAATAGAAGCTGTACTTTATTCGTGCCTTCGTCTTCCTTGGTCCCAGGTGTCCACCCCCCGGCGATTCGTGCACCAAGGACAGAACTTTCTTTCGTCTTTCTTGGGGAAGCACCGGTTGTCGCACTTTAGTACCCGCTATTGAATCCCAATGGTGCAGCAATCCCTCAGTAACGAACATACCCGCCTTTCCGTGCTTAGAATTTTTCCATGCCTTCCTCAAGCTCTCGTCAGTGATCTGCACTGCTCGAAACATTTCTCGCTGGCTAGACAGTGAAACTGCATCTTCCCTCCCAGGTGGCTTTGCTTCCTCGCGCGGAAAGTCGTCATTTGGTGCCCTGTCAACTTCGCTTACCAGTGCCTCACAATTTTGATTTGCCGCGTTTGTAGGTTCTTGATTTGCCGCCATACTGACTGCAGTACTAGTACTTGTTGTGAACGCTCTATCGCTGTGCTTTTTAAGCAGCTGCCAGTCTTCTGACGACAGCAAACAGTCCACCCCCTCAGTAAGCTCATTAGTGAGGGCACATACTATGCCTATCTTTTGATCGTCTGCGATTGTTCCTGTATGAGATACACTTAGAGGGACCGTAGCCAATTTCACCTCAATAGATGTGCCGAAAGCCGACACTAGCTTCACTGTCCCCGATGGTTCCGTCAGCGCCTGCGGTAGTATGCTCTCTCTTATTACCGTCATTTCACTTCCCGTATCAAGCAATGCCTCGGTGCAGACGTCTCCGCATACAAGCTCTACGAACAGTAGTCTCGATGCGGCTGCCCTTGAATTTTACATAGGCACTCCTACTTTAGCAGATAAAGTCGCGCCTTGGTTTACCGCTGCGTCCTTTACTCCTGTCTCATCTACCCGCGCGACCTTTTGCACCCTCCGCCTGTGCCCATATGCTTGTTGCTGGCGCGGCTCATTTGCTGTTACTCGCGGGCAATTCCTAGCACCATGGCCCAGTCCATGGCACTGGTGGCACTTTACTGCGGGTTTTTCAACATCACTCTGCTTTTGGCCCGCTTGCGGTACTGGCAATGTAATCTGTCTCGCAGCCCGCCCTTTACCTTTTGCTTGCTCGAAGGTCTGTAGGGCCTTTGATATTTCCTTAGGCTTCAGCCAACTCTCTCCTTCTTGAAGGCGCACATATTCAATGCCCTCCGGGCTGAGGCTTGCCTTAATGCGATCGGACACCATGAGGTCAGTCAAAGTCTCTTTTGAGTCTACCTCTCTAGCCTTGATGTAGAACATTAAATACGTTTTCACGCGAGATGCAAACTGAGCCCACGTCTCCTCCTTCCTTTTCGCTGCTTTCTCAAATCTCTCAAGGTACTCAGTCGGAGTGAGTTTTAATTCTTCTATAACCGCTGTTTTTACTGTATCATAATCAGTGCAATCGGCTCGGTCAAGGTTACGAAGTATCTCACTCGCTCTGTCAGTGCCGGCAAAATTAAGTACACTCGGCTACTGTCTGGAACATTGAAAGTAGTGAAAAGCTTCTCCACCTCCTCAAACCACTATGGTACATCTGAATCGCATGGTATTCTGTAGCCCTTAAGGACTTTCGCACATTGTGATATTGAATCTGAGCCTATACACCGTTCATCACTCTGTCCGACCTAAGCGGTGACATTCGACCATTCGACAGCCCAAGCTCCATCTGCTTAAGTGCCAGTCGCTCCCTGGATTCAATTTCACGCATTCGTAGTTCCATTTCCACTTTTAACTCCATACGGCGAATAGCCATTTTTTTCTGTATCAGTTCCTGTAGCACCTAGTGACAATGTCTGTCTCTGGTCGTCGGCCTGTAACCTGCTCTCAACACTGAAATCATCCTCCATAGTCGCTCCCTCGTTCTGATCCATGGATGGATGGATGGATGGATGGATGGATGGATACGGCTGAACCCTTTAAATCGAGCGGTGGCTCAAGCCACCTGGCCATGTCTTGTGAAATTTTACTCCTGTCTTGCTTTTAGCCACCAATTGTATAACCTTCGCTTTGTTACTTCTAACCTCTTAAAATCCAGTTTCCCTTCACTATCCCTAAACCCCTATTCCTTGGGTAAGTCAGCCCCGCTGCTTTCCACTGTAGGGTGAAGCCCATCCCCGTTTCTACACCGCCCTCTAGCGATTGCTGCTCCTGGCGAGGATTCGACCTCATTTCATTCTCAGGATTAGATTCGCTATCTTTAGCGGCTAACTTTCTCCTCGTATCGACCATGGGTCTTACAAACTAACCACCATGCCTGCTTCAACAAAACGCACGAAATCCCACTCACCCGGCGCAGATCTTCTGTTGTCTGCAGCCCAGAGCCCGGATGATGCGCCCGTTCCACCAGCGTTGGCAGCAGCCGAGGTGGAGTCGTCCCTTGACAGCTCCTCGCTGCTCCGTGTCGGATGGCATGTGGTTGTCACTGCGATGCCTGCCCTTGGTGATGAGACGTGCCGAAGCCTGTCGTGCGGCGCCAGTAGAATTTCAAAGGTCGTTCATATCTTCGAGGATCGTTCACAAACCCTTTCTCTAGTGTCGTTCGGCTTGGAAGATGAACAGGAGGCGAGCTTGTAGATGATGACAGCACAGCATATATTTACAGCATACATATACAGAGAGTTAAACAGGAAAAAGCAGAACTGTATTTACAAAAGAACAAACTGCGCTACTTAACTCATCGACCGAGCTCGTTAGAGCCTAAGTAGCATCACGTTACATGCTAAGCATAGAACCCCAGCTCAGACTGGACTCGACAGCATCCGTTTACATGCGCTTTTAAGGAATTCATTAACAAAGGACTAAGGGCGGTCTTTTTCAGTGGCCCGCCCTAAGCATCAATTTTCCAATCAAAAATAACATGAGAGATGGGGACAACCAATTGGGTTGAGGCTTAGCCTCGAACACAGGGTCTTGTTAACAACACAAACTAAAGCCTGGTTAAGCCTGGTGATTGCGAAGCAATAGTGTGTTATTCTCGGATCAGCTGGTAGTATGGCTGGTGGTAGTCTTGGGTTATGCTAGTGTTACGGCTTACAGTGAATCATCTAAGAGGAAGTCATCCATCAAATCCGTGTATGCCGACAAACATTTCCCTCACCAGCGTGCCCATTACAAAATCTTCCAGTATCGATTGGCCGACGGTGCGGTAACACTCCATTTTCTCCGCGTCGTAAGATATGCCCACTCGGTACTTGCAGTAGCGTTCGTTAAAATACGGTAGCGTTACGCCGTAATAAATGTTGGGGTTATTGTCCCCGTCCAAAATGCGATAAAGTTTGTTGTACGTCTCCTCGTCGTCTTCACGATGCATTAGCGGTAGCTAGTATGTTTCGGCCACGTTGTAGATGGCCAAATTGTCTGCATAACACCCCCATCGTACGTCGGTCATCTTAAGTTTGCCCCACTTGTGCATCTGCGTGTCCGGCGTGTCGCTCTGGTTGCCCCGGGGTCCGGCGGTAGACCCATCTTGCGTCTTACAATGTCGTTCTTGTAGCGCGGTACGCGCTCGTACGCGTCGCCTATAGAGACCTCGTCCAGGTAGCAAAACGCGTCTTTTCTTCGAACGCTCTTGTCTCTGCTGGGGTGTTTCTTCTGCACGCTGTTTTCTTCGCTTTTCGTTTTCCTTCTCTCGAAACGCACGTTCCTTCTCGAGCCGCTGCTGCCGCTGTTTCGGGGTTTCTTGGACACGCCTCTGCCGTTTAGTCGCGTTCCAGCGTTCTGAACTAGTAGAAGGAGACTCACTGTCGGGCAAACTCATAATTTCTTCCTTTGCTTCTGCTGTTTCCACAGAGGAGGTTGCACGTTGTCGCCGAGCTGCATACTGGGCACGACGCTTAGAAAGTCGTTCTTCTCGTTCTTCTTCCGTCTCCGTAGCTCACTGATGCTTCCTCTTTGCATTCTGCCGAGCTGCCTTGTTCGTAGGCACCATCGTAACATCTGGCTGTATGACTGCCTTGGCGAGAGGAGCGGAGCTGTTTTATACACCTGGTGTGACGTCATTTTGACCGTAGCGCCCCTGCTGAGAGGAGCAGGAGTTAGGCCGTCGTTGGTGGCTACCGCCTCGCCTCGCGACGGCGTGAGATGGGGCCCCGTTTTACACAGCTGGTGTGACGTCACTCTAGGTCACGTGGTGTGACGTCACGCAGAGAGGTCACGCTAAAGGTCAATGGTGCCTACCACGGACTCGCCACGGAACGGGCTGAAGTGCGACCTAAAGTAGTATTGCTTCGCAATAAAACAAATACGCCACCGCTCTCACTCAAGTGAGAGTATCCACACGCTCTCCCTTCGCAGCTAATCCTTGCCTCAGGCATACCGCCCCCCACCATCGGTCCGCGCCGCCCGTCAGCAACAGAGGAGGGGGCGAGAGGGCCCACGATGCTGCCGCGCTACCGACGGCGGGACACTGCTAATATGCATGAGGGGGTTTGTCTGTCGCTCCGGAAACCATATTAAGGATCGCCCCGGTCTTCCCACATTCCTGGTGAGCACTGCCTGTCCGCCATGGGAGGTGTCCGTCACGGCCCACCTGGGAATGCGCTTTTGGTTCTCGAGGCACGGCGGAATGCTGCGGGTGCCTTCCCGGCGATAGCCCACGTCTTTAGGGGGGGGAGGGGTCTGTGCGTCAAGCGACCATTTTTGTTCCCCGTATGTACTCGGTGGCTCTCGCTTATACTGGGGAGCGGTTTCCGCGTGTGCCGGCGTCCTGCTTCCTGCAAAGGTATGCAGCTGGAAAAGAGGGGCAGCCTTACAGCGACCCTTCCGGTGGTAAAGCGGAAGGGAGGGTGGGGGGGGCGGAGCAGCTACTCAAATTTTATCTCTTCAGACGCATCCTTAGGTCAGATTTTAATTTCAGCAGACCTGAATGTGACAACAAAGAGCACTGAAGAAGAATGTATTTAGTTTACTATAGCGCACATAAGCTCAGAACTTGTTCATTGCAGTAAAGTTATGTATATAATATAAATACCGTCCAGGCATCATCCAAACGGTTATTGCGTGGACAAAAATTTTAATATTTTTTATTTCCTTGTGACGCAGCAGCCTACCACGAGACACCAGACACTCTTGTAATATGTGAAAAAAAAATTAAGCGCTTGTGAGGCGAATTTTGTGCGCCTTAAGGAATTCTGGAGTGAAAAATGCATATTTTTCGTTAACAATGTTGCTGGCGTGGCGAAGCATTGTTTTCGTTTCTTGAATAGAGAGTGTTATCTATAGTACGTGTCATCACCCGCAGAAAATCGCACGAAGTTTGACCGCAGCCAGTCGTCCAGCTACGATGGACCACTTTTCAGCATCCTCGCTAACTTTCGAGAAAGCCAGGTCTTGGGCTACATGGGAAAAGACAATCTGCAACTGGATGGTGGTCCGACCGCTAAAAACACCTACATCATGGAGGTATAAAATAACGCTTCGTATGTCGTCGGTTCGGATTCGCGAGGCCAAATACGTTGTCTCAATAATTGAGCGTGCCTCTCCCAGAACAAGACAGAGAATTACGTAGGAAATGCATTGGATCATAGTACGTGTGCTATTTCAGAATGATGCATGATTCTTTGTGGATGAATTTATTGAACCTGTCGCCCACATAGCATATGACACGTTTGCACGAGCAGCTATTTTAACGACATCTTACGAATTTCATACTGCATTCATACAAAGATTTAGCCATAGCAAAGGTTTCGTAGAAACCAAGACTTTTTTCTTTAATGAACCAAAGTCTCTAGAGCGAAAAACGTGAAAAACGCGAAATTTTTTTTACCCGCACAAGCCGTGCCGCGATCCAAACTCTTATAGGATATCTTTGCAGGTTTGAGCAACTCTGCACACCGATGTAATAAAAAAAAATATGCGAATAATGTAGTCATTACTACCATGTATACACTGGATATAAATCTTTTATATGTGAATCTCTGGATATGACATTTTTGCTGCGAAAATGTCTGTCATACAGTTGTTTTCTAGCTGTGTATATAAAAAACAACTACGGCAAAAAACAATTTCACATTCGTTCTGCGCAATCACGGGAGCTGTAGTGCTTAAAAATAAGCAAGCTAATCCAAAAATTGGGTTTCGGTCTCAAGAACTCATTTGACAACGTCCTTTTCCAGAGTTGATACATCGGCAGCGCAAGCCTCGACCTGCTTGTGTGCAAGAGATTTCACATACACTCAGCTTCACTGCAGCATACTAAATTCACGAGTAGTAGCAAAATAGTCGACGCGTACAGGCCGCACGACGACAGGAAAACGGCTACTATTGTCATATACAGTCTCCGTCATGTACTTCGCTTTTAATGATAAACTGAAAACCCCATTCTCATGTCGCCCACGTGAAGGCTTTAACGTTCACTGCCGCAGCGGCGTATCGTTACTTCATCGGTGACGGAGCTAATGATCCCATAGTTACTGCCGTTGCTTTCCTTCACATCTTCCACCCATCTCTTCAGAGCAAAGAGAGGCAGAAGGTGGCAAACCAGGCTCTCAGGACTGTACTTGGCTTAGTTTGAGCCATGTATTAGCAAGATCTGGCTCATTTTTATTTGGCACAGGATCTACGAATCATCGTTCTATTACAGACAATTATATGTTGGTTTCTGGACTTCGCTCAATTCGAGTAAAAGCAGACTCTGGAAAGCGCGCACTCAGTTTTGTATGTTTTGAAAGTGTTCGATTCGTACATAAACATGGAATTTCTGTTATTTTTTCGACCACACAGACAGAGTGATTATGCCTGCGTGCCGTATTTTTGCAGTTATCAACATTTACTATAACATCGCGGGCCCTGAGAACCTAAAGTCTCCCTAATAAGGTGGAAACCGGCAAGCCGCCCGGAATTAAAACGACTCGTCACATCTGTCGCTCAGAATCAGAGGTACAGCTGATAAGTTTACGTGTAGCGATGCGGTATTATGCTCTGTTCAAAGTAATAACGTTTTGGCCTACGGTTAGAGGCGACTCTCGACTGGCCTGCTTTTTCATTTGGTTTATTGCAACATTTTAGACCATGAACAGTGCTGTAAGTACGATCATGTCGGAGGCAATCACTCCTTAATAAACTGCTGATGCTAACAGACAACCAAAATTAAAACGTGCGTAACATTTAGCTGCATAAGTCACTTTATATATCAAAGAAAAAAACACGTTTTAAAGGAAATATTAGCCGAAAAAAAGAGACAATTGAGTCCTGAAATATGCATTAATAAAAGCACGCTGAATATGCAAAAATGAAAATTAAAACTCCAAGTTTTAGATTACACACTCGAACGATTGCTTGCACTCGAACCAATGCGCGCATGGTATAACTTGTATAGCCTGAGGCCTTTTTTTGGTCGCCTATTGAGTATTAGTGCTCGCACGCTGTCATTATTCTTATAACTGAAAAGCGATCTACGAATACCGTAGTAATAGATAGGACGTCTTTGAAATTTTAATCTCAACAAAAACTTAGTGTAGCGGGCAAAATTGGCTCCTTAGGAGAATATTATTTAACAGTGCAGTATAGAACCCGTATCTAAGAATGAATTCTATGAAGAGCAGAAGAAACTTTTCGTAACGTATAACTCTAGTAGAAATGCATAAGGCTCAATAAAGAGTACTAGAAAAATGAATGACCATGAAGTCTGCATACGCAACAGTTCTGGAAAAAGCATTTTTAAATGGGAAAGGGTTTATGAACGCAATTGTTTCACATATTAAAAGATTTCAATATAACAATCAATATATCGCAGTTCTCCCTTTGTCAAGCTTGCATTCTTTTGCTATTTATGTTTTCTTCTGCTTCTTCAAGGTAACGAAGTGAATTCCAAGAGAAGGCAAGCGTAGCAGGGGTGGCAGAAAGTCAGGTGGGTGGATGAGATCAAGAATTTTGCAGGCATAGGGTGGGCGCAGGTGTTAAAGGACAGGGTCAATTGGAGAGACATGGGAATGGCCTTTGCCCTGCAGTGGATGTAGTCAGGCTGATGATGATGATGATGATGATTATGACGACGACAATGATCGTCAAATTAGGTCCTCATTGGTTTTCTATGGCAGTCCTAACTGCTCGATGCGAGCGTTGGAAACAGTACAAAAAATGGTTTTCCTACATCAGAAGCATGCATCGTTATCTTCAAAATTTCCATATTAGAATTTTACAATTTCCCAGTGTTCAAAAATTTTTCCCGACAAAGTCGGACATGAGTGCGTTACTTCAAGCAGAACAGAACTGCTATCGTTAGGTTAACACAAAAGAGGGGAAATTCTACACTGGAAAAAATTTCATACGTTTAATGGAAGCATAATTCCATGCACACCCTTACACCTTACAATTTTGGAGTTTCTATCACACATGCCCCCATCGTGCACCCAAGAATTTCAGAAGTTTGCATGAACAGGTGCATGTGCCCCTAATGATCCTGGTAGTGCCGTCGAGGTGCAAGGGTGTTCCTTTAAAAATATAAAGCTGTCTTCACCTCAGTGCTGCATGTCCAACTAAACGAGGAAGAAAAAATGAAAAAAAAACTGAGAATATAGCCCTATCTAGTGTGCTTTACGGAACAAAATATGGTAGCGCAATTCCTGTGACATCACATGCACATGTGAAGCAGTACCATGGATGTTCGGCATTTTATCCATGTTTTACTATTGCATCGGCGCAATTGTTAAGACAACTTTCCACATGGCGATAAAATTTAACTAACTATGAAAGCAGTACAAATGCGCTGATGGTGCCGATAGTATGCGCTCGTTAGGATTTCACTTTGAGGCATGGTTTAAATATTTCGCAGCCGAGAACATACACGCACCGGCAAGAAAAATTTGGTTCACTTGCAGCCTTAAAAAATGTGAGCGATTGATTTTACTACAAATGGCAATAAAATTGTTGAAATAATACCTATGCTTTGAATGTGGGGGCTCAATGGTTCTTTTGATAATAACGTGCTCCTGTACTTAATCCACATCAAGGCAAAGCAGTTACGACAGTTCGTAGTCACCACAGGATTATTGCAAACCATTATGTGTGTTGTTGAACGAAGTTTTTGAAACCCTGCGTTAAACGAATAAGTGCCAAATATGTGGATGATATTTTTATAATTCTGTATTATTCAACAAAAAACTTTTCCAATACCTTGTGCTTGGCGCATGATGGCCTCTATTGTCTATGTGCCATAAAACGCAAAACAACAACAACAAAAGGCAAAGAAGCTGAAAAATGTTTCAGAGATGAAAAAAAGTCTAAAGCATGTCAGCAAAAAAATTCTATTTTTAAGGCATATTCAGCCATCTGTTGCAAGGTGACGTAGTCCTGATTTCTTTTATAACGACAGTGGGATTTATTTCTAAATGTTTAATTGCAACAGTTTTTGTTTTAAGCAAGAAAATAAGTTTGCAATTTGTATCCCTACGTTTAATCACTGCATTGCTCACTATACGGTGCTCTAGGTGAAGGCGCATCATATTTTGGCTTTTAAAGGTCCGCTGGAATGTTTATTCACATTTTGTCACTTTCAGCTCGAGCATGATGTAAGTCCAGCATGCACCATCGAGAGAGAGATAAAGGCTCGATATGCTGAAACTTGCCTATTCCTCTTAATGGTAGTGCTCTTGTAAGCTGCCTAGTGAGTTCACTTGCGTTTTCTTCAATACTTTGTTGGAGCACAGAGAGAGCTACAACTCACTTCTGTTGTTGCCAAGGACCTTACAGGTCCTCCAGTGCAGTCACAAGCACTCTTCGCATGTGATGTGGTGAAAAAAGTTCATTCCGCAGAAAAATAAAATAATTTTAATGGTAGTAGAGGTTTCCAACTCTGATTGGTCAGGCCGCAAAACGTGCTTCCCGGCTCAGTACTGTTTGTGTTCAGGAACAACAGCAGTTCTGCCATCCGGCCACTTCATTTTTACTTTTTGTAAATGTACCCTTCAGAAGCCTTCTTTATTGCCGAACCTGGTGGCACTGAAGCACGCCATTGTATTCGAGCAGTGGAGTAATGGTTTTGTGTATATTTGCAGCCGGCGGCAAAATGCGTTGCAGTGAGAAGGCACGGAGAACTGTCGGATGTTGGACGCAGGGACTGAACTCGCCAAATTGTTTTCTCACCTAAAACTACAATGCTCCCATTAAACTTCTAGAAATAAGTACAATTGAATGGCAATGCGCAACTTCCTATCGTACATATTTTAATTAATATCACCTCATTATAGAATAGACTGCTGATTAAAAGCAAATTTTCTCAGCTTTAGAAGTCCTTTGCTGACATGCCTTATACTTTTTGCTCTCTTAAACATTTTTACCTCCTTCTTCACCTTCAGGACAGCTCAGAAAAATAGTTAGAATGACTGCTGTGAGGACAAAATTTGATATACTATTTGAAATTTTTATATTTTGTAAATTCTTTCATGTTTTGTTTAGAACAAAATAAGTTCAATTTACTGCATATAGAAGCGCAATACTTTTTATTTATATAAAAAAAGTTTCATACTTTTGCGTAACAATGTTTTTTTGACAATTTTTTTGCAAGACTAGGTTTAGCTACAACTTCGAAATGAGAGATGGCGGCCACAAGACAAAAAAAATTTGTTCTGCAAAAAAGAAGCTGGGCTAATGTTTGTCATAGTTATGCAATAAGACATTATTTTTTTAAATGAAATCGAAGATCGTTGCATACTAAGTCTGGATCATTTGGCGTGGAATGACCCAATGACATTTGAACGCCAACTGTGTGCTGGTTTGAAGGAGCGTTTGTGATATTTTGTAGCTCGATTAACATTGGAGTGTAGGTAGAATGCAATTTTTCTGCTTGAATATTTGTAATGGATCCATATCATGCCGTTTCTTTGCCTCTTGTGTGCAAATTTGTATTGCTTAGTAACTAATTTTTGGTGCAGGCAATCGCCCCATATGTATACTGCTGCTTCTAAGCAGTATACTCAACTGGACCAGTGGAGTTAATATGACTGTATATACCTTTGCTAAATTTTCGAGAAAATTTTATTCATTCATCTGGCTGATTGGTATTTTCATATTTCATATGTAACAACAGATGCAATGCAGGTCTGTCCAAAGGATGAATGTGGCCATTTATTACACCATTTTGCAGTAGCGATGTTTGCAAAATGATTTACTCTATCTATCTAGTTTGTACTTTTGTTCACTACAAGGTGCATGTATGCCTTAAAGAAAGGGAACCAGAACTCGTAGGGTGAAAAATTTGCTGACTTGTTTGTTGTGAACATTGTGGTGCTACAGCTAGCATTTGTGATCTACAAATGCACACGTTTATGTGTATGTATTACTTCAAGAGTGGGTGCACAAATGAAACATCTTGGAACGCCTTGTGGTCGTTTTCCAGATCTAGACTTCATCTCTTAAGAATGTATGACAGTATTTTAGTCGTGGCAAAAAAGCACGGTGGGTAACTGGATACAGGCATGACACAGATACAACGCTGACTAACAAGTGAGGAATTTATTGCATTGCTCAAAATAAATACGCGAACCATCATCCAAAATGCTGAAGAGGAAAGACATGGAATCGTTGTTTTGTCACATCTATTGTAATTATTTATCCGGATAGTCAATTTCTTTTTTCCTTAATATTACTGACGATGACGATGTGTGTACTCAATTTGAACAGTTCTTATATGTGATGTACGTCTGGTATATCTCGCGCATGAGCTATCGAATATATTTATTCACAATTTTACCTTCTAGAAATTGAGCAATACCCTCATGGTCCGAAAAGTGTCTTGCTACCATGCTGCCATGTCCTGTCTATGTTGCTGACATGTTCCATTTGATGTATGTTGACACACCGACCTTATTTCCCAACATATGACGCTCCTCATGACAGAGGGATCTTGTACACTAAGCCATTGTTGCATACTGTGAATTTGTCTCTGCGCTTCGTCTTACATGGGGCTGTCTTTGAAGCACCTTTGCTGGCCGTGTTGCATGCTAGTCTCAGCTACTTTCTGCGAAAACAAATGAAGCCATTGTAAATAAATTCTACAAGCTGCAAAAGAAGGCCAAGTGCCAAACATTGAAGAACGAAGCCCAAAAACTTGTGTGAAGCCAACAACTTGACCAAATTAGGGCTAGCTGTGAAGAAGGGTGAGGGCCTATGCTTTCTTTACAGCAGAAACGCCCCAGGATAACTGACCTTTTAATGTAATTGTCTCTGAACAAGGTTCGTAGCAGCCTCCCTTAACGTAGTATCTGCCAGAATTGCTCTCCTTGCTCACTGTGGAAATCCTTTTCCTGGCAAAGAAGCCAGAAATGTCTGCATCCTCTCCTGTCCAGAAGAAGTGTGTACTCTATTGTAATCAATGACTTACATTACACGCTGCTTCATACAGTCTTGTTTGAAATGGTAAGAGATGGCGTTGATTCCATGTAAGCAGTACGATTCCAGAAACAATGCGGATGGACTCCTGGAGTTTTTAACCATTTATTTGCGTTCTACCTATGTAAAGTTTAATGATGATCTGTACATTCAGTGGCAAGGAATGTATGCGCTGGTTCCTGCGTTGCACCAATTCTCAGTGACTTTCTGCTGACCTGCCTTTCAAGATCACCAACTAATAAAAGTTTCTAGTGGCATGAATATGATAATGGCCTTCTGATTTGTGTTCAACTTCCTTGTAAGAAATGCCAGTGGAGGTACAGTTTCAGCTCCTTGATCTATGACTGCACCTCGGAGAGGTCCATATTGTGCTTGTTTTATCTTCTGCAGTCGAAAAAAATGCTGTGGCTACAGACGCACTGAAAATGCCCTAAACAGATTGTGTATTGACCGTCAACAGTAAAGTGTCGAGGCCAAACTTACGCGGTTACGTGAGGCTAGTTTCCGAGATGACCTCATTTGGAGCCTTGGCATCAAGGTAATGAAAGAAATTTTCGGATCTACTCCAATGAGGCTTCAGAAAGAAGAATGGAAGTTAGCTGTCATGCCATATGTGCACGATGTCAGCCACGCGCTAAAGAGAGTAGTCGGGTGGCATGCTGTGAGCTTAGCATGCAACACACCCAGCAAAGGTGCTTCAAAGACCACCCGGTGTAAGACAAAGCAAAGAGACAAATTCACAGCATGCGACAGCGACTTTGTTCACAAAATCTCTTTGTCATGTAGAGCATCATATGTTGGGGAAAAAGGCCGGCGTGTCAACATTAGTCTAATGGAGTATCTCGCCAACACAGACAGGATATGGCAGCAAGCTAGCAGGACACGTGTTGTACAGTGAATGCAGTGCGTGCTTTCGACGTTGTAACATTCTGAGGAAATATAATTGATAACTCATGCACGAGATATATGAGGTGTACATCATATACACGAATTCCTCAACCTGCCTCAGCACATCATTCCTAATGTTAATGAAGAAAGAAGTTGACTGGATATATAATCCAGCCACGGATATAATTCGTGATTATATCTTAGTAAATAATCACGAGAGGTGTCACAAAATGATGATTCCATGACATTAGTTCTCGGTATTTTGGATGATGCTTCCTGTATTCACTGCGAGCAAACCAATAAATTCCTCAGTTGTTAGCGCCGTATATGTGTCATCTTGTCGGTGTCCTTTTACCCTGCACGCCTTTGCCAAGAATCATGCACGAACTGGCCCAGTGGCTTTCTGTGAAGTAGTTTAGTGACCTCGTACAAATTTCTCTTAATTGCTTTTAAGTCTAGTGGCTGCCGACATGGTAGATATGTTAACTTGGCACTATTGTCTGCCTTTCAAGATGTAACATATTTAGAATAATAATGAATACATGAATGAATACATGAATAACGAATAATGAATGAATGCGTTGAAGCTGACCACTGTAATGGAAGGGGAAGCATCGCTGACTTTGACACAGATACTATATTTTCATCTGTCACAGTGAATGTTACACCTGACTTGTCGTTGGTGTGATTGTAAAGGATTATGAAGTGCACAATATTTTCGTCCGTTATCGTATTGTTTTGGGCCCTTTATAGTCCACTCTCCAGCAAGGCCAGTGGTTTGCAGTAGTTTGTAGCAAATCATGCGGAATTAATTGCATCGCCTGATCACCTTCACCTCATTTCCTTACAGGTAGCTTTCTAGCTCAAATATTGTTTTTATAATGCCGTTTCAAGCTATTTTCTTTAAAACCACAATGGCCTCCTTGGAATGGTTTAGGGAATTATAGCTGGCGCTTGCTCACCGTATGGGAAGATTTTATTCTCTCTGTTAGTGTTAGCATGCATAATACTACACATCATAAATGGGAAGTATGTTGGCATTTTATAAGGATCATTGAGCAATGTAAACTGATATGAAATGTTGTACTGTTTTTGTGTAAAATACGGACTCGCACCATGCATGCCGTTCTGCGAGAAAAATCCTGTGGTGGCTCAGAACCTGTTCGTCGAGGGAGGATGACTACTCAGCAGGCTCACCACTGCGGTTCACTTTACAACTGCCATACTGTCAAGATTATGGATGTTCAGCATTAGCTACTTTATGATTGCGTACAAGCTATTTCTGGGAGTTAGTGTCACTGTCCAAGCATTCCTCAAGCTGGTTTATAATGACGAACAGCCATGCATTTTTTATTGTTTCCTCTGAAAAAATTAGGAGGTAGATGTAACTGCAATTAAATCTTATTTTCGCAGCATCATAACACCAATAAAGCAGGCACGGTGCAGTCGTTCCTTGGTAGCCAGTAAGGAATTCATTGCTGAAGGTTCTTGTGCTTTGTGGATGTCTTTGACTTGACAATAAAAGTTTTCCACATTTCTACAGTATTGTGATTTGCAAGTCAATAAATGTTTTTGTACAGCCTGTGTACAGCTATGTGTACAGCGCACAGCCTGTGTACAGCTATGAAGAGCTCCTGTAATACAGGTATATTACATTATGTAAGCTTTATAATGGTAAACTTAAAGAACACTTCAGAAAAGCGATAAAAGTGGGAACAAATTATAAACCCATTGCATGCATTTTTGCTGAAATGTGTAGGGGTGCAAGAAGCGCTGAAACGCCAATGGCTCGGCGGTAATAGCGCGCGAGTCGCCCCAACACCTTTAGGTCACTTTTATTCAATTTTGGGCTGGTTCTTTCGCGAAACACTCAACGTGAAAGGTGTATGAAAACACCAAGACTCATTTCTGGGCCGGGTGCGAGTTGTAGACACCTGACAACTCCTTCAGAGGTGTTTTATTTTTTACAGTGTACAATTCAGGTGATCAATTTTTGCCCAAATAGAATATATGAATTCAATAGAAGAATTTCTATAAATAACTTTTCAATGCTTGCTTGTCCGTGTCTCTTTGTCTTCATGGACGGCATACAAGGCGGACAGCATCAGCCCGGTCGGAAGTGTACCCGATCCATTTTACGGTGTACCGTTTGACGGTGTTCTCGGGCTGGATCATGAGAGCTTCTCTATGCTCGCCCACCTAATCAAGAATGGTCAAATCGCCGAACCGCTTCTAGCATTCTACTTCTGCCACGAAGGAGGAGAGGCTCTCTTCGGTGACGTCGACGATCGCCGCTACAGCGGGTCCCTAAGCTTTTCAGAGGTGCAGGGAAGGAACTGGCAGTTCAACCTTCAAGGGTAAGTGTGCCATATTCCGAGCGCTGAGAACATTCTTCGGTATTCGTGGATGGCTCTCGGTTTCCAGTGCGTGTCCATTTTTTTCTGAAAGCACGTATTCTGAATGCAAGGAAACTAAAAACTTTGTCACTGGCTATGTATAGAGGCAAGAAAAACGTGTCGCCATCGTTGGCTGTAGCCTCGAAAATTTCTCATCTAGTGAAAGGTAGAAATTTCTCCTATCTCTTCAAATGTGTAAACACGAAGTGCTAATTGGACGTTCGCTCTTTTTCTAACCGAAAGCATACAAACTGGAGACACGGAACACATCTGCTTTGGTGGCTGCCCAGCCAGGACAGCCCCTGCCGACCCTTTCATCGGAGGACCAGCTCGTGAGATCGAGCGCATCAATGGCATTCTGGGCGCTAAGAAGACAGCGGACGGAGTGGTAAGCTTCTTTGATCTTGGGAAGCTGATGTGCGCTGTTAGCCAAGGCAAGAGCCGGTTGTTAAGAGGATGCGCAGTGAAAGCGGCCATAGAGTATTCCTTATTATTCGGCTGACAATAGACTAGTAATAATGGTCCCTTGTAGCATCTGTCCTGAGCCTTCGGAAAAAGTGAAAAGATTTTCATTCTGTACGCAAGTCTTTCTCATTAAATAGAGCATCCTAACCTACCAATTACCCCCCACGAAAGGTCACCGTGCCACCATCTTTTTTTTTTGCAGCTGTAATTCCGGTAACCTTTTGTGCGCAAACCACCCTTGCGATACAGGGTCACCAAAATTTTGCGTGCAAATTTAGAAAATTTTGTGGCCAAATAAGATTTTGCCGGCTTGACGGCATTCAATTCAGTTCATTTTACCAGAAGTTTGCAAGGATATCTGGGTTAAACGTTGTAAATCACAGCTTATAATACCACGAAGAGATTCTGCACTGTTTCTCAGGTGAGTCGCCATTTAAGAATAGAGAACCAAAATGTAAAACGAATAAAAAAAATAATTTACTGCGTTCACTTTCTAACGTTGCAGGACAGCAGCAGGGCGGCCTCTCTTGTTGATTGTTTTATACTACTCTAAAACCACAAGCGTTACCAAGAATGCAAACATTTTCCGTGCCTGGACACGCTGTTAGTCGCGCCACATTACGAAGGTCCCTCGCCTATTGGAATTCGTCCAGGAAGACGTGAGTTGATGGTCTTCAAATTCAAAGAACATAAGAACTTATCACAGCTGTCTCCTTTTTTCAAAGTAATATAAACAGGAACTCAGTTCATGGATAATGATCTGCAGACATCTACAGCATTCGGTGAGAATGGAATTGCCAAAGGAACGCAAAAAAGAGGGTGAGAATATGACGGAGAAAGCCTTGCGAACAGATCAACCATGAACAAACAGTTCCAGTGAGAGAGCTATATATGGCAAAAAGTGCAAATTTTAACATGAGCATACATTTATTTATTTTTTGGTCTCTGCATGCCCTCTCTGAACCATCTGTAGAAAATTAACACAATGAAAAACATCGATAGGGACAAGAATAGGACCCTGATTAACTAGTGATCTATCCTGGAAGATGTCTCCCTTAGATGAAAATATTTTGTTTAATATTAATAATAATTATTGTTTTTTTGGGGGGAAAGGAAATGGCGCAATATCTGTCTCATATATCTTTGGACATCTGAACCGCGCCGTAAGGTAGGGATAAAGGAGGGAGTGAAAGAAAAGAAGAATAGGTGCCGTAGTGAAGGGCTCCGGAATAATTTCGACCACCAGGGGATCTTTAACGTGCACTGACATCGCACAGCACACGGGCGCCTTAGCGTTTTTGCTCCATAAAAACGCAGCCGCCGCTGTCGGGTTCGAACCCGGGAACTCTGGATCAGTAGTCGAGTGCTCTAACCACAGAGCCACCGCGGCGGGGCTTTTGTTTTCAAACACATGAAATGAAAACACCATTTTCGTTAAAAAACATTTCATACGATATACACGTGAGCCAGAGCTCACAAAAAATATGAAGCATAGAAACTAATGTTCGGTTCTAATAAGGAAAATTCAAATCAGTTGCCGTAAAAAAAACAAGCTACCAGCAAATCCAGCGCACAAAAAACATCTTTTTTGTTAATCAATATGTCTACCATTTGAGACATTCCTCATATATGGAAGCAGAGCAGTAATGGAAGTTTACTAAGCACAAAAAAGAGTCAGACTGCATTAGGTAGCCTGCAGCATAAAAAGTTCTAATACAGAAAATAAAAAATGCGAAAGCAAATGTGACATTGCTTTGCAATATAAATGGTAAAATATAAATAAACAGAAAAGACGACAAATCCTGATTATCCTGAAGTTAAAGCTGATAGAGATAACTTGGATGTATTCAGGGTGTTAGAGGGGAAAAAAACTTGAAAACGTTTTTAAAGGAGGATTAACATGACCTCTAAGTGAGCTTGTGTAGATTTGGGCAGCAACTGACATCAACTTTTCTTCGCTCGTTCGTACGTCTATGTAGCTCAGGAGATAGAAAGCAGCGTGAAAGCTGCAATACGATTTTGGGATTCCACGCGATTATATTTTCTTTACCTTAGGTCGGAAGATTTCCCGCATAAGATATGTTCGTTTAAATTTGGGGCACTAATTAAGGAACCCAGAGATTGTGGGCATATACCTGGATACCTCTCTTTAGTTTTTAAATGTTCTATGCCTTGTCGGTTTTAAGAAAAATTACTATATTCATTCAGGAGCTCACAGAGAGACAAAGCTTTTCCGTATAATTACATCGTCTAGTGGTTGTACATATATGCAGTCTTTTTACATATATATTTTTGTCTGCACGGAATACAATTTTTTTAGCAATATGTGGTATATCAGGTATGACAGGAGCCTATCACCATCAGGAAAATACTAATTCTAAAATATACTGCTACCCCTTACTCTCTTCCAATGCGAGAGCGAAACTAGCGAGAATAGATTATTTCAAGCCCAGTAGCATATCCACACGCTCACGAACATCTTGACTTGTCATTAGCAAACCTGACCCCTGTTGCCCAGCCATGCTTTGTTGCCTTCGTGCCCCTAGCTTGACAGTATGTAGTCCTGCTTTGTGGTGTCCCAGGGTGTCCGGAAAGCACATGGGAAAGACGAATATGTAACTAGTTATTCCTTCGCCATACGGTCGTGAAACGAGGCCGCAATGCCCACTGCTCCCTTTTTTATGGGTCAGAAGGAGAACGTCATAACGGCGCCACAGCGGTAGATAGCCTGACTAATCTAGTCTTCGACCTACGCCAGCCATTGTATAATTTTCTTCCTCATATTTTCGAGGTCGCGATTCGATAATTCATACATGGGTGCCCCGTACATAATATTTCTGGCGGCAACTGCTCTAGCGAATGTTTGGAACGATTTGTGCCGCTCTCCACCGTACTTGCTCGATATTCTTCGGACCACGTGCAACATCGGGGTCCAGCTTAGCTTGAGTGTATGCATCCATTTGCGAGAATATTTACAGCTATAGCGATCTGTGCCGCTAAGGTCGTAGGCGAAACACGGTGGTAAGGCAAACGTTTGAAAAGATAACTGATGAGGCCGCCAAACCCCTTAGAGATCTACACGAATGCTTCAGTTAAAAAAAGAATATTGGTATGGCCTGGGTCTATGCAGCAGTACCCTAAGAAAAAAATGTGCATAGATGCCACCTACCTGGTGGTAGTCCCACCACATGCCATATGTCATATGCCGAGCCGTCCACACCATTACGACCATCACAGGGATATTGCGGGACGGAGAACTGCAAATAATTCTCGAATCTAAATTGACCCATACGCATCACTAGCAGAGCTCAAAGCACAAGGGACGGAGTATGCTGTGGCGAAGGACATAAGGAAGAAATTGAATCCGATTCGAAACGTGGGAACAAACATCCAGATTTTGTGGAAACCGTGTCAAACTTGCTTGGGTGGCGCAAACGCAGAAGCGCACTCTGCGTCTGGGCAGCTGGTGGGCTTGATTACACTTACAAGGCCCGCACGTCAACTTTCTGCCGATCCTGGTAGATCATAATCCATATCGAAAACTGTTAAATGAAGGCTCCCACGGCAGTTAAGTTGTACACTACGTTAGCATCAAAATAAAAACAGACAGCAGGCGTCGGTTATCGGAAGTAAGACCAAAGCCGGCGCTTGACACTAAGGGAGAGCTCCCTCGGCCACAAGGTATCATCTTAAACAAATCACTACCAACGCAGCGTACACTGCGTACGTATTTCACAAGTGGTCTCTTCCAAAACACGAAAAACTTATGCACGACAGATGCACCCACTGCCAAGAACGCTTCTGAACAGATATACATAATCTTATATGGACATGGCCATGTTGCTAGTGAAGGAGAGACAGATTCAGTAAATACCACATGACTACGCGGCCACCCTAGCTCACCAGATACGATCAAGCACTGTATGACAGGACGCCATTTCGGCATACGGTAGTGAAAGCAGTCTGCTTCAAGTTGTGTAGAAGAGGTAGACTGACTTACGACGCCCACCTCTGATGACTTTGAAAACGATTGACTAGAAGTCGCTTCCGAACTTAGACGCTCCCCTCTTAAACCCCCAGAAGTGGCTAACAGCTATCTCTTCCTTGTGATAAATGTTTTATTCATTCACTCCTCATATTTTCTTTACAAATTACAGTGACTCAATCTAACCTGTTTTTTTTTCATTCGCTTATTTTATCTGTTGCAGCATGTCGTGGACTGCCGCATCGTAAGGAGCCTTCCGAACATCGCCTTCACTATTGGCGGCAAAGAGTTCGTGCTAAAAGCTAGCGACTACGTGGTAGAGGTGAGTGCATCGTGCATGACGAAGGGAGGCACTCAGAGAAGTCAAAGCGCTTTTTTGTCTCCTCTTCTGTTTTCGTCCCTATTTTTTCACAAAACCTTCCGCTCGCAGTTCAATCTGATCGAAAAGCCCGAACCAAATTTCAAGTGGGCAGTGATCCAAAGCTGAACCATGTGTGCTCGTTGCTCAGAATACATGAAATTGATCAGAAATGAAGATGTTGGGAACTTTACCTTTTCTCCGTTTACATATTGCTGATCCTATACAACAACGTTCATCCGCGTCTCCCTGCCTTAACCATGTAATGACACCAACTACTGCATCTCAAGCAAAAGACATCCCCGTATATCAAACCGCCATACATGTGCATTGGATTGAGCGTCTAAGAATTAGCACCAGTGAGCAAAAGATCGCGCATTGAAAATAAATTGGCCGTTTAAAGCAATGTTTCAGCTCGTCCGTAAAGCAGTGTTTGAGTGTAGCTGCTGCAGTACTTGACCCATAAGCGATCGCACACGGAACACGCTGTGCAGAACGGAGGTGGCTCTCAGTTTTGCCTTGCGCAGAGCGGGCATCGATACGCCGGGGCAGCGCCTCTCTTCAGCCAGTGGGTTTTGCAGCAGCCGCGGCCGCCGAAGGATTATTGCTCTTGCAATAACCTCCTGCTCCGATGAATCGCTCCGATGAAACGCGGAACACAAAGTAGGATTAAAGTACGGTCGTAGCGACTAGCGCACGGGGAGGAGAGCGAAGGAGGAAGGCACGGTTGAAGCATGAGGAGGAAAGCGGAGTGGCGAAAGCCTGAGGAGGGAAGAAAAGAGCATGGTGAGGCTATCCGGCTTCTGCGAAATGTTCCGGTCTGATGTAGCTTTAGGGTTGTCGGTGACAAGATTCCGGGTTTAGCCGGAGCCGGCGCCATGTGCCATCATTGTTCTTCACTATGTTCCGTCCCCGAATGCCTATGGCTGAAATACCTAAAGAGCCGGGCTCATACTTCACAATATCGAGCACCGTAACCGTCGGCTGGCTTTTCTTTTCATTGCGGCATTCATTCACGAGGAGGCCTATGCATAGTCCGCACCCGCATACCGCCTTTGACTACGCGGACAGTGAGTGAAACATGAAGGGAGACTTTTAGAGTCCTTTTTGAAAGAGAATTTATCATAACCTATTGAATGCTACAGACAGCTGCTATCACAGGTTCACTGTAATACAGTTTATCGCGTGTTTATCGGTTCATTTTTCGCAGTGCAGACCTTTCCAGTGAACACAAATCCACTACCTCATTGGCTCTCTTTAAAGAATGGATGTAATAAGGGAGCAGTGACTCATTGGCATCCACCCAAGAGCAGCCATACGGCTACAAAGGAAAGCTATACCGCTTTCTCAGAAATTTCGCAGGTAAAGAACTGCGAAGTTTCTGAGAAAGCTGTGCAAGCTTTCATTTGTAGCCGTATGGCTGCGCTTGGGTGGATGTCAGTGAGTAATTGCCCCCTTATTAAAAATTTACTCCACCTTGGGGGTTCCCCAAAACATTTGACCACAGAATGGATGTTTCAACTTTACGTTGAAGGCACTGCAAGCCTGACTGATCTTAGGCGCAGGTCTGCTCTTAAAACAAGTTTGATGGCACATATGCATGATTTAATATAGATTTGGCCTCCTCAGTGGCTGCGTCTAATCAAACCGAATACTCTGACTGCACAATGCTGGGACCTTCTTCACCGTGCAAGCTTCAGTCAAGGTAGAGGAACTGCGATAAGGTTCTCATCTATTCCTCATTGCCCGTATCCCGGTCTGCATTATAAGCCCGTTTGCACGTGCTATTCACATATATCTTACTCGAAATATGATTGGAAGATACTAAGCAGTACACTAGGTTCTTTTTTTCTTTTTGTTTATTGTTTTCAGAAAATTGCGTCTCTCAAATATCCTCATTTCTGTGTATTTGTTTAATTGAAGGTGGAGACGTCCACAGGCGTACAGTGCCACAGCGGTTTCGTCGCAGCGCCACGACTGCTCAACGCAACTTGGCACCTTGGTCACGCTTTTTTGAGAAGTGTGTACACAGTTCTGGAGGCACCACCCAAACTAGGAGCTGGGTTGGGCAGGGTTGGTTTCGCCTACTCTCGCTGTTGACGAAGGGAGCACTGTCTCGACGCTGCTACTTGCGAAACAAGTATCTGCGGTCTTAACCTTTCCTTCAAGTATGATTTGAAATAAAATTTGTAATGACACCATTTTTCTTGTTTGTTGCCTAATCCCGCAATGTGATAGTGATGCTGGCAAGGTTTTCTTCTTTACCTCCAGCTCCTAAATGACGGTCATGCTCCTACATCATTAGCCCTCTATTTGTGTACCGTTGTTTCTGTTTTCAGTCTGATAAGAGTTTACGCTCTTCCCAATATTCTTGGAGTTAATATTGTCAACCCGCATGCACACCTCTGCTCACATTTCTAAACGCGCTGGGGTTGGGAGGATGTAACTTCATAAACTGCAAGGGTCTCGCTTCCGAAGATTGTAATCTGATGGCCAGTTTATTGCAGAATTTATTTTTCCAGCGCTACTTCTTATTCTTAGAGTTATATACCACCACGCTGTGGCAATACTCAATGGCGTTGTAAACACCCAGCGTCCGGAATCAAATGCCCACACCGTGCACATAGCCAATGCCTTGCGTCTCTCAATACCTTAATCGTCGTCTAGCAAAAAGACGCACCCAGGTGCCCTGAAAAGGCGCTCAAGGTACCATCCTTACATGACAAAATGGCGCCGCATTCTATGCGCCTGCGCCATAGCCGCCGAAGCTTTTACGATAAACCCCACATCGGCGACGTGTCACATCAGTCCAGTTGTGGCAGAGCAATCAATGCAGCTGAGGCGAAGCATTGTTGTCTGAACGCTGCACGTACGCGAGAGGCCAAAGGCACAAACATGAATGTGGACTTACAAACAACAAACATTATAAGAACGCAGCCTAGAAGCATGCTTTACGATCGGATGCTCAACATCTGGACAGCGACATCACATTTCTTGCACCATAAAGCACTGACTGCCAGTATAACAAAAAGAAACAAAATTTTCCTAGCCTCACCCTTAGCAGTACGTAGCGTTCCAAGGCAATGCAACAAGTATAGTCTCCATTTCATGTTTTATTTATTTATTTATCTATTTATTTCGGTACCCTCAGTGCCCGTGGGCATTACAGAGGCTTGTGGGATATAATAGAGAAAATAAGAAAAAGAACAGCAGTCACTATAATTACAAAATGTGAACAAAAACATGGCTCAAGCAAATCAGTAGGTTACAGATATGCAATGAAACACATTAACAGCTATAAGCATATGAGCAAAACATAAAAGCAGACAAGTACACCACGCCAAAAAAACATAAGGAGCAATGTTTCGAATGGGCAGATATTAACTGTTGCTCTTTTGCACTGTCATGCACTTAAACAGCAGATTTTGTGTCTGGGTTGGACCCAGGCACTACCAACGGGGTGGCAGTAGTGGAAAAGCCCGCCACGCTCGATCAGAGTGCTTTCAAGCCCGAGGATGACCAAACCTAAATTGTCACAAGAGCAGTCTTCGGTGTGGGGTCCACCAGTTGTCGAGCTTCCTCCAACTTATGGGACTCGCTTCTTGGGAAGTGGTCTGGCCTCGGCCTAATTCGGGAGAGTCAGGGCAACCATAGACTTTAATCAACCAAACGATCAGGCTGGTTTTCGTAAAAGATATACCGCAATAAATCATATTCACTCTATCAGTCAGGTGATAGAGAAATGCACAGAATATAACCAAGCTCTATATATAGCCTTCATAGATTACAAGAAAGCATTCGACTCAATATAAACCTCGGCAGTCATACAGGCATTGCGTAATCAGGGTGTAGAAGAGCCTTATGTCAAAATACTGGAAGACATATATATAAAAACTGCACAGCTGCTATTTTCCTCCGTAAAGTAAGCTCTAAAATTACAATAAGGAAGGTCGTCAGGCAAGGAGACACGATCTCGGCAATGCTATTGACCGCCTGTTTACAGGAGCTATTCCGAGGCCTAAATTGGGAACAGCTGGGAGTAAGAGTAAATGGAGAATACCTAAATAATCTGCGGTACGCTGATGAAATTGCCTTACTGAGTCACTCAGGAGGTGAACAGCAAATCATGATCAGTGAGTTAGAAAGGCACAGCAGAACGGTGGGTCTCAAAATTAACATGCAGAAAAACAAGGTAATGTTTAAGAGTCTAGCAAGGGAACAGCAGTTCACAATTGGCAGCAAGGACCTGGAAGTGGTAAAGTAGTATGTCAACTTAGGGCAGGTAGTGACCGCTGATCCGGACCATGAGAGGGAAATAGCTAGAAGGATAAGAATTGGGTTGAGCGCATATGGCAGGTTCTCTCAGATCATGAATGGCAGTTTACCAATTGCCCTCAAGAGAAAAGTGTACAGCAGCTGTATCTTATCGGTTCTCACCTACGGGGCGGAACCGTGGAGGCTAACCAAAGAGTTCCGCCTTCAAGGACAACGCAGCAAGCCATGGAAAGAAAAGTGATAGGCGTAACGTTAAGAGACCGGAAGCGGGCAGAGTGGGGGAGGAAACAAACGCGGGTTAATGACATGCTAGTCGAATTCAAGAGGAAGAAATGGGCTTGGGCAGGGCATGTAATGCGAAGGCAAGAAAACCGCTGGTCCTTAACGGTAACGGAGTGGATTTCAAGGGAAAGTAAGCGTAGCAGGGGGCGGCAGAAGGTTAGGTGGGCGGATGAGATTAAGAAGTTTGCAGGCAAAAGGTGGATGCAGCTGACACAGGACAGGGTTATTTGGAGAGACATTGGAGAGGCCTTTGCCCTGCAGTGGGCTTACTAAGGCTGATGATGATGATGATGATGAAAAATAAAAAAGACATATGGCTTGTTTGAATCACCAGATGAGCTGAAAAAGAATACACGAATGGCAGTGCGCAAAAGTTCCATGTACTATGCTACGTTCAGGATAGTGAAAGTAGATTTAAACACAGAATGGTTACATAAATGGACGACCGATCGGGGAAGGGAATTCCACTCTGCCGATGTGCTAGGGATGAATGAGTTATAAAAGTGATTTGTTTGGTATTAAAGAATACCACCTTTATGTTGATGATCGATCCGAGCTGGAACGTAGCAAGGTGGCGCTATAAATTTTCTCTTAAGGATGGGGTTAACATAGTAAATCTTATGAAATAGAGAAAGGCGGAATATATTTCTATGTTGGGACAGTAGTGGCAGTGATAATCTTGATTTCAGGGCAGTGACACGAAAGTTACGCTGATAATTCGAGAGAATGAAACGGGCCGCACGGTTCTGTATAGGTTCGAGTTGGTATATTAGTGTCTCTTGACAGGGGCCCCAGATGGATGCCGCATATTCCAGTTTAGTACGAACCAAAGACTTTTAGAGAAGCAATTTTAAGGAGATAGAAGAAATAATAAAGTTACGGCGTATGTAGCCCAGCATGCGGTTAGCGTTATTGCTTACATGACCGATATGCACTTTCGAAGAAAGATTCAGAGAAATAAATACACCTAAATAATATAAAAAGGCACAGACTACAGAGTACTATTGTTATGACGATATGAAGGTAATGTGGTCGTACGACGAGAAACACGCATGTACTTGCATTTTTTGTGTTTAGTTCTATGCTCCACTAGTTTGTCCATTCAAGAGTATGAATAATATCCGATTGAAGAAGAGCTACACCAAAGGCACTGTTCATTTCTTGGTATATGACGCAGTCATCTGCAAAAAGATTTATTGTTGAACATAGGTTGTGAGGTAAGTCATTGATGTATATGAGAAAAAGCAGGGGCCCTAGAACACAGCTTTGTGGCACTCCAGAGAAAACTGGAGAAGTGAAGGAGGGAGCGTTATTAGCGGTGAAAAATTGTGAACGATGAGTGAGAAACTAATGCAGCCACCTAAAAATGCTAGGTACAAGGTTAAGCTTACTAATTTAAAAAAAGCCGTTGATGAGATATTTTGTCAAACGCCTTTTGGAAAATCGAAGAATATGCAGTCGACAACGGAACCCCTGTCAAGGAACAAATTTAGATCATGCGTTATGATGAAAAGTTGTGTTTCACAAGAAAACAACTTACGAAATCCATGTTGACTTCCATTAAAAAAAAGGCATTAAAGTTAAAGAATTGTGCCAGGTGAGAATAAATAACATGCTTCATAATTTTACACGGAGTGCTGGTTAGTGAGATGATTCGGTAATTATGCGGGGAATGTTAATCGCCAGAATTATACAAGAAAATCACATTCCCGTACTTAAAGTTATCTGGTATGCAAGCTGTTTCGAGAGATCGCTAAAATAGGTGAGCAAGTATTATTGCGCTGTACACGTTGGTTTTAATCAAGAACTTAGAACTAATATTATCAACGCCACATGATGAAGAAATCTTGTTTTCGATTTTTTTCCACTCCAGCATTATCAAAGACAATATAAAATATCCGTAAAAAGTCAGCACTGGTATATGCAGGGGATAAAGAACACAAATTTTTAGAAAGAAGCTGGAACGAATAGACTGCTTAGGACATATGCACATTCGTAAGGTTGGATTAGCTCGTCACTGGAGTCTTTAAGGTTTGTGGATGAATTGAAGTTCTTCGAAGCAACAAAAAATAGCCACAACCCATGGTTGTGTATTTTTCTTTCACTTGCTTTACAGTGCTTTTATTTAAGGCAAACAAGTTGCTTTTGTTGATGTAATATAAAACGCAAAAACTCGACAAAACTTATCTCTGTTTATAAACACAATTTGCATCACATTTACTGCATGTCCATACATCAAGCTCCCGCAGTGATGTCATATCTACTTATAAAAAACACCACTGCATGGTGACACCATCATTGCCAGGAAGTTCTTTTTGGTAGCTAACTAAAATATTGAAAACCGGATTATAGGCGGTACGACCGATGCTTATAGCATCGCTATAACTCATTCGGTGCAACACACTGGCATAACAAGGCACTGATTATGTGTTTCGGGGCCGTAATAATAGCCCTGAAACCAGCGCCTTATTTAACGAGGTACGCTTAAGCGGTGCACCAGGCACGCGACAGGATACGCCAATGGTTCCTGTTTTACACGCAGATAAGTAATAATGAAATCGACCGAGATGCCGAGCTGCATTAACAGCTCTCTTGGTCAGCTGCTGGATACGCGTCCGTGGATACGAACTTAGGCGCGACGATTTAGACCCGACCGATATGCAATCAGAAACTAACAATCGTGCAAATCAATTTCAGCGAACAGTTAAAAAAGGTTCTTTTAGAATCAAAAGGTTCGGGATATTTGCTTTACCGTTGCTCCACATATAACATTCCATGTTTGGAACTATACAAATACTGATATAGAAGAGTTCAGAGAGGACAACGGAGTGGCTTGAAGGCATACGAAGAGCATTAGTGCAATAAGAATTATGGACTAACGACACAGACAAGACGAACTGGGAGTCAACACCTGATTTTTTTCATGTTTTTTTCCACCGGAATATAGATATGACCGCCATTAAAGAAACGGGAAAATGGGGTGGCGCGGGACCGTTAAAGAAGGACAAAAGAGAACAAAATAAATTACTGGATGTGTGACGTTTCAAACGCTGCTTAAGATGCTATGAATGGAAGGAAGTACATGAATGGGAAAAAATGTTTTTCACCGTCGCAATATTTAACCCTGCAAAAACATATAACATCAGTTGTTACTTAATACATCTTCCCCTTTCTTAAGTTCGTGCCTTCATTTTAGGGTGCTGATATCATTTGTCCTTGTTTCGGCGCTTCTCTTTTTGTCTTTAGTTCTAGATTCCAGACAAGTTCATCGTATAATAGGTTCTAGATTTATTCCAGTGGGATCTCTTGTTTTTCATCCAAAACAATAAAATATATTTTTTATAAACTAACCGCCACACAAAAATACCTTATTCGACCAGGAAAATTTTGAAGTTGAGAGGAGGCAGTTTGCATGATATACTAATGACACATGCCATGGTGCTTGGGACTAGAACGGGTAACATATTTTTCACCCCTACTTCCATAATTTGGTCTCAGCAGTGCCCTAATAAGTGTTTAATTTACGCCGATAGAAGAAGAGTTTATTTTACCTTATATTTTCATTAAGTGGGTATGTTAATTTATCCCCCATTCCCTGCAAATTAAGCTAGCCAGGTGCAGTAGACGGAAGATAAAACGTAATATTGTAAAAATGTCAGCAAGGAAATGACTCTTTGCTTATCATTTCTATATATTTTTTAATATTACACTCTTGAGGAACATAACGACGACCAATAACTAAGTGTTACAACAAGCAATATTTTCAATTGTAAGGAAGTACGTATCTTACATATGTGTCTCATGCTTTCACAATTTTTTATTCCTTGGACTTAATTTAAAAGCCGCGTCTGCTAGTGCAAAATCCTTAGCCTGCAGATCTATCATCAGACCTGTAATCGAGTACGCATGTACTGTCTGGGACCTTTACATGGAACATAACATCAAAGCGTTGCAAATGACCAAGCGAAAAGATGCTTGATTTATCGTCAAGAAACATCATTCAACAGCCTCTCCAGCCAATCAAATGTCACAACACAGCATGCTGATACTGGAAAGAAGAAGAAAAATTCAAGGATCGAAGTTTATGTCATTACTCAAAACTACCAAACTGCCGATGAGCCTTTATTGCTTTATTAAGCCCATCATGAAGCAACCAACTAAAAGTCACTGGCAGCGCAGAGTGCTACAGATAATGTTTTTAAATGCTCATTTCGTCCGCATATAGTAATTTCATAAAAATAACTCTTGCTTGAACTTCCAAATATCATCAATGCCATTCCAAAATTGGTCATTTAGAATGTATTTTTTCTTGCTGCTTATGTTTGCTGGTTTTGTCATATTTATTCGCTGCGAAAAAATTTCATTCGTTTTCTTTGTATTTCTTCCCCTCCAGCAGAACGCATTATCAGTGTCTGCACTATACTGTAAATAGATAAATAAAGCATCGTCTGGAAAGGGCGACGAGCCAAAGACCGAGCTTGAAGCCAGACTCATTCAGAAGCTTTTGAACTTCTTCGTCTGAATGGTATCCAGAAATATAAAATTCTCCCATAATGTTATTTGACCTACCACCTTCCCAAAGAGTTTTTTTTCCGTTATTGCATGGCAAAAGAACTGAAGAGCAAATAAAAACCAACTAGTTTCTCAGAGAACCCGGCACATATTAATGCCTGGCATTCCACCGATGAGGCCGACAAGGAAGGAAAAGAGCGTGACCGAGGGCACGACGCCAGATCTAACCTTGGTCGCTAGTAGCATCACTACTAAACGGTGCAACACCGGGGAAGACATAGGTAGCGATCATAGGATTCTAGAGACCGTGTTTGAGAATCGCCCACCGGTCATCAGTAAGAGGAGAGTTTAGACTATGCATTGGGATACATTTAGAAGTATCAGGGCCGCTACCGAAGAGACTGAATTTGAAGATAATCAGGAAGGTGTTGATAGACATTTCGTGAGTTTATGGAAGAAAAAAGAAGTAAGCAAAAGGTCACTCAGGAAAGAAGTGACAGGAATATACGTAAACATTGAACAAACAAATTGAAGGGAATGCATTGGAACTCACCAAGCAAAATTGGGGTAGTATTTATGATTAACTGGATATGAATATTGGCAGTGCCTGAACATGCAGCTATTCCCATGTCTATTAGCACCATAGAAAACAAAATCGAAGGCTCGACAGCAGCCTAAAAAGTTTTTATATATATATATATATGAAGGTCCGACAAAGGAAAGGTGAGTGACTGTTACCTCAGCTGTTCTGGACTTCAGAGTCTCCCTGAATACGCGGGCTCAGAAAGCTTGGATTTGGACATTCCCATAACTGTCGGGGAATTAAGAGCTGACATCAACCACTGCAGTACCAAAACGGCTGCCGGGCCGGAAGAAATCAGCTACTAGATGCTCAGGAATCTTGACGATGGTTCCATTTTAAATCTTCTTTATTCTTCATTCGTCAAGCATTCTTGCATACAGCAAGAATGCTGGGACGGACAAGGGAGAGATACTGTAAGCATGGAAAGCTGCGAACCTGGTCTTCTTTCCGAAACCAGGGAAGATCGAACCTTAGATTTGAGCACCGCAGACCGATGTATATCACATCTTTTGTTGGAAAGTTAATGGAGCACGTAATGCTGGCTAGACTGAATAGCTTCATTGAAGATGAAAATCTTTACCCCGTTAGGCTACCCTTATCTGATAGCCTGTCATCCTTTACCATGATAGGCTCGAGAACAAACCTATCGGCATGCGATGTCATGTTACAGCTGAAGGAATAGGTAATCGATAAAAAGGCTATACTAGAGTCATTGTGGACTAGACGTCTCCAAGTCTTTTCATAATGTAAAACAAGTAGCCATGCTTGAGATCCTTAGCACGCGAAACGTTGGCGTCAAGAGATATAACTGCTTAAGGGACTTTCTCTCAAATCAGACTGCAACCATCAACCAGGACGGACAATCGCTCGACGCCATTAGATTGGGCAATAGAGGGACGCCGCAAGGGTCCGTCTTGTTCCCGACCCTGTTTAATATTGCCGAAAATCTTTGCAGTGTTTGTTCATTCTTCAAAGCTGCCGGCACGATGCTTTATCGCTTTGTTTGCGAAGCAAGACGCGACTAAATTTATCTCGATTGATCGTTGCCAGGCGTAGCTGATTTTACGCTGTTCCAGACTGTTCTAGTAACTTTGCACACTTTATCTCGAAAGTTCGCTATCAGCTTCAATTCTAGTCGAGTGTTTGACGGAATGCCGACTGGCGAGGAAAAAGAGGGGCTCTCTCCGAAAAAGGAAAAAAGGAAACACAATTGACGTTTCGGGCCCCGTACGGGTCCCTTGTTCCAAATGACAGCGAACAGACAAAGGTGATGGCATATACAGTGCAGGTGGCATAATGAGCATGCGTAAATCTCAGGAACATTACCCCGCGTTCGGTTCACAACCAAACGACATGTGGTGTCGTTTGGTTGTGAAGTGATTTTAGAAGTAAGTGTGACAATCGTCGCGATGACTCAGGCGTTGTTCCCATTGATGGCATGTGATGCAGCTTGATAGTGTTCAGCCAAGGCATTTTATTTCGTGCGGCCTTTGGCGACGTCATTTTGATGCTGTTTTAAGCGTCTAAAGAAATTGCTCAAAACGCCGATGTACGCAGCTTTGCAGTCCTTGCAGGGAATTTTGAACACCACTCCGGAGAATCTGTTTTTTTCAACCCGGTCTTTAACTCTGATAAGTTTTTCTTCAGTTCACTTGGTGGCACATGGGCGATATGGAAATTGCATTCCTTGAAGACCCTGGCTAAGGCCTCGCTGACTCCAGGAGCGTAGAGGTTGCTTGCCCGCTTGCTTTTCTTGGTGGCTATTGTTTCCACGTTTCGACGTGAACGGCGGCGTTCTGCATTCATTATATCATATGTTTCGGGTACGCGTTGTTGACAAGATAGTTCCTCAGAATTTTTAATTCGGATCTTAATGTCCTCGGGCGTGAACAAAGGCAGAAAGCGCGGGCGAAAATTGCGGACGCAACGAAGCGTTTATGCGCGACAGGGAGTGCCGAACGAAATCTGAGATATCGACCAGAGTGAGTGGGCTTGCTGTACACGCACGTTGCGAACCCATTGCTTATTCTTCGCACAAGCACGTCCAGCAAGGAAATGGCGCCATTCTGTTTTTATTCTCTGGTGAATTGTATTGTCGGCTAAAAAGAGTTCAGGTGCTCAAGGAAACGGCTTGCATCCTGTCGGCGAATCACACAGAAACAGTCATCGACGTACTGGAGAAACAGTTTAGGGGCTGAATGAAATGAACCAAGTGCCTCTGCTTCAATGTGTTCTAAAGCAGTGTTTATGCACACGACATAAACAGAAGCACCCATGGCTGTGCCAAACAGTTGTTTGTAGTACTGCATCCTGATGACAAAATACGTGTTGCGCAAGCAGAATTCGAGGAGACGAAAAAGGTCAACAACCTCAAAAGGCGTACGTGAAGGGAACGAGGTGCCGTCTTCTAAACCGCGTTTCCAGGATGCAACGTCATTTGTAGGATTATTTTTAAAAGAATCGGATAAATGAGGAAGGGAGAAGGAAGAAGACATTTCGTGATGCGCCACGGCGCCTTTAGGTTCTCCAAGAATTTGAGTCTTCACTGCTGCCCGTGCCAGTAAACGGCTATATAGGTTCTAAAGAAGACCCTTAAAACCAGTCAAGCAGTGCGTGGAAGAATACAACACAGGACTTGAGCTACTGGGAAAGAGCTGCCAAAAGACGTAGCTCGGCTGTTAGGCCTACTGGAGACGCGCTGGGCCTTTGCGGTGATGAGGAGCCAAGTGGAAACAAGATAATGAACCCCCGGGTCATCGCCCCGACCTCTGCGAGGGCCGCGATTAATGCTGAACTGGGTCCTTCGGTCATCCACGCTGGTCACGAGTCAATCCCTGGGGCCAGAACCTTGTCGCAGAGGGACATCGATGTCCGCACATGTGCAACGCCAGCCTACGTGACCTCAGGAGCATCGCAGGCTCTGGAGGTGCAAAAAGCAGCTTCTAATTCCATGCAGCGAATACCAACACCGGTAAAGGTTTCAGGGCCTCCTGTCGAAGCATCACCGGCAAAGAACGAAAGGCCAGCCCCAGACACGCTAGTTGCCACCTAGCGTTCTTTATCCCAAAAGCAATCATTTCGTGTTCACAGCAAATAACGAAAGGCCCACCCCAGACATGCTAGTTGCCAACTAGCCTTCTCCACCCCACTAGCAATCATTTTGTTTTCACATCAGGCCAATAGTTCTATTCAATATTACCTAGGTACCCAAAACAACCATCCAGCGGGTAATTGACACACCACTAGGCACTGTCTTATTCAAATGTCTTAACGCCAAAGCGTTCAGCTGCAGCGAAATGAATCTAGAATGCTCCGTTCAGCGGATAATTTGAAAACATAGTCAAGCAGGAAGGTTCTATTCTGCAAGAAGAAGCCTTTTGCTAGCAATTAAAGGTCATTCGGTCTTCAATAGTGCCGTATTGGCGCTGTTATGTCGCTGAATCGAATAGCCTTTCGCCTTGGACTTTTGACCAAGACTGTACAAGAGGATACCGAGAGTCCGTGAGTCACGGATCATCTGATAGCGTCACTGTACACATTGCGTCTCTTGACCACGCGCAGAAAATGTGCTCGGTAGCACATATCTTTCACCCAAACAATATGGACTAGTTCAAAGTGGCTTTGCATCGGATGAAAAATTCAGAGGTCTGTCTTGTACGACGTAGGCCAAACTGATTCCCCGGAGACTGTGGCAAGAAATCAAATATCGGCAACACCTGCAGTCTTGGCCGCACATCACTTGGGGAACGACACTTTTCTCGTTATATTTCAAGGACCAGAAACTCTCCTAGGGAGATTTTATTTTAACGGATGCATTGCACGCCCAAGACGTACAAGCAGAGACCGATGCGCTATTACAGATGCTACAGAGACGGATATCTGCAAATGTTTGGTCCTAATAGAGCCAACCCACATTGCATAACCAGAAAAGATGAGCTGAAATAAAAATGCAGGAAATGCGAGTCAAATGCTGACATTATTTTGTTTAAGCGTCCGAAGAAAAATCAAAAGTTCATTAATAAGGGAAGAGCAAATGAACTCAACGATGCCGTTAACAGCGCAGCACAAGTTTGTTATCCCCTCACAAGAAATGTACGACGAGACAACTAAAGACGTGAAGCCACATATGGAACAATCTCAGCACTCAGAACTGAGCAGATCACAGAGCGAATAAAGTCAGTGTGTGCTGTCGATACGTTTTTGCATTTAGAGTGCTGTACAAGCCAACATAATGACATTGAAAAATAAATTGAAGTGCTGTGAGCGCAAACTGAACAGCTCCACCACAAGAAAGCGAGCATAGGAGACCGACGGCGCGCAAGATCAGCCAGGCAAGATCAAGTGACCGCATGCAGTACTACACAAGATTCAGTGCATGTGCAAAAATAAAACTGGCACTAACCATGCAATATAACCCTGCAACAACTAGACACCCTTGGGCAGCTGACACACCATTATTTAAAGCAACATACATCATGGATAAAAACCGCAGCAGTATTCGGCAAAAGATTACACAATGAAACTGTCGAGGGCTGTCCAATAAGGTCGAGGAAATTAAATCCAAGTTCTACGGAAAGCTGCACTCCTGGGCATAGTTTAGAATAATCGGCTGTATAATACAACAGGATATATAGGGTACCAATCTCCTTCCATTCTTGATAAATGAGTCAGGGCAGAGACAGAAACCCCGAGAAAAGCTCATATGTATACGTATATCAAGGCCACCATTCCCATAACTCCAATTGCTTTGGGCAAGTGGTGCAACAGCCAGTAGGAAGTTGTTGCTGTTCTAACGCATCCGAATACACCACCACTAATACAACTGTCAGTTTAAGTTGTCCAAGAAACACGGTTATAAATCTTTCATGGGTAGAAACGCACATTCGTGTAACATAGGTCGGAATACCTGTACTAATAAAGGGGGGGGGGGGGCTGACTTTAACGATCCGCATAACGCTTGATGACAGGACCATGGAGGTCCAATAGATGCTTTCTGATAAAAAAGGCATTTTTTATCAGTTGAAACAATAGAAATACGAGTAGAGTTAAAAAATACAGCCTATTGTGATAAGAACACAGCACACTACTATTACAGCAGACACAGCACACCACAGCACACCACAGTAATAAGAGCACAGCACAGTAATAAGCACAGCGTCACGAACAACCAGCGGAATCGTACAGGCACAGATCAGAGACCGCGTTCAGTCCTGAGCACGCACGAGCTACCGAGCGTTCGGCGCTCGAGCTTCCGAGTGTTCGGCGCTCGAGCTTCGCAGGGTTCGGCGCTTCTCGTCTTCTTCGTTGAGTGCACGCCTCTGAAGATTCTAAAGCCCATGTCCAGTCTTACAATTCCCCCCGGGCGAAAGGGCGCCATCCTGGCGGCCTAGGGCGATGTGACGACGGCGGGGCCGTAGTAAGGTTTGAGACGGGTCTTGTGGACAATTTCGCGGCCTCGGCGGCGATAATCAGGGGATGGCGTAACGGGTTCGATGAGGTAATTGACGGGGATGTCTGCTGAAGAATACGGTAGGGTCCCTGGTACTTGCTAACAAGTTTGGAGGAAAGGCCAGGACCTGAGGAGGATACCCAGAGCCAGACCAAAGAGTCAGGAAAGTAAGCGGGAGGAAGTGCAGGGGGATCACGGGTGCTTTTCTGCGGCTGCTGGGCGTGAGAAGTGAAGGACCGGGCAAGTTGTTGGCTTCCTTCGGCATAAGTTGCGGCTTGAGAAAGAGTTGTAAATTCGGAAGCATGAGGGCGGTAAGGTATAATGCTGTCCATTGTGCAAGAAGGCTCACGACCGTACAGGAGAAAGTACGGAGAGAATCAGATGGCTTGAGCAGCGGAGTTATAAGCGTAAGTGACAAAAGGGAGAACGTGGTCCCAGTTACAATGGTCGGAAGCAACATACATGGACAGCATGTCGCCGAGAGTGCAATTAAAACGCTCAACCATGCCATTTGTCTGGGGATGGTAGGCGGAGCTGGTGCGGTGAACAACGTTGCATTCCTGAAGGAGAGCTTCTACAACTTCTGAGAAGAAGGCCGAACCTCTATCACTGAGCAGCTCTTTGGGAGCACCGTGGCGGAGAATGATGCGATGGAGAATGAAGGATGCAATGTCGTGGGCTGTAGAAGACGGTAAAGGCGACGTTTCAGAGTAGCGTGTGAGGTGGTCGATGGCAACGATCCAGCGGTTCCCGGTTGATGTGCTGGGAAGAGGGCCGTAGAGGTCGATGCCAACACGCTCCAAGGGCTGTACTGGGCAAGACGGCGGCTGTATAGGAGCGGCGGGTCGGTGAGGTGGATGTTTTCGTCGCTGGCACGCGGTGCAGGACTGAACGAACTGGCGGACGTAACTGGCCATCCCACGCCAGTAGTACCGTTGTCGTAGAAGGGTTAAAGTCTTGAAGAATCTGGCATGGGGACACTGGGGATCATCGTGGTAGGAAGAGCGAATGACGGAGCGCAGATGTGTCGGAATGACGAGAAGCCACTTGCGACCATCCGGTTGATAGCTGCGGTGGTAAAGGAGCTCGTCTCGGATGGCGAAATGGTGGGACTGACGACGGAGGGCCCGGGAAGGAGGTCGAGACGATTGGCCAGATAGGAGATCAAAAAGGCAAGTGATACACGGGTTTTTGCGTTGCTCGAAAGCCATATCAGCGAACCCAAACTTCAAATAAGGCAGTGCGGATATAGAATGCGCTGCCTCAGATGGTACAGGGGAACGTGAGAGGGCATCAGCATCGGCATGTTTGCGGCCGGAACTATAGATAACGTGAATGTCGTACTCTTGGAGTCGCAGAGCCCATCGCGTTAGTCGACCAGAGGGTTCTTTCAAAGAGGACAGCGAGCAGAGGTCGTGGTGATTGGTGACAACATGAAAAGGGCGCCCGTACATGTAGGGGCGAAATTTGACGATCTCCCAAAGGATGGCTAAACACTCCGTCTCGGTGACAGAAATGTTGGCTTCAGCTTTTGTGAGGGTTCGGCTAGCGTAAGCGACAACGTATTAGACAAAGCCTTGCTTGCGTTGAGCGAGTACTGCACCGAGGCCGACGCCGCTGGCATCGGTGTGGAGTTCCGTCGGAGAACGAGGGTCGAAGTGACGCAGAATTGGTGGAGTATACAGGAGGCGACGGAGTGTCGTAAACGCTTCATCAAAGGCTGGCGACCAGGCCGAAAGGTCGTGGCTGGAAAGGAGCTTGTTCAGGGGGTCGACGATAGTGGCAAAATTGCGGACAAAGCGGCGGAAGTAGGAGCAGAGGCCGACGAAGCGGCGGAGGTCTTTTACAGAAGTGGGCTTTGGAAATTCGGCCACAGCTCGCAACTTGGCCGGGTCCGTGAGAACGCCATCCTTCGATACGACATGACCGAGATTGGTGAGCAGCCGAGCTCCGAAGCGGCACTTTTTCAAAATAAGTTGGAGGCCAGCGGCGGCCAGGCAGCGAAGAACAGTCTCGAGGCGCTGGAGGTGAGACGGAAAGTCCGGGCAAAAGATTACAACATCGTCTAGATAACAAAAGCATGTGTGCCATTTGAGCCCTCGGAGAATGTTGTCCATCATGCGCTCGAATGTCGCAGGCGCATTGCAGAGGCTGAAGGGCATGACATTAAATTCATAGAGCCCGTCGGGTGTGACGAATGCAGTTTTTGGGCGATCGGCCTCCGCCATCGGCACCTGCCAGTAACCGGAGCGCAAGTCTAATGAAGAAAAGAACTCAGAGCCCTGCAGGCAGTCAAGGGCATCGTCGATACGGGGGAGAGGGTAAACGTCTTTGCGTGTAATCTAATTCAGACGACGGTAGTCCACGCAGAAACGGATGAAACCGTATTTTTTCATGACCAAAACGACTGGCGATGCCCACGGGCTGTGCGACGGTTGTATCACGTGACGCTGAAGCATGTCGGGCATCTGGGCGTCAATGATGCTGCGCTCAGCGGCTGACACGCGGTACGGACGTTGGCGCAAAGGGGCATGGGTTCCAGAGTCAATACAGCGTGTAACGGTGGTGGTGCGGCCCAAGGAAGGTTGCTGGTAGCCAAAAGAAGCTTGAAAACGCTGCAGAACGGCTACAAGCTGGTCGCGTTGGGTATACGTCAGGGCGGCGTCGACGGAACGGTGAAAAATATCTACAGACGACTGATTCGTGATGGGAACAGGCGTAATGGCGCTGACGTGAAGGCAGTCCGCGCTATCGACAAGGGGGTATGCGCAGGCGGGATAGAGAACGGCAACGCTACCAAGCGATTGGCCACGGAGTAAAGTGCTAGGGCAGGAGAACGGGTTGGCCACATATATAGCGCTGGAGCCACGAACAATCGTCAGCACAGCATGAGGCAGCAAAACTGACTTCTGATCAGCGCATCGTAAAGAGGGGGTATAAGTCACTGTTGTATTTGAGAGCGCAGCACAAGAAAGAGGCACTAGCATTGAAGAGAAAGATGGAACGTCTGTGTCCTCTGAGACTACCACATTAGCGGCAGCACCGGTTACGTCCAAGGGGGCGTCGCTGTAGGGCGACAAGTCAAGCTGAGCACGGGCGCAGTCAATAACGGCGTGATGTGAGGAGAGGAAGTCCCAGCCAAGGATAACGTCGTGACAGGAGCGGGCGAGGACGATGAACTCGATCGTGTAGGGAACGTTCCCGATGAGCAGGCGGGCGGTGCAGGCGGCTAACGGTCGAATGTCCTGAGCGCTGGCCGTCCGGAGAGAAACGGGAGGAAGGGGCGTCGTCATTTTTTTGAGTCTGCGACAGAGGGGGTGACTGAGAACCGAAACGGCTGCGCCAGTGTCAACAAGTGCTTCGACGGCGACTCCTTCAACGAAAACGGTAATAATATTGGCAGGCGCAGAAATAGGTCTTGAGTGAGCCGCTGGTGACGCAGTTCTTGCCTCCGGAACTGCGGTGGTTAGTTTTCCGCGTGGACGGCTGGTTGGCGACGGAGCATTGGAGAACGGGAACGACGGCCAGGAGACGGCGAGCGGTGGGAGCGGGGATGGCAACTAGGAGAAGAAGAATCCGGAGGCGGCAAGTGTGACGCAGGCGAGGACGACGGCGGAAGGTCGTACGTCGGCTCATGCCTGTAATCGTAGGAACGGTGGTCACGATTGCGACACAAACGAGCCACGTGACCAGCGACGCCACAGGCGTAGCAAATAGGGCGGTTGTCTTGTGTGCGCCAGGGGTTGAGTGGCTGCGGCTTTTATCAGGGGCGGGCAACCGGACGGTAAGGTGGGGTTGCAGGTCGCTGGGGTTCTAACTGCCGGGTAGGTGGCCTGTAGACAGGGGCAGCAGGTGAGGGCCGCGACCGCACCACGGCACCGGCGCACGTCAGAGGAGCCGCGATCAGGGGTGTCTTAGGAGGCGGTGGCAGGACATCAGCGACCTGCTCCTCGATAACAATGCCTTTCATAATTGTCTGATCTTGTCGGCCTCGCTCATAGAAGTGTTGACACGCTTGCAGAGGTCGACGACATCTTCTGTATAACATGTGAAGCTTTCACCGGTTTGCTGGGCCCGACTTCGCAAGCGTTGCTCGGCGCAAAGCTTTCGCACTGCGGGACGGCCAAAGACTTCTTCTGTCAGACTGGATTTTAGAGCTGCCCAGCATGAGATGTCAGCCTCATGGTTTCGAAACCAGAGATTGGCTACGTCGCTCAGATAAAAGATAACGTTGGTAAGCTTGACGCTATCGTCCGACTTGTTGTAGGCGCTTACGCGTTCATAGGAGGCCAACCAATCCTCCACATCCGTGTCATCTGTGACGCTGAAGATGGTCGGGTCACGCTGCCGCGCGGCGCCGGAACAGAAGACAGCCGACGGAAGCGGTGAAGTGGTTTGGGTGACGGTCTCAGGCATTGCAGAGGTGGTGGTCAATGCGCGGGTGCGAAACTCCAGGGCGAGGGATCGTTGGCACCTCCACCACTTGTAATAAGAACACAGCACACTACTAATACAGCTCACACAGCCCACCACAGCACAGCACAGTAATAAGAGCACAGCACAGTAATAAGCACAGCGTCACGAACAACCAGCGGAACCGTCCAGGCACAGATCAGAGACCGCGTTCAGTCCAGAGCACGCACGAGCGACCGAACGTGCGGCGCTCGAGCTTCGGAGTGTTCGGAGCTCGCGCTTCGCAGAGTTCGGAGCTTTTCGTCGTCTTCTTCGTTGAGCGCCAGCCTCTGAAGATTTTAAAGCCCGTGTCCAGACTTACACTATCCTCTTTTCATGCGTTACGGGAAAACATGTCATCCAGCTACTTGTCAGAATTGTTGGTCAATAAGTGCGAAGTAACAAGGGATGGAGAACAGTAGCATGGCGTCTTGCCTTGGTCGCTACAGCAAGCTCCTGTGCCAAAAAGTGCGCATTCCTCTTTTTCTTCAGTCCTGCTGAAGGTCCAGTTGTGTTCCTTCCTTCCACGCCGGAAAAAACACTCTGTATTAAAGAAATTCGATTCCCTAATGCACGAAAATGTAGATACCTGCATTAGCAATCATATATTCAGCGCAAACAGAAACTCAACTTTGCTTTTTGTGCTTCGCCCCGCCGTGGTGGCTCAGTGGTTAGGGCGCTCGACTACTGATCCGGAGTTCCCGGGTTCGAACCCGACCGCGGCGGCTGCGTTTTTATGGAGGAAAAACGCTAAGGCGCCCGTGTGCTGTGCGATGTCAGTGCACGTTAAAGATCCCCAGGTGGTCGAAATTATTCCGGAGCCCTTCACTACGGCACCTCTCTCTTCCTTTCTTCTTTCACTCCCTCCTTTACCCTTCCCTTACGGCGCGGTTCAGGTGTTCAACGATATATGAGACAGATACTGCGCCATTTCCTTTACCTCCAAAATCCAATTATTATTTTTGTGCTTCAATAACGGCGCTTTTTTGATCGCGAAATTCAAATTTTGAGACGAGTGGCTTTTTAGTCATTGCCGTCAAATCTTAAAGGGACACTGAGGAGAACCCTATCAAAGTTTTTTTGTTAGCATTATCTGGTAGTTAGGCATTTCATGGCTTTTTGACGCTTGTCCGGGAGCGAAAGATGCATTTATTTCAAAGAAATTTGGATTCGAAGTTGAAAAATTTTTTTCCGCCGCTCCGATTCAAACTCGAGAACTCTTATGACGACACGGAGAACTCTTATGACGACACGGAGAACTCTTATGACGACACAGAACGGAGTGACGTGAAACGTGACGTAAACAGAGACTCCGTGATTTCTGGCCGCTAGAGGTGCGGTCTAGCAGCTGCCGAAATGAAAGCTACCGCCGCCGCGCGTTGAAGGCATCTATCGGGGGTCGCCACCGTCGCTTCGTTTACGTTTGCACCGGCGTCTTGCCAGCGTTACGATGGATCCCGTTCCCGAACCCGACGACGTAATTCTCGCAATAACTCTGGCCTGCATTCAGCGACCTCAGCCCCACAGAGCGTGCGATGCTTTTGAGGGAGCACGTTAGGTTAGGTGCCGGCGGGTGGTTTCCCCCTTCCTCAGAGAGCAGCCGTTGCAAACTAAATATCATAACTCCAGTGCGGGGAGTAGCGAGGGGTGCGTTGCGCCCATCGGAAGCTGGCCGGGGCCTTGGGGCCAACGGATTGTGATTCTTTGAACGGAGCGGTTGCACGGCGCAGCAGGCAGCGTCGAGGTCTCCCACAGTTGCAAGGGCCAAGTTATTTATTTATTTTTTGCCACAAAAATACAAATGGGTGCTCGACGGCGGTAGCGTTTATTGTCGGCGGCTTGAAACCAAAGCCGGCGCACGACGCTTCAACGGCTTCCGCTATATCCAACGGGTCCACTGGATCTGGCTCTCTCGCCAACTTCCATGCACCTTCAGATATGTACTGTGAATGGATTAAAATAGCCGAGCTCAAAAAAAAGGCCGTGGCTTAGCTTGGTTAAGCCTGGTGATTGCGAAGCAATAGTGTGTTATTCTCGGATCAGCTGGTAGTATGGCTGGTGGTAGTCTTGGGTTATGCTAGTGTTACGGCTTACAGTGAATAATCTAAGAGGAAGTCATCCGTCGAATCCGTGTATGCCGACAAACATTTCCCTCACCAGCGTGCCCATTACAAAATCTTCCAGTATCGATTGGCCGATGGTGCGGTAGCACTCCATTTTGTCCGCGTCGTAAGATATGCCCACTCGGTGCTTGCAGTAGCGTTCTTTAAAGTACGGTAGCGTTACGCCATAATAAATGTTGGGGTTATTGTCCCCGTCCAAAATACGATACAGTTTGTTGTACGTCTCCTCGTCGTCTTCACGATGCATTAGCGGTAGCTTGTATGTTTCGGCCACGTTATAGATGGCGAAGTTGTCTGCATAACACCCCCATCGTTCGTCGGTCATCTTAAGTTTGCCCCACTTGTGCAACTGCGTGTCCGGCGTGTCGCTGGTTGCCCCGGGGTCCGGCGGTAGACCCATCTTTCGTCCTACAATGTCGTTCTTGTAGCGCGGTACGCGCTCGTACGCGTCGCCTATAGATACCTCGTCCAGGTAGCAAAACGCGTTTTTATTGTTTTTGTTGAACATGGTACGAGTATACCGCTTTATGGGGTTGGGCGGCGTCTTTGACGGAGCGGCGAGACGACAGTATGCCTTGAACGGCGTGCACGACGTGGCTTCACACCCACTTTTCGTGAACACGAATCGACCGTTGCTACACGTCAAACCGTCCGGGCACGGGTAATCCACTGGAAGGGGTACCCACGTTACGGCGTCGTCGCCGAAAAACTTAGTCGTCGATTCCCTTGGCGCGCCAATGTTCGAGCAACTTCTGATAGGCGTATTTATTGATGTAGTAGTAATCGAGCATCGTGGGCCCTGGGTCTGTCATCACGTATGATTAGAGTTGTGCGATTATCTCTAGAACGTCAACTACCACGCGCATTTTTAGCTGAATTTCATCTTGGGAATGGCACCCGAACGGGTTGTTAGTAAAACGTCTAATGAATTCACGCGTTGCCGTCTCAAACTCCTTTACTCTTCTCGCATGTTCTTCACGTCGTTCTACTGCAATGTGTCCTTCGGGTTGAGTCGGGCCAGCCTTGGTGAGAGATTTCTCCTGTCTTTTCTTCGAACGCTTTTGTCGCTGCTGGGGTGTTTCTTCTGCACGCTGTTTTCTTCGCGTTTTGTTTTCCTTCTCTCGAAACGCACGTTCCTTCTCGAGCCGCTGCTGCCGTTGTTCCGGGGTTTCTTGGACACGCCTCTGCCGTTTAGTCGCGTTCTGAACTAGTAGAAGGAGACTCACTGTCGGGCAAACTCATAATTTCTTCCTTTGCTTCTGCTGTTTCCACAGAGGAGGTTGCACGTTGTCGCCGAGCTGCATACTGGGCACGCCGCTTAGAAAGTCTTTCTTCCGTCTCCGTAGCTCGCTGATGCTTCCTCTTTGCATTATGCCGAGCTGCCTTGTTCGTTGGCACCATCGTAACATCTGGCTGTATTACTGGCCTGGCGAGAGGAGGGGAGCTGTTTTATACAGCTGGTGTGACGTCACTCTGACCGTAGCGCCATTTGTGAGAGGAGCGGGAGTTAGGCCGCCGGTGGTGGCTACCGCCTCGCCTCGCGACGGCGTGAGATGGGGCCCCATTTTTACACAGCTGGTGTGACGTCACACCGACCGTAGCGCCCCTGGTGAGAGGAGCGGGAGTTGGGCCGCCGTTGGTGGCTACCGCCTCGCCTCGCGACGGCGTGAGATGGGGCCCCGTTTTTACACAGCTGGTGTGACGTCACTCTAGGTCACGTGGTGTGACGTCGCGCAGCGAGGTCACGCTAAAGGTCAATGGTGCCTACCACCGCCTCGCCACGGAACGGGCTGAAGTGCGACCTAAAGTAGTATTGCATCGCAATAAAAGAACAGCTCCGCCGAACTGCCGCAGCTATCGAATATAACACGCGCACCTCGCCGTGGAGCCAAATCAGTCTGGCCGGGCCGGCGGCGGCTGGCGCACTCGGCGCGAAATATATACATGCTCCAATCTCCCTGCCAATGCGATCAGAGTGCGCCGAAGCCGCCGAACGCGTCGGCGGTCAAGCGCAGTTGGAGTATAGAGGGTCTCGCTTTGACCGACGTAACTTCGCCGTGCAGGGCACGCGCGCGCGGGCCTCGCCGCAGCATAAACGCGCCTTAACAGAGTTTGCGCTTAACCGCTTACCAACGTATTCAGCGGCGGCATCCATGGGAGCCACTGAAACCCCCCGCCCACTCACTAAATAAAAGAAAAGAAGTCCGGTGCCGAGGTTCGGAATCGAACCAGGGCCTTCGGCGTTTGAGGCGGAACGCTGCCGCCCCGCTACGACGGCTCAAGTTACAGCCGTCAATAAAGGCGCATCTAGTGAATGCACTCTTCTGATGCAGAAATCCCCGCGCTTTCGCTAGGTATATCCTGGCGTAACAGAGCTAGGCCATCAGCAATTTTTCTGAACTGCCTTGTACCTTGTCTCCCATCCCTAATAAACGATTTCCGTGACTCGCACTGCCGTGAATGTTTCGCCGGGCAAGCGTGGGAATACACAAGTGCTGCCTTGTACGATCACCGAACGTCGTGCCATCATAGCTTTTCATCGACCGTGGCAATCATCTGACAAGCCTTAACAGGCTCCTTCAAAGGTTAACTACAGCACTTGAAGCGGCACTTGGAGTTCCTCTGCTGTTCGGCGCTTGTAAATCGAAGCGCGTCAAAAACAAAACAACGGGGCACGCCAAGCTCATAGACGCGAAGCACCTATAAAATCGACTCTCCTGGCCGCCTGTAGCGCCGCCAAGCATCCGTTTTCTTTGCCTCCAACATTCAAGTTGTCTTTTGCCTACCTTTCTTGTGTGATAAAAGTGCACTATTAGTTTTAAAACAAAACCTACCTTAATATTGAACCGTGGAACCTACCTTTGTCAGCCTAAGAGATTCGCGAACCCAAGTAGGATGGAAAATTCCTCCAAGGTGGCGTCTCTTGTCTTATGGCGTCACCACGCTTGTACTTGTGAGATTGGCCTGTGGTGGCGACACCTGTATTTTGGTTCTTGCTATTTTCTACCTTACAAGAGCTTTGTTTTCTGTAAGAGCGGCGTTTTTGTGATCAGGAGCTGGTATTCTATCGATACAAGCTAACTTCAATTTCTCCTCAGTGTCCCTTTAATGATAGGTGGAAATTAACATATCCGAATATGGCAAGGATAAGATCTATATAGGCGAAAGCTCACAGTTTATCATGTATCGGAAACAAAGCATACTCTAAACACGCTAATAAGGCAAATTGTGAAAAACTAAAACTGCCTGCGCTATTATGTTGTGCTAATGAGTGCTTTTAAACAAAAGCATTATCAGTTCCATTAAAAGACAAGCCGTCGCTTTGTGTGTATGTGTGTGTGTGTGTGTGCTTGCATGCGTGCGTGTGTGTGTGTATTCGCAAATAGTACAAAAAATCCCAGCGTAGCATGAAAAACAGGACATCAAGTGATCGTATGACACACAGTCCCTTATCGAAAAAAGGCTGCGCTAAAAATGCATTTCGAACGCATTTATTAATTTCGTAATAATGTTGCATTTTTAGTCCCTATGCCTAAATTGCAATACGAATGCTTTCTAAGTATGCTAGGAATAATATCTTGAACATCCTGAGAATTGCATCAAAATTACATTTTCTGTCCGCTTAGATTATTTATTACACATTAAAAATACAGTAAATATACATTAAATACATAAAATAGACTAAAATATACCATAATACATAAGAAATATACTAAAATATTCATTAATGCGTTTAAAATATGCTAAAAATACACATTAAATATATTAAATTAAAAATACACTAAAGGTATACAGTTAATACGTTAACGGTATATCGACTGCGGCTCGGCTTAAAAAAGGTGTACTAGTAGGGTTACCAGGATAATACTGATCAATGTTTTCAACATCAAAAGTAATGACTACTGGCTATAAGTATCGGGAGAGAGACAATCCCAGAGAAAACGCGTTGTCATCAAGAAGTCTATGACAACGGAAGGACACGTGACGGGCCCAGAACGAGAATGAAGTCGCCACACAAACAAAAGCCGACGCAAAGTGACATCAGCAAACAGGAACTGCTGCGACAAACCTGATACTTGGCTTGGCTTATATACACCATCCCGAGAGGAGGCACATTATCTTGCCCGGGGAGGCGCTTTTGCGCAGACTGTGCGTGTGTGCGTGTGTGCGCGTGTGTGTGCGTGTGTGTGCGTTTGTGTGTGTGTACGTGTGTGCGTGTGTGTGTGTGTGTGTGTGTGTGTGCGCGCTTGTGCGTGTGTATGTGCGTGCGTGTGCGCGCGTGTGTGCGCGTGCGTGTGTGTGCGTGTGTGGGCGTGTGTGCGTGTGCGTGTGTGCGTGAATGTGTGTGTGCGTTCGTGCGTGTGTGCGTGTGTGCGCGTGTGTGCGTGTGTCTGTGTGGGCGTGTGTGGGTGTGAGCTTGTGTGTGTGTGTGTGTGTGCGTGTGTGCGTGTGTGCATGTGTGCTTGTAATCGTGTGTGCGTGCGTGCGTGTGTGTGTGTGTGCGTGCGTGTGCGTTCGTGCGTGTGTGTGCGCGTGTGCGTGTTTGCGCGCGTGTGTGTGCGTGCGTGTGTGAGTGCGTGCGTGCGTGTCTGTGCGTGTGAGTGCGTGTGCGTGTGTGCGTGGGTGTGTGCGTGCGTGCGTGCGTGTGCGTGTGTGCGTGTGTATGTGTGATATTACGCCGCCTGCTGCTGAGAGTAGCGTTCACAAACGCCTATTCTCATCTCATCACAATGGCAGACTCTCCAGCTAGTGAGCTGCGTGGTTGCGATGAAACGATCGGGCACTTGCTCTGTGACTGCCCTCGTTTTGAGCGAGAGCGTGCCTTCCTCGCTGCTATACTCTGCCGCTTGGACTGTTGTCCTCTTACAGACAACAAAGGTACTGGGACCTTGGGCAAATACTTGTACACGAAGGACAGCGGTGAAAGCTCTCCTGAAATTCTCACAGGACTCGGGGTTAAGTTCCCGACTATAAACTTTATGCTTTAAGTGTGCGCCGTCTGTCTCCTCATATTGGTCGATGGACAGTGAAAAACGCATGCCGCTTTCTATCCTTTTTTTACATGTGTTCCCGCCCCGAAGTCTAAGGCAGCCTACACTGCATTGCCTGGTTAACCCCCCTGCCTTTCAGTTCTTCAGTTCCTCTCTTTCACTCTCTTTCGGAAGGTATCCTCGAAAAACATTTCTTTCATTAAGCTTGATTCCGTGTAATATGGTAATTGCTTTTTACTTTTATTGAGGTCTCCAATCGTAAATAAATTGTTCCTCTTTAAGAGCGGAGCGGAATAACTCGTGTAGGATGCGTTGTCAATAATGCGTAACTTGGGTTCCTGTAAGGGAAGATAAGCGCTGGTCGTTAAGGGTAATGCAGCGGATTCCAAGAGAAGGCAAGCGCAGCCAGGGTGGCAAATGGTTAGCTGGGCGGATGATATTAAAAGGTTTGCAGGTATAAGGTTGTCGCAGCTGGCAAAGGACAGGGTTAGAGAGACATGGATCAGGCCTTAGCCTTGCAGTGGGTGTAGTCAGGCTGATGAGGGTGATGAAATAAATCACATCTATATTGGTTTTCTTCGTCATTCAGCAAACACAACAACATAATTGCAGCGGTGAATGTGGTAGAATATACTCTTGCTGTTATTTTTTCAGTTTTGGAGATAAGCTCCTTAGTTTCTTAATAACAGTGATGGTATTGTGCTGTCGATATGATTTGACAAGTTCAAATGCTCTTCAAACCAAAATCAGCGTCAGCGGAGTCTGAGGTCATAGGGTGCGATACGTAAATGCTTGGGCTGGCCCGACCATTTGGCGTCTAAAAACTATTCCTCAGAGTTTTGTGCCCCAATTTGGAGTCCCTGACCGTACTAGAGTAGAAGAAAATGTGTTGGGTGGTCTTCACCCCCTTTTGTAGGATGATTCTGGCCTGTTCTGTCTGCTTGAGTATGAGGCCGTACAGTGAGGTGGTGTCCTCCTCACCGGGTCTTAGTTGCAGGGGGGCCACGCATGTGATGAGGTTGGCTATTGCACTATCTGCTTGTCCAGGAGGTGCATGATGCATTTAGCGTGCGCGTCTGCTTGTATGGCATTTCCATGAAAATGAAAAGCTAGCATAGAAACTAGTAGAGGGTTTTCACAGTATTTACTTAATGATTACGAAGCACCAAAACACGGGATCTGTGAAAGGCATGTTGATGTGCTGCTTCTCGTGAAAAAAGCGCAATCATAAAATAAAAGAAATTGAAGGGGACACGCAACCTGCAGCCTAAGGGTATGACACGAAAGCCTTAACGGAATAACGCCCAAATATGCTGAATTGTTCAATCTATGCTTAGAATTCATAGATCACTGGGTGTCCTTATGCTACCTCTGTCGCAGTGGAACCGCGGTTAAGCGAAGCGCCACTGTCATCAGAAGGCAGGTGGTGCAACAGGAGTGACTTCTGACCTAGGTTGCTCTTCCCGACGAACCTCCTGCGACGAATAATACAGTTAACTGCCACCTGCCGCGGTGCGCAGCTGTCACAATTCGCTGGCTGGGTTGTGATAAGGCCACAAGGTTATGTGACTAACGTGGCCCAGCTCCCTCCTACGTGGCTTCCCTGGGGATTTTCCCGGATTTGACACTCATGCAAACGACGCGAACCACCCAGACGGCGACGCAGGATTTTCTGCGATGCCAGCTATTTAACGCTCTCGCGGTAATAAAAAGAAACCTGATATTTGTGCAAGCGAACTGTTGCATAAGTGGGAGGAGAATGCTTTATTAAGCAGGCAGATTTTTATTCAAAGAAAAAGAAAAACTTGGTGGCTTTGACGTTGTGCTGCCCATATAATCTACGATGTAAAAATCCCTGCCCTGGCGATCACAATTTCGTCGAGGCGCAATGGAAGAAAGCTTTGTTGTGCTGCGTGAATGCTCGTTAAAGAGCCTAAGCGGTTTAAAATAACCTAGAGCCCTCCAGCACGCACTCCATTGTTGCTTCATGTGTCAGACGCGGACTCTGAACTTACATACCATATATAAAATATGTGCTTGCCAGATTCCTGTTTTTTATACTCTTGTGTGACCGTATGTAAGCCGACAGGCATTCTTGCGTTTGTATATTCAGCAATGTAGAGAAAATGTAGCGATAATATAGACAGTTGTGAAAGTGTCATGGCTATCAGAAAATATAATTTCTTGGTTTATTTTTTTCCAGGTCACTGTACTTTCCTGCGCGGAAGTGACGGGTGTATTCGGAGATATCAATTCACTCATGGCGGAGGTTTAAGCAGCGTAAGGCTGTGTGCAACCGTGGTGATCTTTTTGTTGATGCTAGCGGATGAAATTTCAGCAGAGGGTACTGCGCACCCATAGAGAATGACGAGAAAGCTAACACATCCAGCGCAGACTCTCGAATAGTTAATGTGACAGGAAAACGTGTTTTATACACTCGAAAATGCCATAACTACGACCATGCAAAGTTTATTATGTGGCTTCTTTTCATTACAAGTTAATCGACGGGTCACTGACACAGTCATCCCCACCTTTTCTTGTAAAATATCGTCTCGGCATGTGCACGTGCGACCTGAGCTTAGGGTGTCTACCAAATGTTTGCTTTTTGCCGCAAAGGCAGGCACGACTTCTTAGGTGCAGGCTCCTGGTATGCGCCGCAGTGCAGCAAAGAACTGAAGTTAGGTGGGTGGAGGAGATGTAGAAGTTTGCGGGCATACGGTGTGAGCAGCTGGCAAAGGACAGGGTTAATTGGAGAGACATGGGAGAGCCTTTTGACCTGTAGTGGGCGTAGTCAGGCTGATCATGATTTATGATGATACATACCTGTCGTTTGACGAAGGAGCAGGGCGAAATATATTAGTACACTGCTGCATCTCACCTTGGAGCACAATCGCCGGTAAAACGGAGTAGGACGCAAAGATAAAAACCAAACCGAAAATGAAGCTATATATACAGTGAGAGATAGAACTTTATTTGCCACATTTGTCTCTAATAACGGCATGCGGGTTCTTTGTAGCCCCCAGGTGGGGTCGACACTCTGGCTCCACGAAATCAGTGCAAGTTGAGTGGTCTTGTCTGGCTGGGTGCGGAGTTGGTCACGCCTTTCCGCAGATGGAGCTGGCTGTGGGCCAAGGTTGTTTTTGTATCCCCAGAGGATGTCCGCCTGAGTTGCTGTTCTCCGTAGTTGCAGTTTGGGCATATGGATTCATATTCTCCATTATTGATTAGTTACAGCCGTAATGGCTTTAAATTGAGTTCGTCAGCAATAAGCGGAGCAGGGTGGCTTGCACTCTGTCGCGGTTGGGGCGGGAAGGCGGGAAACGGCATCTCTTGTCTTTTTGAAAGTTTGTGATGTCTGCAAAAGTCTGGGGCGCTTCAGAGAGGGTGTCTGGATCCGTGGGGCCGGCAGCCCGGATGGTTAATCCTCGGGCAAGTCCTCCGGCACCTTCGTTTCTAGAGTTGTCCGTATAGTCGGTTACCCAGATTAGGTTAATTTTGCGGTCGGCAGTGTAGGCGCGCAGGATGCGTGTGGCAGGAAGACAGATGCTGCCTGCCCAGTAATTTAAGATTGCTTGTTTTGAGTTACTGAGGACTGTGCGCGCACGGCGGCCAGCGATGGCCAGCGCTGTCACTGTCTCTTCCGCTGTGGTGGGGAGAGGGCGCACACTGCGGCGGCGGAGATAAGGGTAGACTGGGTGTGGTTGTGTGGTTGTGGTTGCAGAGACTCGTAGGTTGTTGCATCTTGCCTTGCCGCGTCCAGAAATGTTGCGTGTTCGTCTGCACGATATAAATCATCGTTTTCCTTTGTGCTGATGGCGCTCGTCTTGTCGGCCAGGGAGTTTGTTCGTGTGAGAGATTTGACAATGAGGCGGCTATGTACACCTGTCGGGAGGTGTGCTGTGAGGTGGGGATCGCGTGTCAGGTTGACATTCAGCCGGTCAAGGGTGAGACGGCCGCGCTTGGTTCTAGACAGGCGATGAATCTAGGCCCTCTTGTGTGCCTCTATGAGTTCCGTAAGAGTGTCATAAACGCCAAGTTGAAGGAGGCTGTGTGCTGGCGTATTGTGGCAACCCTAGGGCAGGCTTGTACACCGAGCGGATGATGCTGTTTACTGACTCATCATAATTTCGACGAAGGTGATCGTGAGGGTAGGAACATACTATCCTGGTGATGAAAAATCCTGGGTTGGCTGACAGAGGTCGTCCCCTTTCTTTCCTCTACGGCGTGTAAAGATGTTGGTAAGCTGTGGTGTAGAGGCCTTATATTGCTTCTGAGTTCTGTCTATTATTCGGTAATAGTATCTCCAGGATCCGAAGGTCTGGCAGAAAGTGTGGGGCGTGTGTTGATGTGGAGTGTGATGAGCTGGGCCGCTTCGGGGGCGGGTCGGCGCACTCTCGGGTTACGAATGACGAGCAGTTTCGATTTTGTTGGGGAGCATGTGAGGCTGTTCCTCTGTACGAAAGTGTGGACGGTGTCAATGGCTCTCTGGAGAGAGCTCTGGATCTCTCCATGTGAGTTAGAGTCGGTCTAGAGGGTGATATCGTCGGCGTATACATAGTGTTTTACGTTAGGTATGGCGTTCAAAAGGGAAGAAGACACCTCACGGGGACTTTAAATTGGAAAGGGAAGAGGACAGCGCCTTGTGGGATATCTCTGGTGCCCAGAAGGATCTTGCCACTGCTGAGTTCTCCAATGTGAAATTCTGAGGTGTGGTTGTGTAGGAAGCCTGCAATATAATTGTAAGTACGAGTGCCTAGATTCACTTCAGCGAGATAACTCAAAATGGAGGCTTGTGATACGTTGTCAAACGCCTTCCTATCATCGAGGCCGAGAATGACTCGTGTGGCTCGGATGTGGCCTGGGTCGAGTTGCCACATGACGTCTTAAGTTAAGTGCCCGGCTCTGAAGCCATTCATATTGGGCTGAAGGAGGTATTGTTTTTCTGTCTGGGTTTGAAGTCTGTGGAGCATGACGTTCTCTATGACCTGACCAAGGCAAGATTTAAGACAGATGGGTCGAAGATTGTCCAGCTCAAGTTTTTTTTTGTCCGGGTTGGGTATGAAGATTCCTTTTGCATGCTTCCAGGTATCTGGAAGGTGAGCATCATGCCAGTGTCTACTGAAAAGTTCCGTAAGTGCCTCGTTGGTCGTTGATGTTACGGAGCATTTTGTTGGTAATATGATCGTCACCGGTGACTGCAGTGGTTCTGATGTAATTGAGAGCAGCACGGACTTCGGATGTTGCGATTTCTGTGTCTATGTCGGGATTTCGAAGTCCGGGCGGGCCGCGGGGGTGGGAATCTTGGTCGAGGTGTACATGTACTTCTATGTAAGGGTGTTGAGAAGTTCCCCTTTTGTGCCATGAAAGGCGTGTACTACTTGGGTGAGGTTCTTGTGCGATGTGGCTTAGTGTGGTTCAGATAAAGAAGATGGTTAAGTAGAAACTATGATTTTTTAGAGGATAGCTGTCCGTTCAGGTGGACGCATGTTTGATTCCATTGTAAACGGCTAAGCTTGGTGGCACAAATTTCTATTGCTCGCTCGAGGCCAGCGAGACGAAGCTTGAGAGGGCGGTTGTTCGCATCCGAGCCAGCGAGGATGAAGGCTACGCTGTGCCTCTCACATATAGATGAGTTTGGCGTCAGGGGTGGGGCCATCCTCTACCTGTGTGGCCATGGAGGTTGCATTTGCGGCGTCGAAGTGTTCAGTGGGACTGGGTGCACGTTTATACGTACGTATCTGAACGCGTCCCAGTTGGTGTGCTTTACCGTGCGGAGAGGTGCCTTGCTGTGTGTGGCTGAGAATGTCGTACTCAGAACTTAGTGGTCGCTGCATATGTTCATGCCGAGGTTTTCCCAGCGGGCGTCTAGAATATTTCGAGCGATAGTGAGATCAGGACAGCTGTCCTGTGTGACGGTGTTGCCGATGCGGTTGGCTCTGTCGGGGTCGAAGAGTAGTGTAAATCTCAGTGTCGGGACGGTCTCCCACACTTTGGCTGCCTTAAGACCGCATGTTTTTTTGAGGATAGCCCCCCTCCCATGCGGTGCATTGAAGTCGCCAAGTGTAAGAAGCATTCCTGTGCGTGCGGCCATGCAGGCCTTACGGACAAGGGTGGCTACTCGTGTGCTCCTGTCGCTGGGGGCTATATACATTTAGTATGTGAATAGGGGCGTGTGATAGGGTGTTTTGGAGGATCTGTACGAATGTGTGCGGGATTTCGGGGTAGTTTATGTCCAATTGATTGGCTTTTAGATTTCGATGGGCCAGTATGGCGGTGTTGGGCTTTTCGTTTAGGGTTTTTGTTGGTGGTATGCAGCCTAGCTGAGAAGTTCCGTGTCTCGGTATGTTTTATGCAGATGACATAGCCCTCTCCGCTTCTGCAGCAGACATTCGTGACCTATATCGTTCTCGGCAGGATTACCTCAATGCGCTCTATGTTTGGCCAGATACATTATATTTGCTATTAAATGTGCACAAAAGCAGCGTGTTAGTTTTTCAAACCAACATTCCTCTATGTATACCGCTACAATATCGCTCGGAAAGCATGCCTCAGGTGGAATCGTTGAGGTATCTAGGCGTCATTTATGATGCCAGTATGAATTCGCGGCCTCATATCAAGACTAACGTTGAGAAACGTGAGCGTGCACTAGGTAGGCTACTACGAATTAGTAATAGGAAATTCTGCATGCGCCGGGACATGCTTGTACTTCTCTACAAAGCCTGTGTCAGGCCCATTTTAGAATTTGGCTGCATATTTTTTTTTCTGGCTCCCCTAAATATAAGCTTCATCCGTTCCTGCAGATAGAAAGGTGCGCACTGCGCCTCTGCCTAGGTCTCTCACAGTCAGTTTCCACCGCAGTTCTGTACCTGGAGGCTTGTATTCCCGACCTTAACTCCCGTTTTCACCTCTTAACTGTCAGGACATTTTTGCGGGCATTTGAGTCGGCTCCGGATGTGGCTACCCTTATTTTCGTCTCGCACCCAGCCCACCTTTCTCACTCCTCATTGGCCAAGGTTCCGTCTTCCTCAAGTTGTTTTCACTCAGAACCTTTTATCCAACATGGGTGTGAATCTCAATTTTGTATGCAGAGTTGGTTGGGCAATGTCCTCTGTGGATATTGGTTTCTATTATGTTTTCCCACCTAACGCGAAGCATCTGCCTGCAAGGATATTAGCTGGAATTCTCTTGGATCACCTTCCCATTTCCTGCACCATATTGTGATTGCTCCAGATGCGCCTGGGGCCAGCCAGAAGGCAGCGGTTGGTATTTTTCCGTCTCTCTCGTAGAGCTTTTTGGTTTGAGTCCTGGATTACACATCCATATTTCCAGCAGAGTTTATGGAACTTGGGCTGGCCGCTTTGAATATTCGCACAACTGTTTCTCAGCTGATATTCCTCTCAGATCTTCTCTCTGTTTTGTTGGCGCTGGAGTCCACATGAAACGCTTTTTTGAGACGCTCAGTAAGCTTTGTTATTCCTGGATGGGTGAAAGAGGTGCGCTTCATGTGGGCACCAGGTCACTGTGGTATTTTAGAAATTGAAGCAGCAGACTTTTCGGCAAAATCAGCTATAAATGTACCTGTTGCTTGTAGCGTCCCTAATCTTGTTCTTTTCGGGATGTCTCGGTTGCAGCGTTTTCAGTTTATAACCGCCACCTGCAGCGATCCCTTACTCTCTACTGTTGACTACCAACATCTCATGTACACGTGAAGGCTCGTGCATGTAAAAGCCGGCAGTGTGAGGTAGCGATGACACTCATGCGGTGCAGTATTCCCCGTTTAAGTCTTTACTTATGTAGATGCGGGTTCAGTCCCACAAAACTTTTTGCTGCTTGTGGTGAAGTCAAAACATTGGAGCATTTCATACTCTATTGCTGGACGTTAGCACTTCAGAGGAGAGCACACCTAAAAATTATCATTACAAAGTTTGGACTCACTTTGTCTGTTCCCCTCCTCCTCTTTTTTGGAGCGAGCGCCAGGGGTTTTGCATTGCATGAAGTTTGCGAGTACCTCCAAAATTACATATCAGCTAGCGGCAGATTCCCTTTTTAATTGCTTCCAAAATTTCCTCATTTAAAATAACATTTAGGTTGCAGCAAAACAACGTATCTGCTGGAATGAGGCCTCTATTATCGCCAAGGAAAGAAAGGGGCTTATACGTCAATATCTTGAGTCGCTGGCGATACAAACGACTAAAAAAACACTTAATCGCAATGACGGCAATCTCCCGCCAGTGTATGCAAGATGCCTCGGACGATTATTGAAACGTATTTAAGAGCCGGGTTTTTTAGTAAAGCCTTCAGTGAACAAGGCTTCCGTAAGGAAGCCGAAACGTCGTTTATTGACACAAGCCTTTGGTCGGCGATTCATGTATTTTTGTTTTCCTATGACGCTACTACCCGACCAGAAGAGATTTCGTCCAACCTTAGATTTCAACATTTAGGTATTTTCATATATTTATTTCTCAGATATTATCTCCGGGTATTTTGTTTTCGCTTTATCTTTATTACTCGTAAATTTTGCCCAAGGCACAATCCTTAGCTTGGCACCAGTTTACCCTATTCCATGGGGTCTTCCCACTGAACCCTGTCTAATAACCCGTCGTGGTTATGTGCCATGTGACGAAGGCAACAACAACAACAACCACAACTTAGGCACCGCCGAAGTTTTCTGTCTCTGCTCCTGATGATCTCTTTGGGGCTGCACATTAACATATGCTATCATTTGAATTATGATTGCGTATTTTGATTCCTTTTCTAATGAGAGGGTCGAAAATGAAGTGAATAAATGAATGAATACTTTTAGCTGCCCAAACCGCACCCAACTAGAAAAGGTCAGTCGAAATGAGTAACTATTTGTACAACAACTAAAGTAATAAGCTCAAAGTATTTTAGCCTTCAAACACAGTAAACAAGAAAAACCAACCTATTTTTATGTCTTCTAACAGTGTCTCCACTACTTGTGCTAATTTTAAGACAATATAATGCCTATTCTTCAGGCTTAGATTTATGGGCCGTCTCTCGTCCCCTTCACATCTGGGTTTAAGCTTATAGCGCCCAGTGCTAACGCTCGCTTTAGCTCACTATTAAAAAATAAACAGTTACTAAGTTTTGAGCACAGTAGGCCACGAATTGCCAAGGCCAAAAGAAAAATGTCGGCAGAGACAATAAAAGCCGGCCCTGCAAAGGTATCATAAAAATAGCCGCCGATTTAACCTGGGTAAGGGCGGAATATCGTGCAGTAGCACTCGACTTCCTTGACTTGACCCTGTTTTGCATTGTTTGGCGTTGTTGGCTTATATAGAATGTGTCACATGACTATTGACATGTGCATGCATAGCAATTGGTAATTACAGTGAAGGTCAGGTGAAGGTCATGTAAGGACACATCATAACTTGGCAAGACATGCCACTCCGGCCATATGCGGAATTAGCGATTATTTACGTTGAATTCATAGATCCTTGGGAGAAAACAAACGAATCCTGGCTCAGTGGTGCTATGGTTAAACAATGCGCCACTGCCCTGCGGTGCAAGATGTTGACATTCGTGGGTCTTGTGAGAACAAAGTTGCTTTCCCGAGCAACCACTTGCGAGCGATCAGTAATTGAACTGCCTCTTGCCGTCACTGTCAGGGGCTTCGACGACGTATTTACGTACGGCAGAATGCAGTGAACAGCCGCTATTAGTTATACTACAGTAAAACCTAACCTTTTGAAAGCGGCGATAAAGCTAGACGCTGCTTAATATGCTACATCGCTGAACGCAGCGTTAAGTTGTTTTAGTCCTCATGTGTGTATTTGATTTTCGGCTCGCGGCTGACAGACATCAGAGGCGTGAAGTCGTTCCTCTGCACAGTGCCTCGTGTCGCACCACACAGATAAAGGGTTGACTTGGCGCTGACGTCGCGCTTAGTGGTTTCAGTCGCCAAGATAACGTGCTGCCAGCCTGGCGGCTTCCATTCTGGTCCGTGTTGTCGCTAGCGCTCCGTTCTTGGAGTGCCGAGGAGACTCCAAGGGTTCAAGGGCATTGAGAATCTGGCGAACGGGTTACTCTCTCCCGGTGCATTCGCGGCTGTGCAGATACTGCGCGCTCTTTCAGAAGCAGGTACGGCGGGCGCGCCTGACATTTTTACACATGCGTATTTGCACTGTGTGCGCAATGTCACCTAGTGAACCGGTGCAAAACGAGGCTTACAACCGCTGTCACTAAGTAATGATTAAATGAATTACTGCTAGCCAAGGAAGCAGATAGACCTGACCAGTATATACATCGAGTAGAGTGCATAATAGTCACCAAATAACCCGTCTCTCTCTAATATACATCGAGAATGTTCACAGATTGCTAGGTATGCATCCGACAGGTAGTGTGCGACGAATTTCGCAATAGTTGCAGCGTCATTATTACTTTACTGGGCTCTGTCTCGGTGACGCGTTCAGTAGTTATATGTTGACCGTGTCGAAATGGTGCGCACTTTGCGCCCGCAATCACGTGACCCCTCAAGCGCTTCAAGGAGGAAACAGGTGATGACGAAAATGTATAAAGGAAGCAGAGCAGCAAAGACGAAGATCTGTTCCACCTTAGTGCTCCTGGGTAAAATCTTCGCCGGCGAGCAGAGTAGGTTGTCCTGTGGTAGTATGTCCCACTCGCTGCTCCCATGAAGAACATCGAGAGTACAGCCATGCAGGTGCCCATGAGCGCTTAACTTGACGCCGGGAAGACTCTGATGTCGAGTGTACAACATATTCGAATTACCGCTGACAATTCGATCTTAGAATGTGGTCCATTAAAATATCCTGGAGACGCCAGCATACGCTAGCTGCACACGCCGTGCGAACGAAGCACCGGCTCAAATTGCAAATGAATAACCATGGTGTACTTTAACTGTACGGTCGCAGAGTAAGGATAAACTGTTTGGTTTCCCAAGCTCCGTCCATGAATCACTGTGGTTTTACCAGATTTTGTACTCCACCCCGATTGCGCCCATTCAGTCTAGTGTAGCTAGACGAATGTGAAATCTGAACCACGATGGTCGAATAGGTGTGTCTGAGCATCTATGCAACGTTAACCGTTCCTGTTTGCGTCTCCTTTCTGTGGCAGGCTCGATGATGCCAATAATTTCAGTGGTAGCTGTGCTCTTGAGCGCATCTATCAGGGATAACGTTTTAGTAAGACGTGTTAAGCTTGCGGCCAGCAATAGAATTAGCATCAACATGACAATTATTATTGCACCTAATGTGGACATGGTTACGCCTTTCGATCTCATTAAGAAGGCAGTTTTCTGGAAGGAGGTTTGTATCTATCACCGCCTCTTAACAAAGAAATGAAGTGGCGAGAAAATCCTTATAAAACTGCAAAATTTGTTCTCTTATGATTAAATCAATTAAATGAAGACCCTATTTCTGAGTTCGCCCTAGGTAATGTGCAGCTTTTCTTTTTTTTTTTGAAGGACCTAAATATTTACCAATAGTGTTCATTTCCGATCTAAAATAAAATCTCAAAAGAACACATTTGACAGAAGTCTGTCTGGTTAAGAAATTAATTTAGTAGAAAGAAGACTGACGCCAATCAGGTTAATTTTTGTCTCGGTTCCGGTTGTCTGCTTTCAAGCAAACAACCGGAACTGCCATGGGGGCGTCGATAACGGTCACAATGGCTAATTTAACCATGGACGACGTCAAAAGCCGGGCGCTTCCCACCTTGAATCTCAAGCCAAAGCTGTTCCTTCGATATGTAGAAGACTGAATTTGTGTGGTGAAAACGTCAGAAGTAGAAAACCTCCCATTCCATCTAAATTCAACTGAACCGGCCATAGAATTTACAGTGCAATGTGAGCAGCAGGGCAGCCTGCCTTTTCACGACGTTCTAGTCACAAGGCACGACAAAAGCTTGCGGTTCTCGGTATACAGAAAACCAACCTACACGAGACGGTACCTCCATTTCAATTCGAATCATCCCACTCCCCGCAATGCATCTGTCATTACATCTTTATTGAAGAGAGCCGATACCGTATGTTCTTCACATGAAGAAAAAAGAACCGTGAAGAACCGAGTTGTCTCTGATCTCCAAAATATTGGTACCCCAGTTCATTAATCCGACGCGTCAGCGCAAAGCAAAAAAGAAAAAACAAAAACATCTCTATTCCTTCCTCAAGCACACGCCAGAACCGGAAACGTCTTTGCATATCATACGTTAAAGGCGTGAGAGAGACGCTGGCTCGAATTCTCGGCAAAGAAGGGGTGCTAACAACGTACAAACCGGCTACCACCATCGGACGCTTCCTCCCCCGCCCGAAAGACCGTCACCCAAAAGAAAGGGCCCAAGGGGTTGTATACAAGATTCCCTGCTCAGTCTGCTCTGCCTGGTACGTGGGGGATACAAAGAACTTCGCCGAACGAATGAGGCAACACAAAGCGGACGTCCGACCAATGAACCGTCCGCGCAGCGCGGTGGCCGAACACTGCGAGGATTGTGACCAGCGACGGCAATATTCTACTGGAAACCGAAGCTGAACCAGCGCAGGAGGCGTCTGCTGGAGTCGTGGCACATATAACAGACACGAAGTAATGTTAATCACTCCCTGGGGACACTTCCTTCCACTTACATCCATGGTTCGCGGCCATTGACCCGGAGGTATTCAACCCGAGGGCTTAAAAAGCCAAGCTGCGCCTCGCCCGTAGTCACACCTTGAAGAAGCGACCGAGCCGGTCCCGAAACGCCGTGTTTTTCAAAAATTAACCTGGTTGGCGTCAGTCTTCTTTGTACTAAAATAAAATCGCCTTCTTAAAAGAGTTATATCTATGGCTTTGATTAAAGTATTTTCACAAAAGACCAATTAAACTAATAGCGCCTTATAATTGCTAGCATACAGATGGAGCGTTTTATCTGCACTGAACCACGCTAGTCATTTTCCCCTGCAGCTCTTAGACAAGCCCATAAAACCTGAGGGAGTGCACCGAAATTCCCGCTGTTGTCTATTTACTATTAAAGGATAACAGAGCATCGAAGACGCCGAAAATATGACCTTTTCAATCCGGCGTGACCTTGCATACTTTTATATTGTGAAGAAATTTTTAAACCGATAGTTAAAAACAGACGTTCGATACGAATACGTAGTTCCTGCAAAAACGACCGTACTCTCCCTGCCTAAGCTCAGATCGCATCTTTATATTTAAGGTTCTTTACTCAGGGATCAAACACAAACGGAACGTTTCTAGGAAGTGCTCTTTTAGCTGATTATCATTGATTAGCCCCCTATCACTTGGTGACGAGCATTTATAGAACTCAGAATAGTATTACATGCCTCTCACTTAGCCACTTTCGTGTTTGGTTCCTTATTCTTCGGTATTTTTTGAATTCAGCTCAGTTTTTCCACTCACATTAAACGCTCGTTCCAGCATCAACCAGTGGTGCGCACACTTTGATTCCACTGGCGTTGCCTAGTTAACCTCCCTGCCTTTCCGTTACTCTTTCTCTCTCTCTCTCTCTCTTGATACCACTGCTGCTGCCACGTGGCCACATCGTTGCCGTCACAAAACAATCACTCATGGCTACTCAAATTCTTTCTTCCAAATAAGTACAAATTTATTTTGGTAGAAATATAATGCTCAAATCTTTGCTTCCGCGTGTACAATAAAAGAATGGAGCATTTTGTTAGCACCGTTTCTGTTTTTGATCTTGAAATATTCCCTCTTTTCACTATGTTCAGCTTCAGTCGTTTGTTTTGAGTACCGCTCAATTTAAATTGTACAAAGTTAAGCACTTCGGGCCGCAATGATATTGTATTTCGGAAAAAAAACAGCGTAAAGTTTTGAGGACTGAAGTGTATACGGAGAGACGGGAAGGCAAAGAGAACAATTTCGCTGGAAACGATGAGAAAGTGGCATTGGAAACAAATCACCGATGTAAGCTTATCTAGGCGCGCTAAGGTAGATGGTTTCAGGGCGCAACGCCATTTGCAAGTTTACGTAAGTCAGATTTTAGTTGTTTTTCTTCCCATAGGTGGATTTGGTTTCCGGCTTGTCGGTGACACATGCTAGACGACTGAAGTAATATACTGCGTCTCTTCGTTGCCTCGTTCCCCTCAAAGACGCAAAAGCGGCGAATTGGCGCTGACGCTACGCAGCGTAAGGTGGTCTCAATAACCAAGATAACAAGATGCCAGACTGGCGCCGTCTAGTTCGGCCTGCGGCATCGATAGCGTGTACGTTCTAACACAGCCGAAGATACTTGACGTGTTGAGCGGCGGTGTCACAATGGCGGGCACTTCACGTATTCGTTTTGTATTTGCAGCTACACTTCTACTCTGTGCTGTGAGCCAGACCAGGTACCGTATGCGCGATTCACAATTTTTACCCACGCACTTTGTCATACTGCCTGCGAGGTGAAATACTAAATACCGACGTGATCGAGGCTCCAAACTGCAGTTCCTACTTAACGGTAAAAGGCAATCAGCAAGCATAATTAAGTTTCATGCTCTTGTGAGCGGTGAAACCACACCGCAGAGACGACACTTCAATGTAGGCATTATGCGAAAGCCTTCATGCTCTCGGGTTTTCATGCCATCCAAAGAAGCGGCCGTTGGCCAATTAAACCTGGAGTAAATCAGTAATCCATGCCTGATGGTTGCGTTCTCAAAGCGTAATACGGACTAATTAACAGTTATTTTTTCTAATTATGCGTCTACCGAGTTCCGCGTCAATCAGTGGCTCAGGCTAGTAAGCGTGAGTCTAGTAAGCCTAACCCTCGCTTTGGCTGTGCGTTTCTTACGGCTTGCGTAGTGCGCGTGCTGTGTCGATTTAATGAAGGGAAAATATGTTTTCTGCACGCAGCGAACTGCACGACTAAAGTCATGAATGATCGAAACCGCATTCGTGAGCGTAAAATAAGAGGCGCTTATGGGTTCTCATATTTAATGATTCACTCGCGGACAAAATATTTGCTTGATTGAGGTGAATACATCGCTCCAATTATATTGTAAAAAATACCAAAATCAAAAAAAGAACGGCCACGGAATGGCTGCTCGAACGTGTTAAGCTGTAAAGCTCTAGAGAAATGCATCATGTTTGGAGCGCAGCAACCCTGAATCTTGCAGTTTGAGAGAACGTGAAGTGCGCTGCATAGAAGCTGAATGATAGCTGCGTAGTTATATACTTACTTACCTGTTCTAATCACTGCTGGAAGCTTCGGTTGTGCGGATAAGAACTTCGGCCTGTAAACGAGCCGCTTGCATTTTTCAGGTGAAATCATATTATCCACGAAAATGAATAATGGCATTACATGGAATAAACTCTTTTAATGGAGCTGTTAGGCCCATATTCAGCAGTGAAATGATGCTCTTGCTATCTGAATAATTTTTTTGAATAGGACAAGACGCGTAGCAGCGCTCAAATAGTATGCGTATTTTTTTACTTTGCTGGAATAACAAGTATTGGCGGTGTTTTAGCTCTGGTTAAACCTGTAGTGACGCTATAGCTACAGCTGGACGAGTGGAACTTGGTAACGTGACCAATCACGCCACGAACCACGTGATCAGCCAAGGCGGCGCGCCGCGGGTAGCTGCTCCGCACCACCTGACCAACCACGTGATAGCATGGCGGCGCAGCCACAGGGTTGCGCGCCACCTCGCTGAAGGCTCGAAATGGTACCGTAATGTAGCTATCGCTACAAACATTGAAATCGTTCACTCTCCCGACTTCATCACTGCTGTCTTTGCAATAGGAAGCAGCTGCTACAGAGAAGTAAACTAATCGTCTCGTACTGTTACTGACAAGAACTTTGCGCGGTTCCGTCAGTCTCTTGGTACTTCATATTAAAGGATTATGAAGATGGCACAAAAGATAACATGGGAAGAGAAGGCGCAAGAAAATGACGGCAACGCCTTCACTTACAGACAAGCTTTATTCGCACATGCCTACATTTTTATAATCGGAAAGACAGCGGCCCTGTTTTCACGTGGAATGCTTTACTTCATGAGCCAAATAGCAAGAACTTAAGTTTTCCTTGACCATACTTCATTTCTTTACCCGTTCAGCTACCCCAAATACTCCAATTTTTAGTTTTGTATCACAAAGATATTTGGAATTGGCAGCACTTGGCTATGTTTCCTTCTTGATTATTTGAGATGCTCGAGTCTTCAAGAGAAGCGTTTCGTGTCAGCTTTGAATGCAACAGCTCGATTCACAACATTCTGTGGTCTTTTTAATACGAAGCAGCTGCTTCAGAGAAGTAAACTAAGCGTCTCGCACAGTTACTGATATGAACTTTGCGCTGTTGCGTGTGTCTCTTGATACTTCATATTAGAGGATTATGAAGATGGCACAAAAGATAACATGGGCAGAGAAGGCGCTAAAAATGATGGCAACGGCTTCACATACAGCCAAGCTTTATTCGCGCATGCTAACCCTTTTATAATCAAAAAGACACCGGCCTTGTTTACATGTAGAATTCTTTACTTTAGGAGTCAACTAGCAGGAATTAAAGTATTTGCTTGACCATACTTCATTTGCTTACCCGTTCAGCTGCCCGAAATACTCCCATTCTTAGTTTTGTATCACAAAGATATTTAGCATTGCCAGCACTTAATTCTGTTTCCTTCTTGATTATTTTAGATGCTCGAGTCTTCAAGAGAAGCGTTTCGTGTCAGCTTTGAATGCAACAGCTCGATTCACAACATTCTCTGTACCGCTCAAGAACCACAACAACGTGAGTAAGGTCCAGTGTTTTGTCAATTATGCTGTCCTTTACGCCGAAATAGAGGCGATTAAGAATATTTTCGTGATATTTTTTCACTGCTCGGCATATCTCATTTTGCGCTCCAGTGCAAAGTTTCTTAAATCATAGCGTTGCTGCGTAGAAAGGTGTTGAGAAGATGGTGGTTCTCAAGTCAACCGCCAGGAGAGAGTAAATACTGAAAAGCTCTCCCTTGGTGCAACACGATAATCACTTGGAGTGGAGTGCGGCCCTTAAAAACTACTGAGAATCAGATTTTAAAAAGCAATGGCAAGTAATTCGTAGTAATTCCTGTTTCCTTCTGTATCCACACACGTGTGAAGCGTCGTGCAGGACTTCAATGCCTGCGCATTTGTAGCGGCGTGAGCTTGGTGTTGATATTATTAGCGGTTTAATAAAAGGGCAGCACCTCTTCACGGTGGCGACGAGGAAGGAGGGCGTAGAATTTTGGTTTATCGTCATTCGGCGCTGAAGTCCGAAGATTTATTAACAACCATTTTGCATCTTTGGCCAAGTCTTGTAATATATCATTTAAAGTACAGTACATGCTCAGGCTGACAATATGGTGAAGAAAATATTGAACCGCACTTTTCTTGATAAATGCTGCAGCCCTTGAAATGTGGACGACGACGACAGGCAGAAAACACAAGCGCTAGCGGTTAAAACTCCTGAATTTTGTTTTAGCACGGGCAGAGATCTAAAAAAAAACGAAGAAAGCTAACATGTATAGAGCAAGTCACTGTTTATTGGATCATTTATGTAGAATCTACATTACCATGAAAATTAAGTTATATTTTTTACAGCGTTAGATAAGGCACGCTGGTACTGTCCTCGTTCAGTTGTTCTATTTCCTAAGCTTATGTAACGTTATATGTGAGCTGACGCTTGTGGTTGTGACCTTACATGTATATAAATTAGAAATGCTGCCTTATAGGTGTAATCCACAGCTCATAAAGAGATAGCACTTTGCGCAATCTGCTGTGTGAAACACAAGTCTCTCTTCCTTTACTTTGAATATTTGTGTGGCCCACATAACAACCGGACAAATTACACGCTTGTTTGTTCTAGTTCAATACTGCGGTCTGCTCAGAGTGCGCACCCCATGGCAACCATTGAAGGTCGTTTTCGACACTGCTGCCTTGACTGGGTGCCCTCTGTTGCTTGCAAAGATACCACCGAAGCTTGCCGTAAGTAGTTATTTTCATATATCGACAATGCAGAAGTCGTCATGGGATGATGACTGAGTTGCGGGAGCCCACCCTGTTACGAGTTCTTGTAGCTGAATGTTTAAGCGGTAAGTCAAGTTGGTCAACAAAGGAAGAAACCTTACCGCTATGTTTTGTGAAAGTGGATGAACAACATTATAACACAATAAAATAGAGAATTATAGCAATTTGCGTATAGGATTCTGCGACCTGAAAAAATATTAAGGAAGTGCATTGCATGTTCAGCTAAGCGAAGAGCCTTGGTTGGCTTATTACGCTGCCCAACTGAAAAAAAAGCTCTTAATGAAGTGAACAACTTGATTCATAAAAATAACGCAAACTGCCAGACATTTCATACCAGCCGGGTAAAGTGACCGTTTTTATGATAGCACACCTTCCACGAAGAACTTAAGCCTAACTGGATTACGCGATGAAAGATGGTTGACGTAGAAGCATTATGAGAGGGGAAAAGAAAGCGCGTGGCATCCTTGCTTTGTGAAGCACAGCCACCGAAAGGCCATAAGAATTTTCATCAAAGGCTCATGCCCAATAAGCATCGTTGGCTGCTATTTCTACGCATGCGCCTCGCGCCACCAAATCTCGCCGGATCGTGGCTGCAGTGCTACATGAAGCACAGAAGCCACGTGCTTTCCTGTTCCCTGTGATACTGCTTCTGCCTGTACATCCTTAAAAGGGGAAGGCACTCTCTGGTGGCTCAAACAAATGGAACTTCCCGTAGACGCGGCCGATTTGACCTGGGTCCACCTGGTTACCATTATCCCAGAGTGTATACATTCCGTAAGGCGCGCTCGCTACTCTCTGCCAATGGCCCCTTTAGATCCGTCCACCCATGATAAATGCCGCTGGGAAGAGATGCACAGAAGTGTCTCTCAAGACTCAACTATATAATATAGCTGCATCTCGGCAGTGCTCCGGTATCAAATATAAACTTTCGCGGCAAAAAATTTCTTGAAATTAAATTCAGCGAATTGAACAGAACCCGGCGCGTTGGCTCAGTGGTTGGGCCGCTCGGCTCCCGAGCCGGAGTACCCGTATTCTAACCCGACAGCGCCGGCCGCGTTTTGATGGAGGCGAAACGCAAAGGCGCCCGTGTGACGTGCGATGTCAGTGCACGTTAAAGATCACCAGGTGGTCGAAATTATTTTAAAGCTCTCCACTACGGCCCCTCTTTCTTCCTTTCTTCTTTAACTATTCCTTTCTCCCTTCCCTTACAGGGCGGTTCGGGTGTCCACCGAGATGTGATACAGTTACTGCGCCATTTCCTTTCCTCAAAACCAATTTAATTTCAAACGAACAGGGAAACATTAAGCGACAGGAAGAGAGGACAAACGTTCAGGGAGCAAACGCGAGATAAGTATATTATTGCTCAAATCAAAAGAAAAAATGTACATAGGTAGGATATGCAAATCTCAGGAAAGACATCCAGGCTTTATAGGGGTAATGGGATGGATTACACGAGAAAGCAAAAAAAGGGTCTGAGGGTGGCTGAGAGTTAGGCGGAGGGATAAAGTTGGGAAGTTTGGGGCGATGGGGCGATTCCTGCGAGCGCAGGACAGGGTCAAACTCAAAGCAGTGGTATATGTATTTGAACCGCAGCTGAGTTAATTGTGCTCAGGAAGATGACGGGAACGATGTGGTGACCTGGGCTGGGCGTCGTAGATAGCCAAAGGGTAGAGGCGAATTCTCAGTTTCTACATGGGACAGCGGTGGTGGCGCCGTTAACTCGGGACAAATTTTCTGAAGCTGAGTGGTAATGATGATGATTAACAAATTTTGATCAGAAAGCAAGCGACACGTGCATCAAGTCCTTCTGCATCACATGAAAATAAGTACTCACTATTCACAGCAGTTTTGAACCAAAACCATATGTTGCATGATTAAGTACAACGGAGAGCTGAGATAAGTGGTACAGATTGAAGCAATAAAACCAACGGAAAACGTGCAGGCATAGTAGAGACAACAACAACGGTACATTATCAGCTAACTTTATTTTAGTACAGATCCTATATATACCCTGCAGGAATAAAACCTGGCATGCGCACAAATGGAAAATTGGCGGTGGTTTAGCTCTGGTTAAAGCTGGAGTGACGCGATAGCTACAGCTGGCCGCGTGGAACGTTGTCACATGACCAACAACGTGATCAGCCACGGCACCGCGCCGCCGGCAGCTGCACCGCACCACGTGACCAAGCATGTGACAGCGTGGCGACGCAGCCACAGGTTGGCGTGCCGCCACGCTGAGGGCCCGAAATGCTACCGTAATGTAGCTATGGCTACAAAATTCGCGTGGAAAAGGCAAATAATTGAATTGCCTTTATTTCCATAAACATACAATTTATGGGGATTTTAGAAAAATGTTGCTCACGGCAACTTGACGGGCCTTAAACACAGTATTTGGCAGCAGCAGGCACAGGCACTGATTCGGAATGTACAAAAAATGATACATAAACAAAAACTATAACAAAAGAAGGCATGTTGGCTTACACATTATGCCACAAACGCAAATGCAATGTAAGAAGAGATTACAAAGCAAAAAAGGAAAAAAAGCTAGGCAATCCGCAGTTTACACCTGAGCAACGAAAGGATAATTGAAACCATTTATCAAGTTAACATTGTGACGAAACGAAAAAAAACATAATAAAGGCTAATAACAAAAGTATTTACAACGACAACAGCCCACATCAGAAGTCACAAAAAAGCAGGAAAGCAATAAGTCATGCTCAAAAATCACAGAAATACTCATATAAACGCGAGATAGCACAGGAAGTGGCATCTATGTTATTACGTGTGAGGGAGTTTAAGAGGCGTGGTAAGCGATAGTGTAACATTAATTTGAACATAGTGCGAGGATGCGGCCCATATCAGTGTTCAGGTGGCTGCATGTTGTATTCTGTTCTGTTTCTGATCAATTGAGTTAAGGGCATGATGTGCGACTGTCTTTGTTTTTCGTCTTTACGATAGGCTAGCAAGAGCCTGAAATCTAGCAGAGAGAGCAATACGAGTAATTTAAACTGTTTTGAAAAAAGGTGCTGTGTGAGCGTCTACTGGAGAGTTACAAATAATGCGTATTACCTTTTTTGAAGCCCAAACAACCGATTTATGTTGGTAGCAGACGTCGTACTCCACACGAGAATGCAGTAGTGTAGGTGACTCAGGAAGAGAGTGTTATATAGGAGAAGTTTGACTTTACGTGGGAGCGGTCTTAAACTCATGAGTACACCAGTGACTTGTGCGAGTTTTCATGCAAAAAAGTCTATGTGATTGGTCCATGACATATGGCTGTCAAAAAACGAAACCTAACGTTTTCGCAGACCAGATGAGCTCTATCCTTGAAGAATCTTTTGCAAGTCTCTAGGTTCACAGCTTTATTTTTTGGTTGAAATAAACTAGCTTTAGTTTTGTCCGTGTTGATTTTTAAGCCATTATCATGTGACCATCTCTGTATTTTTGCAAGGACAGAATTTGCGGTTGAAACCAGGCATGCAGTATCGTTCGACGAGAAAAGCAACGTAGCATCATCTGCATATATTACGTATGTGGGTTCCCTATCGACAAGAACAAGGTCATTTATGTAAATATTGAAAGGAGGGGGCCCAATATGCTCCGTTGGGGAACTCAAACTGTTACTTGCTTGAACACTGAGCAGATACCATTAATTTCAACAAGTTGATGCCGCTGATTTAAATAAAATTATAATATTGAAAGTAAAACCGCGGGTTCGTTATTTTCCTATGGGTTCTGTAAATAGTTTAACAATGTATATATATATATATATATATATATATATATATATATATATATATATATATATATATATATATATATATATATATATATATATAACATATTTGGTTGCTAGAGGCAACAATTCTAAGTTGAAAACGCTTCATTTAGCCATAGATTTATTTTGAATCGACGTTTCGGACAGAGCCTGTTCTTTCTCAAGACTGAGGTTACAGGGGTCTTCTTCCTCTTCTTAAGGAGTTGGCACTGGCACACATGTACGACACATGAACAAAGGAAACAAACGGAAGCAAAGAATACCAGAAAAGATACAGATAGAAAGGGAAAAAAGGGGAACAAATAAAAAAGAAAAAAACGTGTTGTCCCCCGCCGCCCACCCCGCAGCCGCGGGGAGCCGACCCCGGACTAGAAAAAAACAGAAGGAAAACACGGAGCGGGAGGGGATAATGGCTACCCATCAAGGCAACAGAGCGGCGGCGTGTAAGGTGCACAGGAGCAGACGGTGGCGGGATCGCCCTACACACAAAAGTTAAAGACGCGTGCACTCGCGTGCCCCGAGCATAAAGAGTAAACAAATAAACAGAATAAAATGCAGCAGGGCCGGAGCTTCCGTCATCTGGAACCACTTCGGCAGCCAGAGCAAAGGCCGAATCAGCGGCGCCGTGAGCTTAACTAGACACACTTGCACTGTGCATGAAAACACCCAGACACACAACAGTAAAACATCCGAGCTCATGGCAGTGTCGTGTGGCGGCTAAATGAGAATGGCGGGAGCATTTAAGCGAGTAAGGTGTACAGAAACAGACGGTGGCGGAATTGTCAAACATATATAAATTGGAGATGCTTGCACTCGCGTGACCTGGCCAGAAAAAGTAAACAAATAAACAGAATAAAATGCAGACAGGATAGGAGACTTCCGTCATCTTGAACCATTTAGGCAGCCCGAGTCAAGGTAGAATCAGCGGCGCCGTGAGCTTAACTACACACACGTGCACTGTGCCTGAAAACAAAAACATCCGAGTTCGGGCAAGTGTGGTGTGGGAGGTAAATGTGAATGGCGTGAGCACTTAAGCAAGGGTTCTTCAATTGCACCCCGTCGGCAAGGTAATCGAACTGGGAAGATAGGGGCGGGATGGGGTAGCGAATGAAGAAATTTGTGTGAGCTTGAAAAAGATGTCGCTGGCAAGAAACGACCGAGGTATGTCAAGCTGGCTCTCGTAATATCAGCAACGGCCCTGCAAGGGGCGGATGGAGGACAATACACCTGGACTTTCATTAATGCCGGGAGGAATTGTTTCAAATTTGTAAATGAAGTACGACACGCGTTGTTCTCTTTCCCGGGTGCTGTGGAACCCACCCTGTAGGACTGTTAACTTAATTGCATCAAATGGGTGGTTTCGCTCATTAATGTGTTTTGACAAGTGAAGGTTGGGTAGGGATAAGATATGCGCACGGTGGTTATTAAAGCGAATTCGTAGAGGGTTGGCGGTCGGTCCAATGTACTGCATACTGCATACACTGCATTCTAGGAGGTATATTACGTCGCAGGAATCACAATCAAAGTTGCCATTAATTTCCCATTTGAATCCTGAAGCTGTGCTTACTGCACAGCTTGATGTTTGTATGTGTATGCAGACCTGGCATCGCGTTGCAGACCGCGTTGCAGACCTGACAACGCGGCCACCACATCTTCGCAAATTGGAGAGTAAAGCTGTTCCTGCTATCCCGAAGTCGCCCAGGGACACAACACGAGACAGCACCGCCGAGAGATCCACCTCAGCAAGAAGCTTATCCGCTGGAACCCACCGACAACAAACCCCATCTAAGGCCAACCATGTGCATACCCCCACCACTCCCAGCACAACACCGAAATCCGGAGCGAGCGGCGCCAGCACTCCAGCAAGCCCAGGCGGAGCATCAGGCCATTCTAGTGCAGCGCAGCGTCAACTGACTTCCACGGTGGAGGGCCAGGTTTATACGATATCCAGCCGGAAAGAAGAGCTTCCCAGCACCTCTCTATCACGCTACGATCTTCGAAAGCGCTGCGGTTCGGCACAACGGGTTCGTCAACAGTGACATTCATGCCGCGTGAGTACGCCGACTCTATCTCGCTCATCCTACCGACAGCCTTTTTCAAATAACTCTAAATTTTTAAAATTAAGAAAAATTGTGGATAAACGAATTAGGCATGAACTACATATTCATAGTCTAAAGGCCTATCTTGAATCAAAAATCGTACCAAAAGGTTTACAAGTGTCGCTAACACCATCAATGGGTGACCTGTGTGAAGAGGAGAAGGCTAATTGAAATCGTACACAACAATCTGCCGCTTTAAATTTGCTTGTAGTTACCATGACCACTTTGAGAAGGCGTTGGTGGCTCTGAGAATGGAAGAAAGTCGTGCTCATCAACAAATTGCCCTTACCGCGCTGGAGGCCACAGACCTTATGATCTTTGAGGAAAAGAGAGCGACTGAGGTACGCGAGACCAAACGCAAAAAATTCATTCGAGACGGGGTTCCACAACACGCGTTGTCAAATTCAATAACAAGCGAAAAGGAATCAAGAACGGAGGCAGCTACAAATATTAACCCCACTATTACAATAAACTCCAACATCAAATCCAGTATTACGACACAAACATCAACAGTTCAAGAAACACGCGTAGAACGATCTGGAATGACAGCATCTACTAATAATAATCCTGCGGTTCCAAGCGCCGACTTTGCTTTCCAGCACAATATTATTAATCTATCAACCAGGGCCTTAACGACAGAGGAAAGATCCATCCTTTCTCGAGGCATTACATTCTGCCCTACCACCGGTAAATACAGCGAATTCTCGGTGTTAAAAGATTTGGACAACTTTGCACGAATGTTGCGACTCCGGGAATACTTCTTCGATCGGGCGCGGGTTACCGCGGAAAACAGAGAACTCGTCGTTACTAACCACCACTGGACTCCTAGCATAGGAAGGGACAAACACTTGGACATGTACATTAACGCCGTCCAGAAAGACATTATTTACGCCTAAAACAACCACACTCCAGGGACGCAGAACTTGTCTAAAAACTAACGGGATGCATTGAAGGCTCTGAGCAGCAAGATAGGTATAATCATAAAGCCAGCGGATAAGGGAGGTGGTATAGTTGTCATGGACAGCGAAAAATACATTGAAGAAGGCATGAGACAACTCTCTAACATTAGTTCCTATCAACGTCTTGAAGCAGTCCCAACTGCGCAATACCAACATTTTGTAGCGGAGACCCTGGGTCAACTTGCGAAGAATGGGGACATATCCCTACGGCTATCTAAAGCCCTCACCGCACCACACCCGTCGCCGGGCCGATTCTACATGTTACCGAAAATCCGCAAAAAGAATAATCCTGGCCGCCCTATAGTATCCGGCATCGGCACGATTACAGAACCGATTTCCAGTTACATTGACACACTAATTAGACATATTCCAACAACACACGCATCATACATACGCGACTCAAACCATTTCCTTCGCGCATTAGCAGGTCTCAAACTCCCGAAAGGAGCCTTCCTGGCAACACTAGATGTAGTCTCTCTCTACACAAACATTCCTGATTCCGATGGCATTAAATCTCTGACCGAAGCGTATGAACAAAACAGAAAGGAGGAAACCCCTTCCCCACGTGTTTTAGAAATACTGGCAAAAATCATACCCGAATATAACAACTTCGAATTTAACAATGAACACTATTTGAAAATTAGTGGCACAGCCATGGGTACAAGGATGGCACCCACCTACGCCAATATCTTCATGCATAGTATTTAATCCAAATTTCTGAATGATTGCCCCATTAAGCCCACCCTATACAAACGCTACTTGGATGACATCTTTTTAATATGGACTGACACAGAGCAAGAACTCATACGTTTTATTGAAAACTTCAACCTCGTCCACCCCAACATATCTTTCACTTACACGTACTCCAACACCACAATAAACTTTCTAGATGTTGAGATTTCGGTAAAGAGAGGCTCACTTACCACCGGTGTATATAGAAAACCGACGGACCGCCAACAATACCTACACTTCAAAAGCTGCCATCCTCGTCACTCTAAAACAAGCATCCCATACTCTCAGGCACATCGATTTAAAAGAATATGTTCCCAAGACGAGGACTTCGCAAAAAATTCCAAACGCATGCGAGAAGTCTTCATTAAGCAACGATACCCCCCCGCCATTGTCGACGATGCCATTGAAAAGGCATCTAAACTCAACCGAGAGCAAATACTGGAGGGATGTCACTACAAGGAGGAAACAGACCACAGGGCAAATCTCGTACTTACCTTCACCAGTAACCCGCCTAACGTAGACAAAATTCTCAGAAAACATTTCAACATACTCGAACAATGCGAGCGCCTCACCAAAATTTTCACTGCTCCACCTCACGTGGTCTACAGACGACCAAAAAAACATTAAAAATATTCTAGTACACTCAAAAACAAATAATCAGCCGGTTTTGGGGTGCCGGCCCTGTGGAAAAAGTAGATGCTAGGTCTGCAAACACATACAAACATCAAGCTGTGCAGTAAGCACAGCTTCAGGCTTCAAATGAGAAATTAATGGCAACTTTGATTGTGATTCCTGCAAGGTAATATACTTCCTAGAATGCAGTGTGTGCAGTATGCAGTACATTGGACAGACCGTCAACCCTCTACGAATTCGCTTTATTAACCACCGTGCGCATATCTTATCCCTAGCCAACCTTCCCTTGTCAAAACACATTAATGAGCGAAACCACCCATTTGATGCAATTAAGTTAACAGTCCTACAGGGTGGGTTCCACAACACCCTGGAAAGAGAACAACGCGAGTCGTAGGTCATTTGCAAATTTGAAACAATTCCTCACGGCAATAATGAAAGTCCAGGTGTATTGTCCTCCATCCGCCCCTTGCAGGGCTGTTGCCGACATTACGAGAGCCAGCTTGACATACCACGGTCGTTTCTTGCCAGCGACATCTTTTTCAAGCTCACACAAATTTCTTCATTCCCTACCCCATCCCGCCCCTATCTTCTCAGTTCGATTACCTTGCCGACGGTGTGCAATTGAAGAACCCTTGCCTAAGTGCTCACACCATTCACATTTACCTCCCACACCACACTTGCCCGAACTCAGATGCTTTTCCACTTTATTTTCTTTGTGGGTGTTTTCAGGCACTGTGCACGTGTGTGTAGTTAAGCTCACGGCGCCGCTGATTCTACCTTGACTCGGGCTGCCGAAATGGTAATAGATGACGGAAGTCTCCTGTCCTGTCTGCATTTTATTCTGTTTATTTGTTTACTTTATCTGGTCAGGTCACGCGAGTGCAAGCATCTCCAATTTATATATGTTGGACACTTCCGCCACCGTCTGTTTCTGTACACCTTACTCGCTTAAATGCTCCCGCCATTGTCATTGAGCCGCCATACGACACTGCCATGAGCTCGGATGTTTTACTGTTGTGTGTCTGGGTGTTTTCATGCACAGTGCACGTGTGTCTAGTTAAGCTCACGGCGCCGCTGATTCGGCCTTGGCTCTGGCTGCCGAAGTGGTTCCAGTTGACGGAAGCTCCGGCCCTGTCTGCATTTTATTCTGTTTATTTGTTTACTCTTTATGGTCGGGGCACGCGAGTGCACGCGTCTTTAACTTTTGTGTGTAGGGCGATCCCGCCACCGTCTGCTCCTGTGCACCTTACACGCCGCCGCTCTGTTGCCTTGATGGGTAGCCATTATCCCCTCCCGCTCCGTGTTTTCCTTTTTTTTTTTTCCTCGTCCGGGGTCGGCTTTCCGCGGCTGCGGGGTGGGCGGCGGGGGACAACACGTTTTTCTTTTTAATTTGTTCCCTTTTTTTCCCTTTCTAATTGTATCTTTTCTAGTATTCTTTGCCTCCGTTTGTTTCTTTTGTTCATGTGTCGTACATGTGTGCCAGTGCCAACTCCTTAAGAAGAGGAAGAAGACCCCTGTAACCTCAGTCGTGTGAAAAGACAGGCTCTGTCCGAAACGTGGACTCAAAATAAATCTATGGCTAAATGATGCGTTTTCAACTATATATATATATATATATATATATATATATATATATATATATATATATATATATATATATATATATATATATATATATATATATATATATATATATATATGTTTATATATGTGTGTGTGTGTGTGTGTGTGTGTGTGTGTGTGTGTGTGTGTGTGTGTGTGTGTGTGTGTGTGTGTGTATAAATATATATGTATATATTGGAAGCCAACGGTCACCGAAGCCAAGGTGCATAGGGGAATGCTTTTAATTTTTTTTTAAATTTTTAGTGCCAATCAATCGGTTTAATGAAAATTACTTATAAAGCAGCAGAAAAAACAACCATGCCGCCGGTGGGATCCGAACCCACGACCTCCGAATATCGCGTCCGGTGCTCTTACCAACTGAGCTACGGCGACGGCTGTGCAATCTGCTGCTTTCATGGGTATTTATGTTTACTGGGTGTAAGCGAACCTTGAGAGTGTTCACCAGCGCCACCCTCGACCACAGCGGTGGACGTAGCACGTCTTGTAATACCGCGAGTGTGACGTAGAACGTCATCTAATGGCGAGGGCGGAAACTGTGCGAGAGCCCTCTTATGCTACCTATGGCAACAAGACTGCCAGAACCGAGATCCGCGTTAAGCTATTAGCTTAACGGGGGTCTGCTAATAGCTTAACGGGGTCTCGATTCTTCCTCGAACTTTTCTCGATTCTTCCTACTTAAGGTATCCCGCTTTCTGAAGCAGGAATAAATGAGCAATGACACATATTAGTGCGCTAGCACTATTCCGATAGGTAAACCGTGAGTAAGATCTCGCGATGTTCGTGGGTTTGTGCCAAGTGGAACTTGTAAATGAAAATGAATGAAATAAATATTCCCGACTGGGGTTCCAACTCGCCGCGGCGTGAGCAAATCAGTTTCGCTGACCACTGCGCGAGAGCTCCAGACTATCGCGGCAGCCCAACGCGCTTTTGTGTTAAACTACAAAGCACTCTCGGGATGTGCATTCAACATAGTGGTCTTCAGAAACTAATCAACTGTCAATCAAAGAATCATCAACAAATCCCCGTCTATCATCAAACGAATATTGCTCTTGGATCTATGTTGCAGCAGTGACAGAGAGACATGCGCGACATGCGCAACATGCGTTCATGCGCATCATGCGTTGAAGTGGACCACTCTGTGGCAGAAGCATGGCACTAGAAATACGCCTTGGCGTTGACAACAATGATGCAGAAACGCGGCAGTGCAGCATAGGCGGCTGGCGCACAGTTGTACGCGAAAGTCGAGAGTCCATGCGAATGGCGCTGATTGAGATTTTTTTTCTATATAAAGTTGTGCCTGACAGAGGTATATGGGCAGACAGGCTAATTAACATATTTCGTCAGGGCTGAGCCTGACGAGAGATGTTGGACCCTGAGAAAGCGCTGGCATGCATTTCAATGAGCTAGCGTGGTCTCTCTACTTTAGCGCACGGATGCAGATTTTGTAAATAGGCACTGACGATAAAAAAAAAGTTGAGCACAGGCATGACAGACTTCCTGGTTCACTGTACACCTAGATCTCACATTCAGGTACGTGGCGATGGTGTTTACGTGAAAAAAACTGTGTTTTGAAACAATATTTAATGCTTAGAAATGCTAAACTGCCAGCCATTTTTTAGCTGAATATATGCGTGTCAAAGCACGTCAAGATTTTCACATGGCCAAATTTAAGAAACTAAGTTATTCGGCCGATGAGAGTGGTGAAGGTAGTTTAGATAAATGAGCCATCTTGGAAGGCTGCTTAAAGAGTTCTTTTTCCGCAAGATTCTTCAAAGGGAGAGTGCATTTTAACACAGAAACTACACTGCTGGCTGTGACGGGCACCAATGCGGCCGAACCTCTGCGTGTCAGAAGCGTTTAAAAGCACATATGCTTTTGAACATGATGAGATGGTGAGCTAGTTGGTTACACATTCCTGTTTGGTCACTGTGCTCAATAAAAGAAAAAGGGACCTCAGAGTAGACGGCACGAAGCATTGCCAGTTTACTCTGTCGGTCATTGTATATTTTGTGTGCTGTGATCAACTTGGCCAATATTATGCAATGGCAGGAACACTATGTTTTTACTGTGAGGCACGCCCTACTTGTGTAGACTAGAACTATAGAGAGGATAATCTTCTTTAATCATGAACCTTTGGTTTATGGTTTATATGGTTTTACGTCCCAAAGCGACTCAGTCTTTGAGGGATGCCGTAGTCAAGGGCTCCGGAAATTTCGACCACCTGCGGTTCTTTAATGTGCACTGACATCGAACAGTACACGGGCTTCTAGAATTTCGCCTCCATCGAAATTCGACCGCCGCGGCCGGGATCAAACCCGCGTCATTTGGGTCAGCAGCCCAGCGTCATAACCACTGATCCACAGCGGCAGCGTCATGAACCTGTGAAGTTTAAATAAACTTAATTGGAATTTAAACTGAATTCAGCTCTAAGCCATTGTTCGAGGAATTTATCAGCGCCTTTGTCATTGAACGTGCTGCAAAGTAAAATCTGGCCGTGATTCTGCTGACAACAAACTGCATCCTTACATTCGTCATGCTCTTTTGGGGTTAATCCTTGCTGGGTTCACCCACATCCTCGCTTATGAGGACAGTACTTTCAGAGTCGAGATGTAGCTGTGGCTCAGCTTCACACCCCGCACTGCTGGCAAGCAGCGTAGGAAAAGTTTTATTTTCTTCTGCAAAAAGGACGGAAAACCATCACAATATATCTATTCTTACTTGCGACCTCTGTACAGGTCTGTTTCCAGAACTAACCTATACTTTAGGCCTGAAATGTCTCATTACCTTAAATTGGTTCCATATGAAATGCACTGTTCAATGCGTTTGTGAAATTTACAAATAATGCTGCATATAAAGACGCTGTTGTTCTTCGTCCCTCTCTTTCAGTACGAAGTGAACTGCCGAAACGTCAGGCGCCTTCCTGACATAAAGTTCGCTGCCGCTGGACGAGAGTTCAACCTCCGCCCTAAAGAATACGTGGTGGAGGTAAGTGAGCGATGCAAATTTCAAGGTTTTTCTATACTTCCCCTGTGTTCAACAGCCTGAATTGGCAGTGCCACTTTCAGTAGGACACTGGGAGCAATTTTATTGAATTTTTTTGTTGCTGCATTTAATTCTTTAGATTCTTGAGTGTCGACATTTATTGAGCCGCAAAAGATGATTTAATAGCTGAGAAAAATATACTTTAAGACCGAAGATATATTCGGGGTTCTTATTTGAAGCTGTCAGGTTGATGCTGAAAAGTACTCCGTGCTCAAGGACCGGGAGTGGACGGCAGTGTGGTTTAGCCATAGCGACGAAACTCTTCGCGCTCGAAAGACACGTAGAGGTTGAGGTAACACGTACTCTAACTTCCAACAATGTTGAAGGTTAGCGCTTGTTAATTAGTTCTAATTTGTCCACATTGTTGTGCTACAGGCTTAGCCAGGACAAACGAAGTCCCCCGAACTGCCACCCTAATTTTCGACAGCGCTTTGGGCTCAGATTAAGCATTGACGTCAGCGCGGTTTGTTTTTTAATACAGAGTAGCGCTGATTACTAAACCTCATTTTTTTTCGCATTTTATAGCACGTTAGAGTTATTTTTCACTGCAAAAAACCTCTTTGCGATTAGAATACATAAATGAAGGTATAAAGGCCATTTTCGCTTCCTTCCCGGTGCTCCTTCAAGAGGCAGGATATCCTTTAAAATTTGCACTATTTGCACCGACTATTGATTCCTCCGTGGCTCTTCACACTTAAGTAAATAATGAATATTTGAAAATATTGAGGAGAAAAAAAATTATTTCCTTTTTTCTTACGCTGTACAGCCGCCGCGGTGGTTCAGTGGTCAAGGTGCTCGGCTGCTGACACGAAAGAGTCGGGTTTGATCCAGGACGCCGCGGTCGAATTTCAATGGAGGTGAAATTCTAGAGCCCCGTGAACTGTGCGATGTCAGTGCACGTTAAAGAAGCCCAGGTGGTAGAAATTTTCGGAGCCCTTCACTACTGCGTCCTCATAGCCTTAGTCGCTATGGGACGTTAAACACCCAATTAACAAAAACTAATTATTTCGCTGTACCCCTACTACCGCTTTCCAGTTTTAAGGGGCGAGGAAGATCGGAAACGCTCCACGTCTCAAAGCGTGATAAAATTTCGTTTGCGGTACGGTGGACCGGTTAGAAATTTTTTAAAAGTTGAAAGACAAAAAAAAACGATCGTCAACTTCACCACTGCACTTAATGGCGCTCACACAAGACGAAACGCATATCCCACTACCTCTTCCACAAATTATCCACCTCGCAGCGCCTCTTAGGCTGCGCCAATTTGCGGTCCACCTTGTTGACTTTCTGCTCATCCAACTGCTCAACGGGAGGGTACGCTGAAGTTTTGGGCCTGAAAAACAAAATATAGCAACAAAAACTCAACGATTTAAGCTTTTTGCAATGCAGTGTTCACCCTTCAGATATAGCAGTAAGAAAAGAGCTCAGAGTGCCATGGGCACTAGTTTTTTGTTGCGGTTATTGTAACTTTTCTTGTGCAAGAAGTCTTCAGGGCAGGAGTAAATTCTTTATGTCAGGGACTGCAAGCCAGGGAAAAAATGTCCTCTATTTCTCCTCTGAGCAGCCACTACAGATATGAATAGGTGTATCGTCCAGAGCCAAACAGGCACGGTGAGGTTCGATCGATCTCTAAGCACCGCAGGCTAAGCTATCAGAAAAACTTGAGGCACTCTGAATGAAACAGAACGCCACAAAATATGTGAACCATTAACTTTTTTTCGCCTTTCTAGCGCTATGGGGAAAGGATAGTATTTGATACATTCACTTTTCTTGGCCTTCCTGGCGCTATGGGGAAAGAATAGTGTTGTGATTTGTCGAAAAAATTGTCAGCGCAGCCGACCTGAACAATGACTGTTTTCTTGCAAACGTCAACTAAAGGCAATCTATTTTAAAGCGTTATGCCACAAATTCTGCTGGCCTCGTGCGCATAGGCAGCAGGGAAGATGACTGAATCATAAAAGGGTGGAAAATTGGACGTCTTGGTAAGGGTTCATGTTATCGAGGCACAGCAAAGCTTTGGACGGAGACGCAGAAAGACAGAGTAAGTGTTCCCTATCAAACGGAAAAAATTTATTGGGACATACCGCATATACAGACGAGAAAACAAAACAAAAGAGCACTAAGCACTTTACTAAATCGCCCTGAAGTATTTTGCAGTCCTCACATCCTGAAGTGAGTGGGCGCATTCCACAAATGAATGAGTGTCCATGCCCTGTCACTCCTGTGTCGAAGGAAAGCTTCAATGACTTCAAAAAAGCATCCCTCTCCTGCTTTCAGCTAGATCATATGCTGTTGTGATTCAACGCATTAATGAAGAGTGATTCAGCGCATTAATGAACACACTTCGGAGGTAAGCGGGCACTGTACAGTCCTACATCATCCCAAGAGAGTTTCCAAGGGGCAATTGTGGAAGTCAACATTTCATATTCTGCATTCACTTTGCACGGCTGCTCAAGTTTATCAAAAAAGATCACTACCTAGCCATAGGCCTTTCTGTCCGCTTGCACGCTGCATATGTGACCAACTTTCTGGAAAGTCGAGTTGTATTCCAGCCTCTATTCTTTGTCCTGTAAACAATCAACACTAGCTTTCTTTTGCCTTGCCCAGGAGGAACATGCGTTAAACTTGCGTGATTGATACTTTTTAAAGTTCGCCTCACTGAGACAGATGAAATCTCTGTGTACAAAACATGACAAAGGTATAGAAATCTTCCGCTCTACTCTGAGTTGCAAGGAACGCCACCTGCGTCACATGAAATGCAAGCACACAGTAATATTTCGCTTCAAGAACGTTGAATTGCAACGCAGTCGACGTTCTCTTCGGAAGTCTACAGGCGTTTCCAGTATATGATAAAGATTTGCACAGACATTTTTTCTAGGCAGAAACGCATGAATATTTTTCGCTTTCACGTTTGCCTTTCACTCCGCAAGAATAAATCACGCTTCGACAATGCATATTGGCCATCCTTAAAACCGAGCAGTGTGCCGAACTTGGAAGAAAAAAAAGAGTCTGTGGGTACGATCAGTTCACTTCTGGTTACTACTAGAATATTCACGCGCTATTGGAAAGTCATCCGCCCATGTCATCCGCCCACCCAACCTTCTGCCGCCCCCTGCTGCAGTTGCCGTGTCTTCTTGCCTTCTTGCCTTCTCGTAGAAGGTAGTCTACGAGGCTCCAAATCGCAGATAGCATATCTGACCTAAAACTCGAAGGAAGGCATTACCTCTAAGTGGCAGACTCTGTTCTTCGCGGCCAGGTGGCTCGCGCTCCCGAACGTACAAGAAAGCGACGACTTTGCTAGGCTCTGAACCTCCAGATTACTGCTTTCGCTCTAATTAGAGTTGGGGCACTCGCTGATGGAGACAACTCTTGGATCCTTTGGAACTGTTTCCACAGCTGCGTTTTAAGTGCCTTGCATGTGTCAGGTAGGGTGCTTAGTTACACCAGACTGCACGATATTTTAACGACACGATCCTTACTTCCGCAGGCGGAGTGAACGAGCCAGGAAGGCAAACCTACTAAGGCCAAAAGCGTGGGCTCGATATGCGCCCGGCTGTTTTTTTGTTGTGTGTGAAAAAGCCCATAGACAAAAGAGGCTCAGTACTAGGCTTACACCTCATAAACGAGTGTAAGTTCCAGAGACATCTTACAAAACCGGCGAAGACTGCTATACCCAAGCCAATTTTTTTCAAGGTTTCTCAATAAGTATCTAAAGAGCAAGGAATTCGCACCACTATTTATATCAAATACTCATCAAAACCTTCTTGTTATAAATATAAGGGTGCAGATCTTGAGATATCATAGCAGTGCTATGGTGAGCCTTCTATTCTTAGGAACTTAAACCACGAAATTTGCTTCATAAGTACTGAGTTTCTCTTCTTTTAAGGTGGAGACATTCGCCGACAAGCTCTGCTACAGCGGCTTCGCAGAGGCACCCCAAGACAGAGGCGTAACGTGGCATCTGGGACATCCGTTCCTAAGGAACGTCTACACTGTGCTCGTAGCACCTACCAGCGAGTCGGACGGATTTGGCAGAGTTGGTTTCGCCAATTCGCGCTGACAAAGCACGGGGAGGACTACGTTGAAGTACAGAGCCAATAAAGACAGTGGTATGCTGTAAAATATTTAAATAAACCTTTTTAAGCATTTGAAGACTCTATTTCTTTATATTCCTGTTTCGGTAATTTGTTTTGGTGCAAAATTATTAGGATGTAAATTTTCTTTAGCACGCTAATTTTTTTGGGCTTCTTTAGCAACCGATCATATTTCAGCACTACACAGCTTCTTATGAAAGCAGTTATTTAAAATTTGAGAACGTGCACGCTGTAAGAAAGAACAATGCAAAGAACTCTTTTCAAGAACAATTGTCACAAACAAGGTTTCGCTTTACATTGACTCTTTCAAGGCATTCTGCTTGCACTACTTTTGAGAGCACTGGAGTTGAATTGCCGTTGCGTTTGAGGTCCACCAGTTCGCAAGAACAACTAATATTTCTGTGTTGCGAAATGACAAAGAGCAAACCGTGACGGTAATTTAAATCATTAAACACCTCATAATGACCATAACATCTTGAGAACAAGCTTCCATTTCGACCAGGGAGAATGGAGTCTGCGAGGATAATTTACCAAGAAGTGCAACAATATTTTTACGACGAAGTGGCAGTGGAAGACGAAGACACCTCTCGCGTGAAAGGAAGAACAAAGAAGATGAGGTTATTGCAGCTCCCAGTTCGTGTTGGTGCTCCCTGCTATGAACTCTTTATTCTAACTCCCAACACTTGTAAATAAATGTAAATAGTATATCCCCGTAGCATCCTCGGTGGAGGTGCGGGTATTACTAGTTACATTTATTTACATGTTTATTTATATACATAGCTTTATTAAGCGTCGTGACGCCGTTCTATTTTTTGTTCCAGGATCAAAAAACGTAAGCCACTAATACCTGCCAAGCGCGAACTATATGCATTGTATAATAAATAAGGTAAAGCATATCCAGGAAGCTCAACATATTTTCAAGGAGTAGTGACGGAGGTACAGCGAGCAGAAAGGCAGCAAAAGGTTCTTTGAAAAGGAACTCTTTATTTAGGTTGACTTGCGCCCCCAAAGAATGACTTGGCGTAACCGAAGCAACAAGCGTGCTCGTCAGTCATCGAACAGAATGTTTGCCGCTCTCGGCTGCGCTCAATTTAAAGCCAACAACGAACCTTTGAGATACGGTGAGCAAAGCAACCACAATAGCCTAGAATCTGCTCCGCCTGGACGCGATCAATCGCGATTAAGCGGTTCGCTCCTTGCATCACAAACAGAGCGATAATGCCGCGTGCCGGCTGCATTGAAGAATGAGCAAACTGACATAAAAAGCTTTGCTCAATGTCCAGCTATCTTTTGGAGAAGAATTATATAATACGTTGTTTCAAAATGTGCTGTTTTGTGTAACAACCAAGCTTATTTTTCATTATCAGTGAAGGTACGCACTAACGTGAATCTCTGTTTCGTGCATCACAGATTACCTGTGGAAGTAGTTCAGCGTTGCAACAGCTGGCGACAAGTTGCATAACATTTTTATTCCTTATTCGACGCCGCCGTCGCTCTGGCCGGTCTCCGATCAACTCATGTCATCAGCTCGCTACCAAGGATTGAGGTTCTTGATTGAGAGGGGAATAAAACACCCTGTGATAAATGGCGAGGCTTGCGTTGCGGCGACGTAAAGAGAATGATGGATTTGAGATTTTCTTTTTAAAGATGAAACACTCTCATCGCATCAATATGCGGAATGAATGAATCTGGCGGCACGATTTAGAACGGCTTTTACTGCCATGATTACACGGGCTTCATATGGGCTGCAGACAGTAAATGCTTATTCCAATTTGGGGTCTTAAAAGTGATTTATATGCGATTAATTTTAGATGTGATGAAGCAAGGAGGTGGCGCTTAAGAAAACCTAGTGTTTTTTTCGATGCTGAAACGATGTTAGTGATATGACCGCGCCTTGATAGATAGGAAGACCGGGCGACTCCTAGATATTTATATGATTGTACGTGCTCCACTGGTGTGCCAGAAATGAAATAACGAAAGCGATAGGGGTTTTGACGACATGTGAAGGACATTAGGTTACATTTAGCAGGATTTAGGGGCATTAGCCAACAATCGCACCAATTTGTACGCTGTTACGATCTGTCTGAAGAGTCGGTTGATCATGGATATTATTAATGCTGCGATAAATGACACAATCATCAGCGCACATTCATATTCTACAAGAAACATGCAGCTGTAAGTCTTAAATATATATCATAAATAAAAGGGGACCGAGGACAGACACTGGCGCAACGCCTGAAGTAATTGGAAGGGGTTTAAACAATTGGCCATTAAGACAGAGTGGCTGCGAACGATTTTTTCAGTATTCTTCAATCCATTGAAGAATATTAGGATGTAAGTTCAGCTGTGCAAGTTTTAATAGTAGACGGCTGCTAGGAACCTTGTCAAAGTCTTTAGCATAATCTAGAAAGATGGCGTCAGTTTGCATGTTACGGTCCAGATTAGTGTGCAGGTCGTGAAGGACGAGCGCTGGTTGCTTTACGAACAGAAGGCATGATTTTTCGGCTTCGAAGTATTTTACCATGCGATAGGCGTGTCATTGCGTTAGTGCTGTACGAAACAAGCGTTTTTTTATATTAGTTTTAGGCGCCATGTAAACCATGGTTTATTGGGGTTAGTTTGAAACGTACTGGTTGGGGTCACCAAATTAGTGAGATGATATATTTGCTATTGAAGATCAACCAGTTTCCGTGAATCGAGTGGGTGTGAACTGTGGGTTTGTAGATGGAAAAAAAAGCATTAAAATCTTCAGTTTTTGCATTAAAATCACCCTCGTGAATAAGAAGTATTGTTTTGTCGGATTTCTTTTTCTGGTTAGAGGTGAATGAAAATAGAGCATGTATGACTTTGTGATCGCTTCTTTCAGGAAGATAACTGATCCATGATTGGTTTCCAGTGCGGTTGCAAAATATTAGGTCGATGATGTTTGCTGATCCTCCTAAGACACGATTCGGTTGATAAACTAGTTGATGGAGCTTAAAATTTAAACACATGTCAGTGATGTTCCTCTCCTCTGCATTACATGTTATTGTGGAACTAGCTTTGTTCTGCCAATCAATGTCCGGGTAGTCAAAATCTCCAAAAGGAAGAATGTCGGCATTTGGATAGGTGGAAATATCTTCATGAATAGTATTGTGCAGACGACGGGAGAAATCTGTATTAGTTTACGGAGGTCTGAAGCAAACGCCAAGTAGCAATGTTACGGCGGATGCACGACAGATGCGCCATAATGATTCGGTATTGGGTGAGACGTTCACAGAACCTGTTAAACCCCGATAAATTGCAATACCGCCCCTCCCCCCCTCCCGTGAGCCTCTGCAATCAATGCGATAGACTTGGAAATCGGGTAAACCAGTTACGAACTCTGCGTTCGTTACGCCCCTTTTTAACAAAGTTTCTTTTAGTATGAGTATCTACAGAGACACAGTGAGCACAGCGAGCACAGTGACGTTTCTAATATTCTTCATATGCCCAAAGGAGCTCTTTGCATGACACAACGAACAAGACGGGAGTTCCAGCATCATTTTGCGATCTGTGACAGATACTACCCGCGTTCTCTCGTACGCGCGTTGGCGAAGGGACAGAATTTCAGCACCTTCTCCTCAATTGGTTGGCAGCCTATGCCAAAACGTCGCTGGACAGCGTACGGACAGTTTGTGGCGGTTCATATATTGGTGAACCAATCCACCACCTGCCTTGAAGTACTCAGGTGTGACGCCTTAATAACCTGGGCTTTTCGTATGCCACCTCAATGCGCACCGCGTAGCCGTTACTTCTGGTTCTGCAATTGTAATTGAATAGGTTCTTTTCAACTATCAGAAGCGGATAATGTTCCGCAGCAAGCCTTGGGAGTTTTTCTCGGCACAATGAAGCCATCCTTTTACAGACAGCAAGAGCGCACGCACTCTTCGTCGACGTAGTACTTGCGCTGTGATGCCCAATTACTGTGTACATGCTTGAAGCCTGCGGTGAACGACATTAGGCACCTGCCCATTGCCTGCGACTGTTTGCGCTGAATAGCACACAGTGCTCAAGACGGGAACGAAATACAACGAATAAAAAGTAGTGATACGCAGAACACACTCTACGGTTTCCTGCGCACGCAAATGAAAACAAATCAATCCTCCAAGAGCGGGATTACATGATTGGGCGGTCGAGCACCAGCGGAAACAATGACAAGTGACGGCTGAGAAAGAAGCTACTCTATCCTGTAGTACACTGAACAACTAAGTCATCACGCGTTGGGTTTTATATCTTTTTCTCCCATTTCTGCCTGCCATAGTCAGGGTTCACTCCCTAAATGACAGTGGGTCTTGCTGCATCAAATTGAGCAAAGCTCTCTTCTACTGACCAGAATGGCAAAGGCAGATAGGACATCGAGGCGTTCCAAAGAAAGAAAAACAGTGCCTTTACTGACAACACTTTCATATAACTTGCTTACAGCCAATTTAAATATTAATAAAGGTGGAAGATATAATAATTGGTGAAATGGTCGGCCACAGCCGGGGGATCAGGAGCGCTAGACTTCATCTTTACTTGGACGTTGCTGGGAAGTATTGGTTGCGCAGGTATTGCGTTGCGATGGTAGCAGTGGGAATTGATTTTTTAAAATTTGCTATTCTTATCAATGGGATAATAATACTGTGTTTGATTTATCGCTTAAATATAATTAATTATAACCCAGTAGATAAAACAATCACACGCCGGTGGGACCCACAGCCACAACCTACAAATTTTGTGTCTGCTGCTCTAGCAACGAGCTGCGACGAAGGATGTCCTGTCTTTTGCTTTCGAGGGTATTGAGACTCTCGAGGGCATGTGAGACCTACGTTGCTCTTCCCCTGCAATGCGAAAAAGAACAGCTCCACTAAGCGTTATTTCTGCACATCTAGTTCTCCGGGAGGCTGCATATTTTTCACGTGGGCCTGCTGTTTTCATAGTCATTTTCTTAGTCATTTTCGTTTCTGCTGGATCAATCTGCGTCCGGGGTCCCTGCTATCTCCCCTACATGTGGAGAAGGGGAGGACAGAGGAAAGCGGTTTATAGGTGGCAGGTGCAGAGAGGAAAATTTCCCTAAACACCACCTAGCAGGTGGTGTTGAGGGGAATTTTCGCCTTCACGGCACTTACGATGTTATTGAATTAAAATGACGTGCCGATCCTCTCAGAATCAGAAGAAAAAATCATTCTCCTTTCTATAGCTGCAGTGATCTTCAGTTTAGAGTAGGCGGATTCCGAGGTCGAAGGTACTTGGGTGTTCATGCAGTGGGCGTAAGCGTTCTCTGGTGCGTTTTCTGATAAAAATGGCAAAGAGCCGCATGTTAACTTCAAGGTGAACGTCGTGGAAATCCTGATCGCTGAACACCTTCAACTTTGCAACAGAAAAAATAATGCAAGGGTATGCTAGATTTCATCACTAGTTCACAAGCGGGGTCACCTTCCGGTGAACCTGCAAGGTGCTCTTTTATATTCGATAAGCTTTCAAGGAGCCGCAAAACAAAAGCACATGAAAAAAAGCGTATGAGTTAAGTTGGGGTGCTGTGATGCTGTGCGCATCGTGCTGCTTAGAGGTGTAAAACGGAAATGCCAACCTCTAGCGATGAGATCGGATCTTTAACATAAATTATTAATTCAAAGCATTTTTAAAGAAGATCTTGACGTGTTGAAGTGACCTTTCTTGGCGAACACTTTAAGCACTGCAGCTAAGTCCCTCCCAAAGTATGCAAAGAAACAGAACTGCTGAAGAAGTTATGAACTGCCGCCAAGCTATTTCTCTCATTCTCAATAATTCATTTCAGTGTTTTATGCCGGAAACACTATTAGTCCTTCGCTCTCTATGTCCTTGGATTTCATTCTGTAATCCCATGAAGCAATACAAAAAATGTTATCTTCTTAAACCTCAGAGTGCAATTTTTTCGCGCAGTTCACCGCCCAAGCATTTCCACCACCCAACCAACTGGCCCAACTTTCAATCTTACTATATTCTTTTTCTGCTACGCGCGACTAGTGCACTTCCCTGATGCTTACTTACCTGCTAACAGTAAAAGGTACACGCCTTTACCGTGTACCGGTAAAGGCCAGCAGCGGTCTAGGACTGTGTACTTGGGCCTCATTTGAGTTTCAGGACGGCTTTTCGCCGTTGCCGATGCCCCCGCGTCTATTTTTAGGCCGACTTCGTAAGCAAATAAGGTCTTCTGGTGGACCTCTAGCGTCGTCGTCTTCTCGACAAGACCGCTCAGGCAGTTAAAGAGGCGACGCCTTGATGTTCCGCGGTTGCCAATCCGCCCTTCTTGCACCCCTTTGTTATGAGAGTCCCTACCCTCATGGCCCCACCGGATTGGACTCTACCCGTTCGGCATGAGGTACGTCATCATCTGCTCCATAGCGGACCATCAGTATTTTTCCACTCACTTCACTTTGCAACGGACAAGCTCAACATTGGTCGTGCTGGATTTGATCACATGCTCGAAATTCGAATTATTCTAACATCTTCAAGTAATTTTCTCAAACTTCAAATGGTCCCCAAGAACACCGGGGACTGGCGGCCATGTGGCAACTACCGCGTTCTCAGTGCCCACACTATCCCAGACCCCTACGCACTGCCACATATCCAGGATTTCACCGCAGAGTGTATGGCGACAGGGTCTTCTCGAGGACCGGCCCGTGTCCGCCTACCACCAAACTCCGATGATAGAGGAAGATATATCGAAGACAGCCATCGCAACATCTTTTGCACTGTTCGAATTCCTGCGGGTGCCATTTGGCCTCCGAACTGCTGCACAGTATGTATCATTCACAACAACGCGCTCCGTTATCTGTCATTCGTATTTGCTAACGTAAACTATCTTCTTGTGACTACAACTTCTATCAAAGAGCACTTGCACCAGCAACACCATTCGTTTGACCGTCTTTCCACAGATGGCATCATCATCAGCAAAGCTAAAAGTGAGCTCGCTGTCCTTTCTCTTCACTTCCTTTGTCACCACATCGACACAAATGGCGAATGTTCTTCCCTTGGCAGTGATCTTGTTGAAAGGCGTTGGTCTATTAAATGTCAGAAACCCAGAGAAAAATTCTATTGAAATTTTGGTAATGAAAATTTACTTTCACGTGCATGCTAAAAAAACACAAATGAATTCAAAGGTCAGTTCAGGAGGTACAACACAGCAGTTCATGGCCGTTGTTTCTTTTGAAAAATATCTCTAGACATGTACTTTCGCTTACCTTACTGTTATCAATGCTCAGCACCCCAATCAAGCCGGAGGTCGTACGCATGGTGCCGCTTCTTCAAAGACTTGCCGAGTAACACATGTGCCATGTTGTTTGTTTGTTTCAAAGTGTGCATATCACGTGAAAAAAGGAAAATATTGAGAAATCTTCTACACACGGGTTTTTGCTGCAAAAAAAAAAAAACAGGAAGAGGCGCACGTCAGCAAAGGTATAGAGAGTGCGGTGGGAAATGCAGCTGTTATCTCTTCGCGCCACTGCCGCCTCTTTTGTAGTGTTTTTTGAAGTGCTCACGTTTCACGTTATTTTCATTTGTGCCAGTTCGCCGCGTTATCACCATACACCACTGCATGCTCGTGCCCACAGCTATCAATTGTGAGTCGCCCTCCAAGTGCCACTTGCAGGAATAAACGGTGGAGCTGCCTTTTTTCACCAAGCCTTTAACCTACACTCTAAAACTTCCCTGTGATTTGCCATAGCACCCTGCGCCTCCCGCGGCCATCGGCCGTGTGTCTCTGGTCCGCCCCACCCGGCTGTGTCCCGGCCTGCCAGATCTCAATAGACCTCGCCGCTCACTCCAGCCCCGTCCCCCGCCCAGACCACAATACACGAGGAACTGAGGGCGTTGCCGCCACCAGAATGGCCCGACCGACCCGACACACTGGCCACACGTGAGGACACCGCCCTTTGCCCTTGCCGTTCGGTGCATCCAAGAACCTCGGCCGTCGGTGTTCCTGCACCCTGCGGCCCAGATGCTTCGTGGACCGGGGTCATTTGAAGATCGGCTCATCTATCGTGCTAGCAAGCCCTTCACCTCGTTCTATATTCAACCATTTTTCAAGCCCTTCGTCATCTACAGAATTTCATCTTCAGTGTCGATCATCTCGTTTGCGATCGGGACGATCTCCCGGCGCCCCGGGGTAGAGTGACGGACTAGAAGACGACGAATTGCGCAGTGGCTTGGGCATGAGCGCTCGGGCCAGGCCGTCCGCCATTAAATTACCCTCTTATCATCTGTCATCTTCTTCGACTTGCCGTCACGCAACAATATTTCTCTGCGCTTTAAAGCATTAGGAGTTGCGGGGTACGTAATTTGTAGGAGTGAATTTGAAAAAAAAATCGGGGAAATAAGGAGGGAGGAAGGAACATGAAATTTTGTGATGCGCCACGGCGGCTTTAGGCACTGCAAGAATTCCAGTCTTCACCACTACACGACTATAGACGTTCTAAAGAAAACCCTTAAATCTAGCCGGGTAGTTTGTGGAAGAATACAACACATGACTTCTGCTAATGGGTAGAAGCTTCGAAAAGAGTAGCTCGGCTGTTAGGCCTACTGGGGACGCGCTGGGTCTTTGCGGTTATGAGGAGCCAAGTGAAACAAGATAATGGACCCTCGGGTCATCGCCCCGACCACTGCGAAGGCCACGATGAATGCCGAACCGGGGTCTTCCTTCATCGGCGCTGGCCGCGAGACAACCCCTGGGGCCAGAACCTGGTCGCAGAGCGACATGAATGCCCGCACAGGTGCAGCGCCAGCCAGTGGCGTGGGCTTTCCATGAACAAGGTCGGTCAAATTGGTTAATGATGTCATCGTAATTTTCACATTCACATGATAACTTTGATCATGATGCTAACAGTTACAATAAACGGTAAAGACTTCTGCGGTTTTAAAGGCTAATGAATCGTTATACGTTTTCTTAATTACGCTTTTATGGACCTGAAGGAACAGATCTTTTTTACTTGGATGGGTTTTCCTGCTTCGCTATGTTAAGGACAAACTTTATGAGAAATTTATATTCATGAATTTTTGCAATTTAAATCCATGCGCTCCATAGATTCGGCGGCCGCTGTGAGATGCCGCCCTGAGCCTGTTCGTCATCGAAACACCCTTGAAACGTAGTGATAGGATTGGGCTCCTTGCATTATGTGACTACAGGTGCATTGGCGATAATTGCCACGAAAGGAAGTGCACGCCGCGAGTGACCATCGAATAGTACACGTACCTGGCCACCTTCGGCGTACTCGACCAGTGATCCCGGGACGTAATCCTCGTCAAGGATTTTTTGAAAGAAAAAGGCACGGTCAATAACCTTAAATCAAACTCACTTACGTTCTACACCGTGAACGCAATCTACAGTGCTTTCAAACGTCCCGCGGCTCTTTACATCATTGATGACGTCGCAATTCCACCCCGTTTGGGCGTTGTGGTATCTGCCGGCGCGAAGACGCTGCGCAAGAATGAAGGTGTCGTCGAGAGCAAAGAAATTGTCCTTTATGACCGCTGCCTTGCTGTCGCCAAAGGCTTCGTTTGCCTCGAAAACGGTGAAACCGAAGTTCTGCCTACGTTTTTGGAGATGAGCACCAACATCTCAGATTTTAGACCACTCTGGCAAACATTCATGGTGTCGCCGACATTCGACGAACGCCCAGCCTTGCCATGGTGCCGTCAACAGAAGTTCACACCGGTGTTCCCGACTTCCAGTAAGATATTAACCCCGCGCTTTTGCCGCGGCAGCGAGGCCAAGTAGAAATTATCCTTCAGCGCTACGGCGATGCCTTCTCGACTTTTTCCCGCGTCGGAAGAACACGTATGGCCAAGCATCTGATTATTACGGATAACACCGTGCATCCTCTCAGACAGTCACCCTACCGTGTGACTGAACGCGCCGCAATCAGCCGTCAAATTAAGGAGATGCTTCAAGACGATGTCATTCAGCCCTCCCCTAGTCCCTGGGTTGCACCAGTCCGGCTCGTGAAGAAAAAAGATGGTACACTGCAGTTTTTTGTTGACTACCGTCGCCTAAACAAATAACTAAAAAAGATGT